>NC_057802.1:443661684-443705075 GCF_018294505.1 Triticum aestivum | reverse complement strand
ACCGCCCCGCCCGGCTCCGTCCGCCACCGCCCCGGCCGCACGCCTCTCCACCGCTCTCCGATGGCGCCGAAGAAGACGCCGAAGGGCAAGTCGGGCTTCTTCGGCGTGAGGCAGAAGCCCTCCGGTAACTGGGGTGTGGAGTTCTCCGACACCGAAAGGCGTTGGTGGATCGGCACGTACCCCTCCGCCCACGAGGCCGCGCGTGCCTACGACGTGGCGGTGTGGCGTGCCGAGAGGCCTTGGTCGCACCTCAACTTCCCAGAGATCGAGAGTCGGGCGGAAGCGGAGATGCTTGTGCCGCAGGGCATCAACATGAAGGAGATCACGACGAAGAAGAAGAAGACGAAGAAGCCGTCGGTTGTCGTCAGTGCTGGCGAGACTGACGAGGAGGCGATGGCGAGGTTTGCTCGGGAGCATCCGGAGTACGTCCAGGCCGAGCTGGAGTACTACTGGAAGCGTGAGGCGGAGCAGAAGAAGAAGAGGCCGAAGAAGGAGGACGAGGCCGGTCCTTCGATGGTGATCCCCATCGAGTCCTCTTCCGAGGAGGACTGGGCAGACTTCTCGTCGTCGTCGTCGTCGTCGTCGTCGTCGGAGGAGGGGTGCGACGACCCGACGAAGGAGGAGTTCTGGGAGCAGTTCCGTAGCTCCGATGAGGAGTAGTTTATCTAGTAGTTTGAATAAGTAGTAGTTGAAGTTGATGTATGAAACTATGTTGAATTTGATGTTTGAACTATGTTGAATGGACTAGTAGTATGTCGTTTTACATCTTCATTTTGGACCATCTATTGGAGTTGCTCTTTTGGACCATCAATTTGGACCATCTGTTGGAGTTGAGATTTTCTCGGAGCTCTAAAACGCATTTTTTGACGGTCCAAATTTTACATCTCTGATTTTGGACCGCCAAATTTTGGACCATCTATTGGAGATGCTCTAATAGATGGTTTTGGACCTCACTCACGTACATGATTACAAGCACATGCACTCATCTGACACGTGCACTTACAACCAACAGTCTTAGCATCTTTGAGATATTGAGCCGGCATAAGAGCATCTAAAGTCACATATGGCAAATCCGGCCCCTCAAACGCCCGGGCAGTGACCGGACATGCCTCAAATTTTCACTACAGCCGGACATTTCATACTAGATTCTCAAATACATACAAAGATATGTAAACTAAAATAAACCTACGCACTACATCGATCACCTAGCTACACGTCGTTGGAGATGTCGACGATCTTTGTGCCCGGCTCCGGCAGCATGGGCGGCAACTGCAGCTCCGGTTGCTCCGCTTCGGCCTCCTCCGCCTCTATCTCCGTGTCGAACTCGTCGAAGAGCGCGCCGGTCTCCACCTGCTGCCGCCGGAGGAACGCCCAGTTGGCCTCCACATAGGCCTCATCCTGGATATCCGCCCTAAACCCTAAACGTCCGGGCGCCCCATATTCAGCCTATATATGGGCTGGATATGAGGGATGCTGGTCAGCTCGGGCGTTTGAGGACCGTTTGAGGGGTCCGTCTGGGTAAAAAATCGTGACCGGGCAACGATCGGGCGGCCTGCCCGGGCGTATGAGACGGGTTTGAGGGGTCCGGTTTTAGATGCTCTAACATCTTATATCAGAGGCACACCTCGTATAGTTGATAGAAATGTCTTCTTCCACTAAACGAACATCGACGAATAATCTTAAATAAATTCAAAAAAATGCTACCGATGCTAGGTTTAGAACTTGAAATTCGGGTGGATTGCTTTTTTTTCGATAAAGGACATTTCATTGAATAGAAATATCGAGATGATACAATCATGTCGAAAGAAAGCCCGGCCTCTGCATAGCTAGATGCACACAGCCAAAAAATTCAGAGCATCCTAAAAATAAAATAATTTGATACAACGCCAAGCAATAAATCGTGTCCAGCCTAAGGAGCGGTAGATCCTATCCGTAAATCACACCGCCATCCATGGGGGTAGAAAACCTCCCTGGCCGTACGCTTCAGCCGTGTAGACGCCATCATAAAAATGTCCCTGTCTTCCGGCTTCTGCAGGATAGACCAAGTACGGAGCCATCGTGTACAAACATGAATAACCTGCATAGGAGATGAGACACATTTATTGTTAAAAACCACATCATTCCTGGTAAGCCACATTGCCCAGCATAAGGCCGCCGCTCCCACAAGAATATGTGCAGAAAATTGTTTATCTATACCCCGCAACCAGTTGCCGAACATATTCCGTGCACTACGTGGTGGGTATAAATTCGAAACTACTTGGACCATAGCCCAAACTACCCGAGCGAACTTGCACTCAAAAAATAGGTGCTTGATAGACTCGTCATGTTGGCAAAAGACACATGTCTTGGAGCCATGCCAGTTTCGTCGTGCCAGATTATCTCTAGTTAGGATGACTCCTTTGTTAAGAAACCAGAGGAAAATCTTCACTCTTAGGGGAATTTTTAGCTTCCACAATTTCCTGTTATCTACAGGAACATCACAATGAACCATTGCATCATACATGGATTTGACCGAAAATTTGCCATTCTGATGCAAGTTCCATCGAAAAGTGTCCGGATCATCTGACAGTTGAATGTCCTCCAGGCGAGTGAGTAATTCATTCCATGCTGTCAGACGAGTGCCCAAAAGATCCCTACGAAAAGAAATATCGGGGTTTTCCCGTCCTAATACTTGTTTGATCGTGACAAATTTATGTCGGACGATCCGGTACAAGCTCGGATATTGCACCATTAGGGGAGTGTTCCCTAGCCAGGTATCTTCCCAGAAATGAACCTGAGCACCGTCCCTAACCAAGAAGGTCCCAAATTGGAAGAAGAATTCCTTGGCCTTCATGACACCACTCCAAAAATGTGAATCCCCAGGTTTCCAATGAATTTGAGAAATGGCATTGGATCCCACATACTTGTTGCGAATGATTTCCTGCCATACTCCATTCTCAGTGAGTAATTTATAGACCCACTTGCTGAGAAGAGCGATATTTTTAATCTCAAGGTCTTGGATTCCCAGGCCCCCTTGGCTTTTAGGTCTGCATAATACACCTAGCCAGTCTATATTTCTTGGTTTCGTTATCACGCTGCCAAAAAAATCTGGATCTAAAGTAATCTAGACGCTGTAGAACCCCTTTCGGCAGGTGGAAGAATGACAACATGTATAAAACCATGTTGCTTAGGACAGAATTGATCAAGATTAATCGCCCCCCATAAGACAAGAGTTTGGCCTTCCAACTGGCTAAACGTTTCTCAAGTCTCTCTTCCACATGCTTCCACTCAGCGATAGTTAAACGCCGATAGTGTATGGGGATACCCAGATACCTAATCGGAAACTGCCCGAGCTGGCATCCAAAAATGTCGGCATACTCGGGTGCAGATTCTGCAGCATCTCCAAAGCAAAAAAGTTCACTCTTATGAAAATTAATTTTGAGACCAGAAAGTTCCTCAAAGGCACATAAGAGCAGCTTGAGATTTCTTGCTTTATCAAGATCATGATCCATAAAAAGAATTGTGTCATCTGCATATTGTAGAATGGATAGACCATCTTCTACCAGATGTGGGATGACCCCGCTAATTTGACCATCCAGCTTGGCCCGCTCCACTAGGGTAGCTAGCATGTCGGCCACAATGTTAAACAGAATAGGAGATGCGGGGTCGCCTTGACGAAGCCCCTTCCTTGTCTGAAAATAGTTGCCAACGTCTTCATTAACTTTTATGGCCACACTACCGTCAGAGACAAAGCTCTCTACCCAGCGGCACCATTTTGGTGAAAACCCTTTCATGCGTAAGGTTTGCAACAGGAAGGGCCACTTAACTTTGTCATAGGCTTTCTCAAAATCAATTTTAAGAATGACACCGTTCATTTTTTTCCGGTGCAGTTCATGTACAGTTTCGTGCAGGACGACCACTCCATCTAAGATGTTGCGACCTTGCATAAATGCTGTTTGTGTGGGTTTTACGACATGGTCAGCTACACCGTTCAACCGATTAGTCGCTACCTTCGTAAAAAATTTAAAACTTATATTGAGAAGGCAAATCGGTCGATATTGTTGAATACGACTAGCCTCCTTAATCTTAGGCAGTAGGATAATTTCCTCAAAGTTTAAACGAGAAATATCAAGGTCCTCGGAATGCAGTTGGTTAAACAACTGAACCAAGTCCGCCTTAATGACGTCCCAAAAGCATTGACAGAACTCTGCGGGAAAGCCATCCGGTCCCGGTGCCTTGTTGTGTTCCATCTGAAACACAGCGGTTCGAATTTCCTCCTCAGAAAAAGGAGAGGTTAGGAATTCATTTTCCGCTTCCGTTCAGCAGAACAAACCTAAACATTTAAGCTACGCTCAATCGCTTCTAGACAACCAATATGGTAGTAATATATATAACGCGCAAATCACATGCTATGATAACAATCATCGCCCATTGCCGGAAAAATAATCAGGCCCCAGATCTCCCGATCACGACCGGATCTCGCACCGCTGATTGCACTAGCATCACATCGTATGGGGCTTATATATGTGGACGGACTCGAGCACCCATCATCGCTTCTCCACTACAATCAGTGCTGGCTAAACGCAGTAATGCGAGGTGCCAGCTTCTGCGCTTGCTTCCTCTCCGCCTTGCTACTTCTGCATTTTTGCTATCTAATAGCACTGCCTTCGGGTGATCGAGCATCAAGAGAGGAGAGGCTCGTTGCGAGGAAGCTTCTGCAAAGCAATGTGCTCACAAGATCAGAGCATCCACAGGCCTTCCATGCAGCAGCAGAAGGGAGCGACAAGCAGACGCCGGGCACCAAGTCCAATCCCATACAGAATTAGTAGTAGTATGCCGTGTGTGATTTATGAGTGCAAGAGGAGGAGTTCTGCGTGTCTTGTTTGGCGGCCTAAAATGTTGGAGCGATTTTCTTTATTTGTAGCAGCCCCAGTAGCCAATACCCATCTTTTCATTTTCTGTATCTTGCGATTTAGAGATGGAGAGTAGGAGTATAGCTAGATACAACAGCAATTTTCTAATTTAATTCTCTTAATTTGCCGCTTGTTTGTATTTTTGCTCTTCTGTTACGTTCGCCCTTTGAGGCTCTGACAGCATAGAAAGTTCCTGCTCTTCTGTCACATTAGTACGCCCTTTGAGACTCTTGATACGTATCATCATAGAAATTTCAGATACCAGACACGATATCCAGACTGACCTATAATGTGAGCCATGAACGCAAGAGGCAAAAGATAGCCTACGAATTAGTATCATTTTTTCTCTTTTCTTTTGCTCCACGGAAAGCAATTGCTCCACGGAATAAATATCGTACTGATGAACGAAATGATGGATGGAATATCTCGTCTCCACTTGCAACCACAGCTTTTGCGCAATGCAACTCCAATGATCAGGCACGCATATTAAAGCGTGACCATGCGTTGGGGATCCCTCAAAAGTTTTGTTCCTTCGCACCGAAAGTGACAAGTTGGCATCTCACATACTCCCTCCGTCCGGAATTACTTGTCGCAGAAATGGATAAAAATGAATGTATCTAGAATTAAAATACGTCTAGATACGTCAATTCCTTCGACAAGTAATTTGGGACAGAGAGAGTATTTTTTATATTTTCATGAAACGTTAAGGAGCATCTATAACAAATTCCATATTCCCAAAATATTTCTGGTATAGGGGAAGGTTAGCAGAAAAAAACATACTCCCGAAGACCCCCTTTTGTTAATATTTTCTGATTATCAAAAAAAAAAAGCACGTCCACTCTCCCGGTATAGAGGAGAAGATACAACTCTCCTAGTAAGAGCATCCTCGGACGCCCCAGGTCTGGTCCCGCGAGATACGGCCGGACATGTTTCGGCCGCTCAAACGGCCGCGGACGCCCCAGGCCATGTTGCCCATGCAACGTGAAGATAAATTACATAGATCATCGCATGGACTATGAAATAGAGCTAGATATGCACATTCCAATCATGAAAAGATCAGACGGATCTCCAAAAGCTACTCGAAGTTCACATAATCCACATAGAAGGGACATGTTCTAACTAGAGACATAAAATAACTAGAAAATAACTACGCAGACGGCGGAGATTCACCACTTCCTCGCCGGGCCTTTGCCCTTCCGGTCGCCAGCGTAGCTGTAGGCGTCGACTGCAGGTGGTGGATCATCGGAGTCGTCGTCGGAGGAGTTGTGGTCGTCGCCGTCTTCATCAGAGTCATCGAAAAGGATGATGAGCCCCTTCAGCCGCCGAACGGCCCTGTCCTGCTGCCACTTGAGTTTGGACAACCGAGCCGCCTCGCGCTCCGACTGCTCAATGGTAGGCCGGAGCGCCTTCGCGTTCTTCCGCTGTAGGCGGCGAGCGTCTGTCTTCGCTGTCGTGACCGCCCGACGGTAGACCCAAGCGAGGAGCCGCTCGTCCTCGTCTGGTTCGCCGGCATCCCGCGGCAGCGGTGCACAGACTGCTCCACCATGCCCCTCTCCCTTGCCCGCTGCCTCTCGCGGCCGACGGCACACACCTCCATTTTCGGAGTGCGCGTGCGGGCCGGTGGTGCAGGCACTAGCACACATCGCTGCCCACGCGGAGCAGCAACCTATGGGGGAAGGGGACGGCACGGGGGCGGAGCGGATTACGCTGCCCTGGCGGAGCTGCGCCCGGGCCGGGAGGGGCCAGCTCTGGCGTCCGCGCTGCGCCGGTGCGGGAGTTGCGGCGACGCTGTAGATCCAGAGCTGCCCCCAGTGTCCACCTTGGACCGCCCAAGGCAATGTGGAGGCCAGCTCCTCGTCGACGTCGGCATCAGAGCCGGAGCTCGACATTTCCGGATTGGGTCAGAATCAGAGAGGGGAGGGGAGAGGATAGGGCGAGAGAGGAGAGTGAGTGAGCTAGGGTTCTGAGCGAGTAGCCGGATTGGTGTTTTTTGTGGGATAGCCATGAAGGAAATATGTCCTAAAGGCAACAATAAAGTTGTTATTTATATTTCCTTATATCATGATAAATGTTTATTATTCATGCTAGAATTGTATTAACCAGAAACTTAGTACATGTGTGAATACATAGACAAACAGAGTGTCACTAGTATGCCTCTACTTGACTAGCTCGTTAATCAAAGATGGTTAAGTTTCCTAGCCATAGACAAGAGTTGTCATTTGATGAACGGTATCACATCATTAGAGAATAATGTGATCGACTTGACCCATCCCGGGCCCCCGTTACCGGGAGTACCGGGGGGTTACCGGAACCCCTCGGGGAGTATATGGGCCTTAGTGGAAAAGAGGAGGAGGCGACCAAGGTGGGGGCGCCCCCCCAAGCCCAATACGAATTGGGGTGGGGGGGCCGGCCCCCCTTTCCTTCTCCCTCTCTCCTCCTTCCTTCCTCTCCTACTCCAACTAGGGAAGGGGGAATCCTACTCCCGTCGGGAGTAGGACTCCCCCCTTGGGCGCGCCATGAGAGGGCCGGCCCTCCCCCTCCTCCACTCCTTTATATACGGGGGAGGGGGGCACCCCATAGACACACAAGTTGATTGTTTAGCCGTGTGCGGTGCCCCCCTCCACAGATTTCCACCTCGGTCATATCGTTGCAGTGCTTAGGCGAAGCCATGCGCCGGTAGCTTCATCATCACCGTCATCACGTCGTCGTGCTGACGAAACTCTCCCTCGACCTCAGCTGGATCTAGAGTTCGTGGGACGTCACCGAGCTAAACGTGTGCAGATCGCGGAGGTGCCGTACCTTCGGTACTAGGATAGGTCGGATCGTGAAGACGTACGACTACATCAACCGCGGTGTCATAACGCTTCTGCTTTCGGTCTACGAGGGTACGTAGACAACACTCCCCCCTCTCGTTGCTATGCATCACCTAGATGGATCTTGCGTGTGCGTAGGATTTTTTTTGAAATTACTGCGTTCCCCAACAGTGGCATCAGAGCCAGGTCTATGCGTAGATGTTATATGCACGAGTAGAACACAAAGAATTGTGGGCGATAATAGTCATACTGCTTACCAGCATGTCATACTTTGATTCGGCGGTATTGTTTGACGAAGCGGCCCAGATAGACATTACATGACCGCGTTCATGAGACTGGTTCTACCGCCGTGCTTTGCACACAGGTGGCTAGTGGGTGTCTGTTTCTCCAACGTTTAGTTGAATCGAGTGTGACTACGCCCGGTCCTTGTTGAAGGTTAAAACATCACACTTGACGAAAAATCGTTGTGGTTTTGATGCGTAGGTAAGAACGGTTCTTCCTCAGCCCATAGCAGCCACGTAAAACTTGCAACAACAAAGTAGAGGACGTCTAACTTGTTTTTGCAGGGCATGTTGTGATGTGATATGGTCAAGACATGATGCTAAATTTTATTGTATGAGATGATCATGTTTTGTAACAGAGTTATCGGCAACTGGCAGGAGCCATATGGTTGCCGCTTTATTGTATGAAATGCAATCGCCCTGTAATTGTTTTTACTTTATCACTAAGCGGTAGCGATAGTCGTAGAAGCAATAGCTGGCGAGACGACAACGATGCTACGATGGAGATCAAGGTGTCGCGCCGGTGACGATGGTGATCATGACGGTGCTTTGGAGATGGAGATCAAAGGCACAAGATAATGATGGCTATATCATATCACTTATATTGATTGCATGCGACCCTTTATGCATCTTATTTTTCTTAGTACGGCGGTAGCATCATAAGATGATCTCTCACTAAATTTCAAGGTATAAGTGTTCTCCCTGAGTATGCACCCTTGCTACAGTTCGTCGTGCCGAGACACCACGTGATGATCGAGTATGATAAGCTCTACGTTCATATACAATGAGTGCAAGCCAGTTTTGCACATGCAGAATACTCGGGTTAAACTTGACGAGCCTAGCATATGCAGATATGGCCTCGGAACACTGAGACCGAAAGGTCGAGCGTGAATCATATAGTAGATATGATCAACATAGTGACGTTCACCATTGAAAACTACTCCATCTCACGTGATGATCGGACATGGTTTAGTTGACATGGATCACGTGATCACTTAGATGATTAGAGGGATATCTATCTAAGTGGGAGTTCTTAAGTAATATGATTAATTGAGCTTTAATTTATCATGAACTTAGTACCTGATAGTATTTTGCATGTCTATGTTGTTGTAGATAGATGGCCCGTGTTGTTGTTCCGTTGAATTTTAATGCGTTCCTAGAGAAAGCTAAGTTGAAAGATGATGGTAGCAATTACATGGACTGGGTCCGTAACTTGAGGATTATCCTCATTGCTGCACAGAAGAATTACGTCCTGGAAGCACCGCTAGGTGACAAACCCGCTGCAGGAGCAACGCCAGATGTTATGAACGTCTGGCAGAGCAAAGCTGATGACTACTCGATAGTTCAGTGTGCCATGCTTTACGGCTTAGAACCGGGACTTCAACGACATTTTGAACGTCATGGAGCATATGAGATGTTCCAGGAGTTAAAGTTAATATTTCAAGCAAATGCCCAGATATAGAGATATGAAGTCTTCAATAAGTTCTACAGCTGCAAGATGGAGGAGAATAGTTCTGTCAGTGAACATATACTCAGAATGTCTGGGTACCACAACCACTTGACTCAACTGGGAGTTAATCTTCCTGACGATAGTGTCATTGACAGAGTTCTTCAATCACTGCCACCAAGCTATAAGAGCTTCGTGATGAACTATAATATGCAAGGGATGGATAAGAAGATTCCCGAGCTCTTCACAATGCTAAAGGCTGCGGAGGTAGAGATCAAGAAGGAGCATCAAGTGTTGATGGTCAACAAGACCACCTGTTTCAAGAAAAAGGTAAAGGGAAGAAGGGGAACTTCAAGAAGAACGGCAAGCAAGTTGCTACTCAAGTGAAGAAGCCCAAGTCTGGACCTAAGCCTGAGACTGAGTGCTTCTACTGCAAAGGGACTGGTCACTGGAAGCGGAACTGCCCCAAGTATTTGGCGGAGAAGAAGGATGGCCAAGTGAAAGGTATATTTGATATACATGTTATTGATGTGTACCTTACTAATGCTCGCAGTAGAGCCTGGGTATTTGATACTGGTTCTGTTGCTAATATTTGCAACTCGAAACAGGGGCTACGGATTAAGTGAAGATTGGCTAAGGACGAGGTGACGATGCGTGTGGGAAATGGTTCCAAAGTCGATGTGATCGCCATCGGCACGCTACCTCTACATCTACCTTCGGGATTAGTTATAGACCTGAATAATTGTTATTTGGTGCCAGCGTTGAGCATGAACATTATATCTGGATCTTGTTTGATGCGAGACGGTTATTCATTTAAATCAGAGAATAATGGTTGTTCTATTTATATGAGTAATATCTTTTATGGTCATGCACCCTTGATGAGTGGTCTATTTTACTAAATCTTGATAGTAATGATACACATGTTCATAGTATTGAAGCCAAAAGATATAAGTTTAATAATGATAGTGCAACTTATTTGTGGCACTGCCGTTTAGGTCATATTGGTGTAAAGCGCATGAAGAAACTCCATGCTGATGGGCTTTTGGAATCACTTGATGCTTGCGAACCATGCCTCATGGGCAAGATGACTAAGACTCCGTTCTCCGGAACAATGAAGCGAGCAACAGACTTGTTGGAAATAATACATACTGATGTATGCGGTCCGATGAGTGTTGATGCTCGCGGCAGGTATCGTTATTTTCTTACCTTCATAGATGATTTGAGCAGATATGGGTATATCTACTTGATGAAACATAAGTCTGAAACATTTGAAAAGTTCAAAGAATTTCAGAGTGAAGTTGAAAATCATCGTAACAAGAAAATAAAGTTTCTGCGATCTGATTGTGGAGGAGAATATTTGAGTTAGGAGTTTGGTGTTCATTTTAAACAATGCGGAATAGTTTCGCAACTCACGCCATCCGGAACACCACAGCGTAATGGTGTGTCCAAACGTCGTAATCGTACTTTACTAGATATGGTGCGATCTATGATGTCTCTTACTGATTTACCGCTATTGGTTTGGGGTTATGCTTTAGAGACGGCTGCATTCACGTTAAATAGGGCACCATGTAAATCCGTTGAGACGACACCTTATGAACTGTGGTTTGGCAAGAAACCCAAGTTGTCGTTTCTTAAAGTTTGGGGCTGCGATGCTTATGTGAAAAAGCTTCAACCTGATAAGCTCGAACCCAAATCGGAGAAATGTGTCTTCATAGGATACCCAAAGGAGACTGTTGGGTACACCTTCTATCACAGATCCGAAGGCAAGATATTCGTTGCTAAGAATGGATCCTTTCTAGAGAAGGAGTTTCTCTTGAAATAAGTGAGTGGGAGGAAAGTAGAACTTGAATAGGTAATTGTACCTTCTCCCGAGTTGGAAAGTAGTACATCACAGAAGTCAGTTCCAGTGATTCCTACACCAACTAGTGAGGAAGCTAATGATGATGATCATGAAACTTCTGATCAAGTTACTACCGAACCTCGTAGGTCAACCAGAGTAAGATCCACACCAGAGTGGTACGGTAATCCTGTTTTGGAGGTCATGTTATTTGACCATGACGAACCTACGAACTATGAGGAAGCGATGATGAGCCCAGATTTCGCAAAATGGCTTGAGGCCATGAAACCTGAGATGGGGTCCATGTATGAGAACAAAGTGTGGACTTTGGTTGACTTGCCCGATGGTTGGCAAGCCATAGAGAATAAATGGATCTTCAAGAAGAAGGCTGACGCTGACGGTAATGTTACTGTCTACAAAGCTCGACTTGTTGCGAAAGGTTTTCGACAAGTTCAAGGAGTTGACTACGATGAAACCTTCTCACCCGTAGCGATGCTTAAGTCCATCCGAATCATGTTTGCAATTGCCACATTTTATGATTATGAAATTTGGCAAATGGATGTCAAAACTGCATTCCTTAATGGATATCTTAAAGAAGAGTTGTATATGATGCAACCAGAAGGTTTTGTCGATCCAAAAGGTGCTAACAAAGTGTGTAAGCTCCAGCGATCCATTTAAGGACTGGTGCAAGCATCTCGGAGTTGGAATATACGCTTTGATAGTGTGATCAAAGCATATGGTTTTATACAAACTTTTGGAGAAGCATGTATTTACAAGAAAGTGAGTGGGAGCTCTGTAGGATTTCTGATATTATATGTGGATGACATATTGTTGATCGGAAATGATACTGAATTTCTGAATAGCATAAAAGGATACTTGAATAAGAATTTTTCAATGAAAGACCTCGGAGAAGCTGCTTATATATTGGGCATCAAGATCTATAGAGATAGATCAAGACGCTTAATTGGACTTTCACAAAGCACATACCTTGATAAAATTTTGAAAAAGTTCAAAATGGATCAAGCAAAGAAAGGTTTCTTGCCTGTGTTACAAGGTGTGAAGTTGAGTCAAACTCAATGCCCGACCACTGTAGAGGATAGAGAGAAAATGAAGGTCATGCCCTATGCTTCAGCCATAGGTTCTATCATGTATGCAATGCTTTGTACCAGACCTGATGTGTGCCTTGCTATTAGTTTAGCAGGGAGGTACCAAAGTAATCCAGGAGTGGATCACTGGACAACAGTCAAGAACGTCCTGAAATACCTGAAAAGGACTAAGGATATGTTTCTCGTTTATGGAGCAAGCTTTGACACTGATCCGGATGACTCTAAGTCACAAACCGGATACACATTTTTATTGAATGGTGGAGCTGTCAGTTGGTGCAGCTCCAAGCAAAGCGTCGTGGCGGGATCTACGTGTGAAGCGGAGTACATAGCTGCTTCGGAAGCAGCAAATGCAGGAGTCTGGATGAAGGAGTTCATATCCGATCTAGGTGTCATACCTAGTGCATCGGGTCCAATGAAAATCTTTTGTGATAATACTGGTGCAATTGCCTTGGCAAAGGAATCCGGATTTCACAAGAGAACCAAGCACATCAAGAGACGCTTCAATTCCATCCGCGACCAAGTCAAGGAGGGAGCCATAGAGATTTGCAAGATACATACGAATCTGAATGTTGCAGACCCGTTGACTAAGCCTCTCTCACGAGCAAACCATGATCAGCACCAAGACTCCATGGGTGTTAGAATTATTACAATGTAATCTAGATTATTGACTCTAGTGCAAGTGGGAGACTGAAGGAAATATGCCCTAGAGGAAATAATTAAGTTGTTATTTATTTTTCCTTATATCATGATAAATGTTTATTATTCATGCTAGAATTGTATTAAACGGAAACTTAGTACATGTGTGAATACATAGACAAACAGAGTGTCACTAGTATGCCTCTCCTTGACTAGCTCGTTAATCAAAGATGGTTAAGTTTCCTAGCCATAGACAAGAGTTGTCATTTGATGAACGGGATCACATCATTAGAGAATGATGTGATTGACTTGACCCATCCGTTAGCTTAGCACGACGATCGTTTAGTTTGTTGCTATTGCTTTCTTCATAACCTATACATGTTCCTATGACTATGAGATTATGCAACTCCCGAATACCGACCTCCTTCGCCTATATACTCATATACCCTGGAAACATCATATACGGAGCCAAAACCCTATTTCCACCGCCGCAACCTTCTGTACCCATGAGATCCCATCTTGGGGCCTTTTCCGGCGCTCCGCCGGAGGGGGCATCGATCACGGAGGGCTTCTACACCAACACCATAGCCTCTCCGATGATGTGTGAGTAGTTTAACTCAGACCTTCGGGTCCATAGTTATTAGCTAGATGGCTTCTTCTCTCTCTTTGGATTCAATACAAAGTTCTCCTCGATTCTCTTGGAGATCTATTTGATGTAACTCTTCTTTTGCGGTGTGTTTGTCGAGATCCGATGAATTGTGGGTTTATGATCAAGATTATCTATGAACAATATTTGAATCTCCTCTGAATTCTTTTATGTTTGATTGGTTATCTTTGCAAGTCTCTTCGAATTATCAGTTTGGTTTGGCCTACTAGATTGATCTTTCTTGCAATGGGAGAAGTGCTTAGCTTTGGGTTCAATCTTGCGGTGCTCGATCCCAGTGACAGTAGGGGAAACGACACGTATTGTATTGTTGCCATCGAGGATAAAAATATGTGGTTTATATCATATTGCATGAGTTTATCCCTCTACATCATGTCATCTTGCTTAAAGCGTTACTCCGTTCTTATGAACTTAATACTCTAGATGCATGCTGGATAGCGGTCGATGTGTGGAGTAATAGTAGTAGATGCAGGCAGGAGTCGGTCTACTTGTCACGGATATGATGCCTATATACATGATCATACCTAGATATTCTCATAACTATGCTCAATTCTATCAATTGCTCGACAGTAATTTGTTTACCCACCGTAATACTTATGCTATCTTGAGAGAAGCCACTAGTGAAACCTATGGCCCCCGGGTCTATTCTCCATCATATTAATTTCCCAACAACTAGCTATTTTCTGGCGCCGTTTATTTTGCCTTCTTTACTTTTAGTCTTTATCATAAAAATACCAAAAATATTATCTTATCATCTCTATCAGATCTCACTTTTGCAAGTGGCCGTGAAGGGATTGACAACCCCTTTACCGCGTTGGTTGCAAGGTTCTTATTTGTTTGTGTAGGTGCGTGGGACTTGAGCGTGGTCTCCTACTGGATTGATACCTTGGTTCTCAAAAAGTGAGGGAAATACTTACGCTATTTTACTGCATCACCAACGCTGTGCTTGATACGTATCTACAATTTTTTATTGTTCCATGCTATATTATATTCTGTTTTGGACATTAATGGGCTTTATTATACACTTTTATATTATTTTTGGGACTAACCTATTAACCGGAGGCCCAGGCCAGAATTGCTGTTTTTTGCCTATTTCAGAGTTTCGCAGAAAAAGAATATCAAACGGAGTCCAAACGGAATGAAACCTTCGGGAACGTGATTTTTGGAACGAATGTGATCCAGAGGACTTGGACCCTACGTCAAGAAAGCTACCAGGAAGGCACGAGGTAGTGGGGCGCGCCTACCCCCTGGGCACGCCCTCCACCCTCGTGGGGCCCACGTTGCTCCACCGACGTACTTCTTCCTCCTATATATACCTACGTACCCCCAAACTACCAGATACGCAGCCAAAAACCTAATTCCACCGCCGCAACCTTCTGTACCCGTGAGATCCCATCTTGGGGCCATTTCCGGTGCTCCGCCGGAGGGGATCACGGAGGGCTTCTACATCAACACCATAGCCTCTCCGATGATGTGTGAGTAGTTTCCCTCAGACCTTCGGGTCCATAGTTATTAGCTAGATGGCTTCTTCTCTCTCTTTGGATCTCAATACAAAGTTCTCAATGATTCTCGTGGAGATCTATTCGATGTAATCTTCTTTTGCGGTGTGTTTGTTGAGACCGATGAATTGTGGGTTTATGATCAAGATTATCTATGAACAATATTTGAATCTTCTCTGAATTCTTTTATGTATGATTGATTATCTTTGCAAGTCTCTTTGAATTATAAGTTTGGTTTGGCCTACTAGATTGATCTTTCTTGCAATGGGAGAAGTGCTTAGCTTTGGGTTCAATCTTGCGGTGTCCTTTCCCAGTGACAGTAGGGGCAGCAAGGCACGTATTGTATTGTTGCCATCGAGGATAACAAGATGGGGTTTATATCATATTGCATGAGTTTATCCCTCTACATCATGTCATCTTACTTAAAGCGTTACTCTGTTCTTTTGAACTTATTACTCTAAATGCATGCTGGATAGCGGTCGATGTGTGGAGTAATAGTAGTGGATGCAGGCAGGAGTCGGTCTACTTGTCGCGGACGTGATGCCTATATACATGATCATACCTAGATATTCTCATAACTATGCTCAATTCTGTCAATTGCTCAACAGTAATTTGTTTAGCCACCGTAATACTTATGCTCTCGAGAGAAGCCACTAGTAAAACATATGGTCCCCGGGTCTATTTTCCATCATATTTAATCTCCCGACAACAAGCTATTTCTGGCACCGTTTTTTATTTTGCTTTCTTTACGTTGCATCTTTATCATAAAAATACCAAAAAAATATTATCTTATCATATCTATCAGATCTCACTTTTATAAGTGACTGTGAAGGGATTGACAACCCCTTTATTGCGTTGGTTGCGAGGATTTTATTTGTTCGTGTAGGTGCGAGGGACTCGTGCGTGGCCTCCTACCGGATTGATACCTTGGTTCTCAAAAACGGAGGGAAATACTTACGCTGCTTTACTGCATCACCCTTTCCTCTTCAAGGGAAAACCAACGCAGTGCTCAAGAGGTAGCAAGAAGGATTTCTGGCGCCGTTGCCGGGGTGTCTACCCAAAAGTCAAAATACCAAGTACCCATCACAAACCCTCATCTCCCGCATTACATTATCTTCCATTTGCCTCTCGTTTTCCTCTCCCCCACTTCACCCTTGCCGTTTTATTCGCCCTCTCTCTTTTCCGTTCGCCTCTTTTTCGCTTGCTTCTTGTTTGCTCGTGTGTTGGATTGCTTGCTTGTCACGATGGCTCAAGATAATACTAATTTATGTGACTTTACCAATACCAACAACAATGATTTTCTTAGCACTCCGATTGCTCCTCTTACCGATACTAAATCTTGTGAAATTAATGCCGCTTTGTTGAATTTTGTCATGAAAGATCAATTCGCCGGCCTTCCTAGTGAAGATGCCGCTACCCATCTAAACAGCTTCGTTGATTTGTGTGATATGCAAAAGAAGAAAGATGTGGACAATGATATTGTTAAACTGAAGCTATTTCCTTTTTCGCTTAGAGATCGTGCTAAAGCTTGGTTTTTGTCTTTGCCTAAAAATAGTATTGATTCTTGGAATAAGTGCAAAGATGCTTTTATCTCTAAGTATTTTCCTCCCGCTAAGATCATCTCTCTTAGAAACGATATTATGAATTTTAAGCAACTTGATCATGAACATGTTGCACAAGCTTGGGAGAGGATGAAATTAATGATACGTAATTTCCCTACTCATGGTTTGAATTTGTGGATGATTATACAAATTTTTTATGCCGGATTGAATTTTGCTTCTAGAAATCTTTTAGATTCGGCCGCGGGAGGCACTTTCATGGAAATCACTTTAGGAGAAGCTACTAAACTCCTAGATAATATTATGGTTAATTATTCTCAATGGCACACCGAAAGATCCACTAATAAAAAAGTGCATGCGATAGAAGAAATTAATGTTTTGAGTGGAAAGATGGATGAACTTATGAAATTATTTGCTAATAAAAGTGTTTCTTCTGATCCTAATGATATGCCTTTGTCTACTTTGATTGAGAATAATAATGAATCTATGGCTGTGAATTTTGTTGGTAGGAATAATTTTGGTAACAACGCGTATAGAGGAAACTTTAATCCTAGGCCGTATCCTAGTAATTCCTCTAATAATTATGGTAATTCCTACAACAACTCTTATGGAAATTTTAATAAGATGCCTTCTGAATTTGAGACTAGTGTTAAGGAGTTTATGAATTCGCAGAAGAATTTCAATGCTTTGCTTGAAGAAAAATTGCTTAAAGTTGATGAATTAGCTAGGAACGTTGATAGAATTTCTCTTGATGTTGATTCTTTGAAACTTAGATCTATTCCACCTAAGCATGATATCAATGAGTCTCTCAAGGCCATGAGAATTTCCATTGATGAGTGCAAAGAAAGAACCGCTAGGATGCGTGCTAAGAAAGATTGTTTTGTGAAAGCGTGTTCTTCTAGTTTCTATGAAAATAAAGATGAAGATCTAAAGTTATTGATGTGTCCCCTATTAAATCTTTATTTTGCAATATGAATCTTGATAATGATGGGATTGAATATGATCCACCTTTACCTAGAAGGCGTTCCAAAAATTCGGAGTTTTTAGATCTTGATGCAAAAATTGGTAAAAGTGGGATTGAAGAGATCAAAACTCTAGATATTAATGAACCCACTATTTTGGATTTCAAGGAATTTAATTATGATAATTGCTCTTTGATAGATTGTATTTCCTTGTTGCAATCCGTGCTAAATTCTCCTCATGCTTATAGTCAAAATAAAGCCTTTACCAAACATATCGTTGATGCTTTGATGCAATCTTATGAAGAAAAACTTGAGTTGGAAGTTTCTATCCCTAGAAAACTTTATGATGAATGGGAACCCACTATTAAAATTAAAATTAAAGATCATGAATGCTATGCTTTGTGTGATTTGGGTGCTAGTGTTTCTATGATTCCAAATACTTTGTGCGATTTGCTAGGTTTCCGTGATTTTGATGATTGCTCTCTAAACTTGCACCTTGCGGATTCCACTATTTAAAAACCTATGGGAAGAATTAATGATGTTCTTATTGTTGCAAATAGGAACTATGTGCCCGTAGATTTTATTGTTCTTGATATAGATTGCAATCCTTCATGTCCTATTATTCTTGGTAGACCTTTCCTTAGAAAGATTGGTGCAATTATTGATATGAAGGAAGGGAATATTAGATTCCAATTTCCGTTAAGGAAAGGCATGGAACACTTCCCTAGAAAGAAAATAAAATTACCATATGAATCTATCATGAGAGCCACTTATGGATTCCCTACCAAAGATGGCAATACCTAGATCTATCCTTGCTTTTTATGCCTAGCTTGGGGCGTTAAACGATAGCGCTTGTTGGGAGGCAACCCAATTTTATTTTTAGTTTTTTTTGCTTTTTGCTTCTGTTTAGGAATAAATCTTTGATCTAGCCTCTGGTTAGATGTGTTTTTATGTTTTAATTAGTGTTTGTGCCAAATTTAACCTAAGGATCTTCTTGGATGATAGTTATTTGATCTTGCCGAAAATTCCAGAAACTTTCTGTTCATGAAAATAATTGTTACAAATCACCAGAACGTGATAAAATATTGATTCCAATTTCTGAAGATCAATAAACAAATTTTATAGGTCTTCCTATTTTGTCTAAAGTTTTGGAGTTCCAGAAGTTTGCATTAGTTACAGATTACTACAGACTGTTCTGTTTTTGACAGATTCTGTTTTTCGTGTGTTGTTTGCTTATTTTGATGAATCTATGGCTAGTAAAAGAGTTTATAAACCATAGAGAAGTTGTAATACAGTAGTTTTAACACCAATATAAATAAAGAATGAGTTCATTGCAGTACCTTGAAGTGGTGTTTTGTTTTCTTTCGCTAACGGAGCTCACGAGATTTTCTGCTGAGTTTTGTGTTGTGAAGTTTTCAAGTTTTGGGTGAAAGATTTTGATGGATTATGGAACAAGGAGTGGAAAGAGACTAAGCTTGGGGATGACCATGGCACCCCAAGATAATATAAGGACACCTAAAAGGTAAAGCTTGGGGATACCACGGAAGGCATCCCCTCTTTCGTCTACTTCCATCGGTAACTTTACTTGGAGCTATATTTTTATTCACCACATGATATGTGTTTTGCTTGGAGCGTCTTGTATTATATAAGTCTTTATTTGTTAGTTTTCCACAATCATCCTTGCTGTACACACCTTTTGAGAGAGACACACATGATTCGGAAATTGTTAGAATACTCTATGTGCTTCACTTATATCTTTTGAGTTATATAATTTTTGCTCTAGTGCTTCACTTATATCTTTTAGAGCACGGTGGTGGATTTGTTTTATAGAAACTATTGTTCTCTAATGCTTCACTTAGATTATTTTGAGAGTCCTGCAAAACAGCGTGGTAATTTGCTTTAATTATGTTAGTCATTCAAGATTAGTAAAAAAATTCTTATGAGTGTGTTGAATACTATGAGAAGTTTGATACTAGATAATTGTTTTGAGATATGAAGATGGTGATGTTAGAGTCATGCTAGTTGAGTAGTTTTGAATTTGAGAAATACTTGTGTTAAAGTTTGTGATTCCCGTAGCATGCACGTATGGTGAACCGTTATGTGATGAAGTCGGAGCATGATTTATTTATTGATTGTCTTCCTTATGAGTGGCGGTCGGGGACGAGCGATGGTCTTTTCCTACCAATCTATCCCCCTAGGAGCATGCGCGTAATACTTTGCTTCGATAACTTGTAAATTTTTGCAATAAGTATATGAGTTCTTTATGACTAATGTTGAGTCCATGGATTATACACACTTTCTTCCTTCCACCATTGCTAGCCTCTCTAATACCGCACACTTTTCGCCGGTATCATACACCCACTATATACCTTCCTCAAAACAGCCACCATACCTACCTATCATGGCATTTCCATAGCCATTCCGAGATATATTGCCATGCAACTTACCACCGTTCCGTTTACTATGACACGCTCCATCATTGTCATATTGCTTTGCATGATCATGTAGTTGACATTGTATTCGTGGCAAAGCCACCGTTCATAATTCTTTCATACATGTCACTCTTGATTCATTGCATATCCTGGTATACCGCCGGAGGCATTCACATAGAGTCATATTTTGTTCTAAGTATTGAGTTGTAAGTTAATAAAAGTGTGATGATCATCATTTTTAGAGCATTGTCCCAAGTGCGGAAAGGATGATGGAGACTATGATTCCCCCACAAGTCGGGATGAGACTCCGGACTAAAAAAAAGAGGCCATAAAAAAAGAGAAAAGGCCCAAATAAAAAAAATAAAAAAAATGAGAGAAAAAGAGAGAAGGGACAATGTTACTATCCTTTTACCACACTTGTGCTTCAAAGTAGCACCATGATCTTCATGATAGAGAGTCTCCTATGATATCACTTTCATATACTAGTGGGAAAATTTTCATTATATAACTTGGCTTGTATATTCCAATGATGGGCTTCCTCAAAATGCCCTGGGTCTTCGTGAGCAAGCGAGTTGGATGCACACCCACTTAGTTTCTTTTGTTGAGCTTTCATATACTTATAGCTCTAGTGCATCCGTTGCATGGCAATCCCTACTCACTCACATTGATATCTATTAATGGGCATCTCCATAGCCCGTTGATACGCCTAGTTGATGTGAGAATTTCTCCTTTTTTGTCTTCTCCACAACCACCATTCTATTCCACATATAGTGCTATGTCCATGGCTCACGCTCATGTATTGCGTGAAGATTGAAAAAGTTTGAGAACATCAAAAGTATGAAACAATTGCTTGGCTTGTCATCGGGGTTGTGCATGATTTAAATACTTTGTGTGGTGAAGATAGAGCATAGCCAGACTATATGATTTTGTAGGGATAACTTTCTTTGGCCATGTTATTTTGAGAAGACATAATTGCTTAGTTAGTATGCTTGAAGTATTATTATTTTTATGTCAATATTAAACTTTTGCCTTGAATCTTTCGGATTTGAATATTCATACCACAATTAAGAAAATTACATTGAAATTATGCCAAGTAGCATTCCACATCAAAAATTCTGTTTTTATCATTTACCTACTCGAGGACGAGCAGGAATTAAGCTTGGGGATGCTTGATACGTCTCCAACGTATCTATAATTTTTGATTGTTCCATGCTATATTATATTCTGTTTTGGACATTAATGGGTTTTATTATACACTTTTATATTATTTTTGGGACTAACCTATTAACCGGAGGTCCAGCCCAAAATTGTTGTTTTTGCCTATTTCAGAGTTTCGCAGAAAAAGAATATCAAACAGAGTCTAAACGGAACGAAACCTTCGGGAACGTGATTTTTGGAACGAATGTGATCCAGAGGACTTGGACCCTACGTCAAGAAAGCTACCAGGAAGGCACGAGGTAGGGGGCGCACCTACCCCCCTGGGCGCGCCCTCCACCCTCGTGGGGCCCACGTTGCTCCACCGACGTACTTCTTCCTCCTATATATACCTACGTACCCCCAAACTACCAGATACGCAGCCAAAAACCTAATTCCACCGCCGCAACCTTCTGTACCCGTGAGATCCCATCTTGGGGCCTTTTCCGGCGCTCCGGCGGAGGGGCATTGATCACATAGGGCTTCTACATCAACACCATAGCCTCTCCGATGATGTGTGAGTAGTTTACCTCAGACCTTTGGGTCCATAGTTATTAGCTAGATGGCTTCTTGTCTCTCTTTGGATCTCAATACAAAGTTCTCCACGATTCTTGTGGAGATATATTCATGTAATCTTCTTTTGCGGTGTGTTTGTTGAGACCGATGAATTGTGGGTTTATGATCAAGATTATCTATGAACAATATTTGAATCTTCTCTGAATTCTTTTATGTATGATTGGTTATCTTTGTAAGTCTCTTCGAATTATCAGTTTGGTTTGGCCTACTAGATTGATCTTTCTTGCAATGGGAGAAGTGCTTAGCTTTGAGTTCAATCTTGCGGTGTCCTTTCCCAGTGACAGTAGGGGCAGCAAGGCACGTATTGTATTGTTGCCATCGAGGATAACAAGATGGGGTTTATATCATATTGCATGAGTTTATCCCTCTACATCATGTCATCTTACTTAAAGTGTTACTCTGTTCTTTTGAACTTAATACTCTAAATGCATGCTGGATAGCGGTCAATGTGTGGAGTAATAGTAGTAGATGCAGGCAGGAGTCGGTCTACTTGTCGCGGACGTGATGCCTATATACATGATCATACCTAGATATTCTCATAACTATGCTCAATTATGTCAATTGCTCAACGGTAATTTGTTTACCCACCGTAATACTTATGCTCTCGAGAGAAGCCACTAGTGAAACCTATGGCCCCCGGGTCTATTTTCCATCATATTTAATCTCCCGACAACAAGCTATTTCTGGCACCGTTTTTTATTTTGCTTTCTATACGTTGCATCTTTATCATAAAAATACCAAAAAATATTATCTTATCATATCTATCAGATCTCACTTTCGTAAGTGACCGTGAAGGGATTGACAACCCCTTTATTGCGTTGGTTGCGAGGATTTTATTTGTTTGTGTAGGTGCGAGGGACTCGTGCGTGGCCTCCTACTCGATTGATACCTTGGTTCTCAAAAACTAAGGGAAATACTTACGCTGCTTTACTGCATCACCCTTTCCTCTTCAAGGGAAAACCAACGCAGTGCTCAAGAGGTAGCTAGATGGATTTCTGGCCCCGTTGCCGGGGTGGTATACACCAAGTCAAGTCAAGATTTGATCTCCCGACAACGAGCCATTTCTGGCGCCGTTGCCGGGGAGTCTACGCACAAGTCAAGACATACCAAGTACCCATCACAAACTTTTATCCCTCGCATTACATTATTTGCCATTTGCCTCTCGTTTTCCTCTCCCCCACTTCACCCTTGCCGTTTTATTCGCTTTCTTTTTCGTTTGCCTTTTTCTCGCCAGATCTATTGTTTTCTTGTGTTACCATGTGCCTTCTATTTGCTTGCATCTTTGCTTGCTAAAAATCTATTGTTATGGATCCACTTAAGTGTTCTACTTGGATCATCTTCGATCCTTATGCGCTCGTGCTGAAACCCCAACTAGCCTAGTTGATGGGAAATCTTTAGATGAGCATGCTCATTTTTTGCGTCACCGTTTGTCTGAAAGGGGGAGACTCTTATGGGATCAAATAAATAGATTGATGTGTTATGCTTGGAATCTTTGTGAAATTTATGATTTTACTTGTTGCTCTGAAAACATTAAGAAACGCCTTCCCTACCAATGTGAGTTTAGTGATAATGGAATCGTATCTTCGTATGCTAAGGGTGTTTATAATTACTATGATGTTCAACAAATTGAAGAATTTGTTGCTTTTAAGGGTGCTTATGAAATTGCTTCTTTGATTGAAACGTATGATGCTACTCTTTACAAATCTGAAAATTTTGCCATACTTAAATATTGTTATGATAATTATGCTTCCAATGCCTATGTTAAACCATATATTGAGGACTCCTCCGCTGTCCAAGAAGAGGCTAATATTTTGCAAGAGTCTATGGAGGAAGAAAATAATGATATGCATGAATCTATAGATAATTATGATTCCGATGATTTGATTGAAATATCCCTTGATGAACATGATGCTTGCTATTCTTGTGGCCATGATGCCAATATTTATAAAGATGAATTTGCTATGGTTCCATATGTTAAACATGAGATCGTTGCTATTGTACCCATACTTGATAGTTCCTTCGATGAAAAGCATGATCGCAATGATGTTATAATAAATTCTCTTGATGTCAATTGTGCTAATAATATGCAAAACCCTAAGCTTGGGGATGCTAGTTTTGCTATGTCTACTACTTGTTGCAATGATCATGATTGGGGTGATTCTTTTTATGATCTTGAAAATTTATTTAAGCCCCATGATGAATATGAGATTGATAATAGTGTTTGCAATAATATTGAAAGTGGGTTTGGGAGAGTGTCAGCTTTAGATCCCACATATTTGGAGAATGTTCAATCTTATGAATTTTTTGATAAAAGTGGGTTTGGAGAGGCCATGACTTTAGTTAATGATAATCCCACTATTTTGGAAGAGTATCAACTTCGCATGCATGTGGATCGTGTTAAGAATATGTTATGTGATACCTATTTTGTTGAATTTGCCTATGATCCTACATGTAATTATTATGAGAGAGGAAAATATGGTTGTAGAAATTTTTATCGTACTAAATTACCTCTCGTCATGTTGAGATTGCTTTTGTTTCTTTCTTCCTCCTTGCATATGCTAGATCTTGCTCGCCTTGATAATTTGTTTGCTTATAAAATACCTATGCATAGGAAGTATGTTAGACTTAAGTGTGTTTGTCATATGTTTTATGATGCTCTCTTTGTGCTTCAATTCTTGTCTTTCATGTGAGCACCATTAAAATTATCAATGCCTAGCTAAAAGGCTTTAAAGAAAAGCGCTTGTTGGGAGACAACCCAATATTTTTCCTTGCTGTTATTCAATAAATATTTGATCTAGCCTCTGGTTAGATTTGTTTTTATGTTTTAATTAGTGTTTGTGCCAAGTGAAACCTATAGGATCTTCTTGGGTGATAGTTATTTGATCTTGCTGAAAATTCCAGAAACTTTCTGTTCACGAAAAGAATTGTTAAAAATCACCAGAACGTGATAAAATACTTATTCCAACTGCAGAAGATCAATAAATTAATTATTTAGGTCGTCCTATTTTGGTAGACTTTTCTGAGTTCCAGAAGTTTGCGTTAGTTACAGATTACTACGGACTGTTCTGTTTTTGACTGATTCTATTTTTCGTGTGTTGTTTGCTTATTTTGATGAGTCTATGGTTAGTAAAATAGTTTATAAACCATATATAAGTTGGAATACAGCAGGTTTAACACCAATATAAATAAAGAATGAGTTCATTACAGTACGTTGAAGTGGTATTTTGTTTTCTTTCGTTAACGGAGCTCACGCGATTTTCTGTTAAGTTTTGTGTTGTGAAGTTTTCAAGTTTTGGGTAAGGATTTGATGGATTATGGGACAAGGAGTGGCAAGAGCCTAAGCTTGGGGATGCCCAAGGCACCCCAATGTAAATCCAAGGTCACCAAAAAGCCAAAGCTTGGGGATGCCCCGGAAGGCATCCCCTCTTTCGTCTTCGTCCATCGGTAACTTTACTTGGAGCTATATTTTTATTCACCACATGATATGTGTTTTGTATGGAGTGTCTTGTATGATTTGAGTCTTTGATTTTTAGTTTACCATAATCATCCTTGTTGTACACACCTTTTGAGAGAGACACACATGATTCGGAATTTGTTAGAATACTCTATGTGCTTCACTTATATCTTTTGAGCTATATAGTTTTTGCTCTAGTGCTTCACTTATATCTTTTAGAGCACGGTGGTGGTTTTATTTTATAGTAACTATTGTTCTCTCATGCTTCACTTATATTATTTTGAGAGTCCTATAAAACAGCATGGTAATTTGCTTAAATTGTGAAATTAGTCCTAATATGATAGGCATCCAAGATTAGTAAAAACATTCTTATAAGTGCATTGAATACTATGAGAAGTTTGATACTTGATAATTGTTTTGAGATATGAAGATGGTGATATTAGAGTCATGCTAGTTGAGTAGTTGTGAATTTGAGAAATAGTTGTGTTAAAGTTTGTGATTCCCGTAGCATGCACGTATGGTGAACCGTTATGTGATGAAGTCGGAGCATGATTTATTTATTGATTGTCTTCCTTATGAGTGGCGGACGGGGACGAGCGATGGTCTTTTCCTACCAATCTATCCCCCTAGGAGCATGCGCGTAGTACTTTGTTTCGATAACTAATAGATTTTTGCAATAAGTATGTGAGTTCTTTATGACTAATGTTGAGTCCATGGATTATACGCACTCTCACCCTTCCACCATTGCTAGCCTCTCTAATACCGCGCACCTTTCGCCGGTATCATACACCCACCATATACCTTCCTCAAAACAGCCACCATACCTACCTATTATGGCATTTCCATAGCCATTCCGAGATATATTGTCATGCAACTTTCCACCGTTCCGTTTATTATGACACGCTCCATCATTGTCATATTGCTTTGCATGATCATGTAGTTGACATCGTACTTGTGGCAAAGCCACCATTCATAATTTTCATACATGTCACTCTTGATTCATTGCATATCCCGGTACTCCGCCGGAGGCATTCACATAGTCATATTTGTTCTAAGCATTGAGTTGTAATTCTTGAGTTGTAAGTAAATAAAAGTGTGATTATGATCATTATTAGAGCATTGTCCCAGTGAGGAAAGGATGATGGAGACTATGATTCCCCCACAAGTCGGGATGAGACTCCGGACGAAAAGTAGAAAAAAATAGGGCTCCCTTTTGGCTCATTTTAGAGCTAATCTAGTGGTACTCCCTCCTTTCCGGTTTATAAGGCTCAGTTCAAAAATCTCACCAACCAAGGTAGATGGTGAGTGGTGTAATATTTTTTGTAGTTTGCAAAAGCACCTAATTAATGCTCTTGTTTTCGTCAAAATTTATGTTTATTAATGCATAATTGCAATGCATGCATGCATGAAGTACATGCATCGGTCAACCTTCTCTTAATACCTGCATCCAACGATTTAATGCACCTTGAAATCTGAACATGTGATGGGGAACAATCAAATTGAGCCTTATATATAAAATGGAAAAACTAAAATTTTGAGATAGGCCCTATAAACCGGAAAGGAGGGAGTACTATTGTACATTTAAGGTACTAAGTTTAATGTTGTACTATTGTACAGTTATGCACTAAATGTAGTTTCAGTTTGTTTGAAATGAGCATTTGTGCAAATTTGATTTTTTTGAGGAGTTTATAATTTGGGAAAGGGCTAAGTGCAAAACATGGGACTCCTTAAAATTCAAGAAGTTAAGTTTTGGAAGGTCGCTTGAGAAGTTAAATCACTGGCGGACCTCTCCAGTGGGCAGGGTATGGCAACCGCCATACCTTACTTCTGGGCAAAAAAAATTATATACATATGCATCTATCGATTGGTACTTGAATGAATTGCTTGACTCGTTCGACCGCACCCAGTCTGGTTTGATGGGCTGACGCGACGCATCCAGCTGTTGGGCACTTGGGCCAGTAACAACCGGTCCAGATCGATCCAGCGCCCACGCACACGAGACACGACGCAACCCTAAGCAGCTAGCGCGGCGGCGGCTGGCCAGGTCGTGAGGACGAGGAGGGCCGCAGGCGATCGACGACGGGGCAGCCGACGGCCGGACGGCGGCGGCGGCTGGCTGGGGGCTTAGAGGGCGGCGGCAGCAAGCTCGAGCGGCAGCAGCAAGCGGCGGCTCCAGCGGGCGACGGCAGTTGGGGATTTTCCTGGTAATCTCCTAGGGTCCAAAACTCTGAACCACTCCTCTGCTCTGAACTATTTGCAGCCACTGCCACTTTGTTTATACAATTATATTTTTCATTCATGCTAGTGTATGCACACGTTTTTGTTTTTAGATGATTATACGTACAAGCTAATAAGATGCCCAACCGGCGCAGTTCTGTGACTTCTCTCCATAAGATGGAAAAGAAGAGGAAAGGACCAGCAAATGCAAAGGAAAGAGGAGGAAGAGGTATATTTATCATGTCCGCTTGGTAAAATTAAGGAAGATGTGTTACATTGAGTGATAGATCTTCAAAAGTATTGCTCTTGCTAAAATTAGGAAGATTTTCAGAAGGATGGTAGGGCACTGCCATTGTCTGGGTCTTCTAGACGCCATTATACGCTTCATTATCGGTATGTTTTAGGTTGTTTTCCTATTGAAACATGTCTATATTTTCATTGTATTTGGTTATTCATTTGTAGTGTGCATTGTTAGTCTGTATTGACTCCTTTGATTCGCATCAAAAAAATATTTAGTGAGACTTCGCCCCACCTTAAATTTTTTTCGTGGTCCGCCTCTGAGTTAAATGATAGGGGTGCGATAGAGATTCTCTAAGCACACCAGTGAACAGAGCAGCAAATGTTCCTGCAAAAAAAAAGCACTTTGCTAAGAAAATTGAATTATTTACATTCGTCTCTTTCTAGTAACTCCTTTTCGTGTGCATATTCGTAACTACAGCTTAATTGCAACGTAGGATCCAGCTCCTGCAATAGCACCCAGTGGTTGAGCCACCAGATAAACCCAAATCTTGTTGTATCTCCCCGTAACAATCGCCGGTCCAATCGTACGCCCAGGGTTCATAGATGCACCTGTTGATGGCCTGCTCACAGATTTTTGAAGCCAACAAATAGAAGTGTGTTCAGCTTGGAACCAACACAGAAATGAACCACAATATATACATGTATGTACACAGATTCTCCTTACCCTGCGACGAGAATATTCATCACTACCGTCGCGCCAACTGCCACCGCGATCAGTTCTTTCACCTAATTAAGCATTTTGGTAAGACAGCTGAGATCACTAGCTAGCTAAGGAAGCCACCAAAGAGAAAGCATACAAGGAATGGAAGAAGTATATATTACTGCATGAGGATCCGTGGCCACAGCGGTTATGACGAAGAGAAGGACGAAGGTGATGATGAACTCGACGGCGCCGACGCTCGGGACGGTGGCGATGCCGGGGTTCACGGGGTGGTAGATGGCGTTGCCCACGAACGAGGCGGCGGTGGAGCCCAGCACCTGCGCGGTGACGTAGGGGGCGAGGTGGGCCGGCGGGAGGTGGCCGAAGGCCGCCATGGCGATGCTCACCGCGGGGTTCAGGTGGCACCCAGATACATGGATGGTGGAGAAGACGAGCACCGTGACCGCCAGGCCCACGGACACGGCGATGCCCATCAGGCCCTCCACGCCGTCGTGCTGGTCGTCTATGATAATGGCCGA
This sequence comes from Triticum aestivum, assembly GCF_018294505.1. NCBI lineage: Eukaryota > Viridiplantae > Streptophyta > Magnoliopsida > Poales > Poaceae > Triticum > Triticum aestivum. The sequence continues at coordinate 443,676,027 of NC_057802.1, read as the reverse complement.
CACCTGGGTGAACATCAGGATGAACGTCCCGAGAAACTCCGCCGTCGCCTGATCGAACCGTTAGTTCTTGGTTAGCCGAAGGAATGTGGCCAGAAGAAGGTTCAGTTTCTTACCTTCTTCAGGAGTGGCACCGCTACCATGTTTGGGAACTTCGGACGCCGCTGGCGAGCTGCGTGGGAGGCCGGCTGATCGCCGTTGCCGTCGTCGACGTGGTTGATCGGCTCCATCGGCACGATCATCGACCCCATTGCAAGCACTAGTTTGCCTTTGGGTTGGATATAACATTACGCTGTCTTGTTTCTCTGGATCAACACCCTTTTTAGCTGTGGTCAATACCTTTAAAACAAGCTATTACATGCTTTGCTGATATGATCAACAATAAACAACGACAGGTCAACTGTGATAGCTTGCGTAAATAGACTTGAGGCGTGTTTGGTTGCCCGCACCGAGTCCAACCAGGCCCGCGCGGGAAGGGAGAGGCCTGTTTGGTTGCCTGGTTTTCCTGTTGGGCCTGCATCGCACGCTTCTCAAAGCAGCCTAGAGCCCGACTCGCAGGAAACCCTCGGATCGGCAGTTTCTCGTGAGCCAGGCTGAGTGCGGCGCGAGGTCGCTGGGCGGGAGCGAGGCGCGGGCGAGGGGGGATGGCGGGAGATGGAAATCTGGCGCGCCGTCCCGGCGTCAAATTAGCCTCACCCCCTTTCACTCGCTCACCCATAGCCACTGCCCCCCTTTCTTCTCCACTGCCTCACCACCGGCGGCGGCTGCGATTTCAGATCTGCGCTATAGGCGGCGGCGGAAGAGGCGGCGGCGTTTGCGGCTGATCTGGTGCTCCCTTTGCTGTTGGCCACCGTCTGGTCGACCTACTCTGTGCCATGGCTCCCCCTACGCCGTCCTCGTCTCCGATGCCGGTAAGCAGCACCCCCTCCCCCTTTGTTAGCTCAGTGGTTAGGCCTTTAAGCTAGGTGTAGGATCGATTTACCACTGAACGAACCGTCGATGTCGACTAGGTTATGGACGCACGGATGAGGCTGATAATCCAGGCAGCAGCACTGATTAGTGTGATTCAGGCACGGGTCATGTTCATGCACCACAGAGCTGTTCGTCGTGCTGGGAGACCGTTGATCCACTATGGTCCATTGTTTCCCCGGGAATAGGAGAGGATCCAAAATCTGAACTACATCTACAACTGCAATGACGTCGAGGCTCTATGGATGCTTAGAATGAAAAGAGCACCATTTGTCAGGCTTGTCGAGACCTTCAGGAGCAGGGGCCTGTTACAAGATAGTATCAACACCAGTGTCGAAGAGCAAGTGGCCATGTTCCTCCATGTTGTTGGCCATAACCAGAGGTTCAGGGTCATTCACAACACGTCTAGGAGGTCAATGGAGACCATCTCTAGGTACTTCAAGCAGGTGCTTTTTGCTGTTGGGGAGCTTAGAGGAGAGATGATCAGAAGACCATCTAGCCAGACTCCACCAAAGATTGGCAGAAGCCCAAGATGGTATCCATACTTCAAAGTGAGCATTGACAATATACACTTTTCATGGCTTGATATGCTTGCATTGTGCAAGTTCAGCACTAACACAGGCTAGTGATGCCATTTTCAGGACTGCATTCGGGCAATAGATGGTACTCATGTCACTGCCAGAGTTCCTAGGTCACAATCTGCAGCATACAGGGGGAGGAAGCACTACACAAGCCAGAATGTGCTTGCTGCTGTTGACTTTGATCTGAGGTTCACGTATGTGCTGGCTGGCTGGGAGGGGTCGGCGCATGATGCAAACATTCTCACTGACAGCATGAGTCGACCTGATGGGATCAACATCCCCAACGACAAGTTCTACCTTGGAGATGCTGGCTATGCATGTCGGCCGGGTATTCTTCCACCCTCCAGGAAAACAAGGTACCATCTCAATGAGTTCTCTGGTAGGAACTTTCCTAGGACTGCACAGGAGCTGTTTAATCTCAGACACTCCAGCCTTAGAGTAACTGTTGAGAGGGCATTTGGAGCTCTGAAGAATAGGTTTAAGATCCTAGATCAGAAGCCATTCCACCCATACTCCACTCAAGTTAAGCTAGTTCTTGCTTGTTGCATTATGCATAACTGGATCCTCCACTGGGGCTTTGATGAACACGTGCCTGAGGAGGAAGAGGTCGAGCCTGACGATGTTGTTAGCTCTGGCCATGGTGTGGAGGCATTTGACAATGACGCTTGGAAGAACAAAATGTTGGAGTGGGCAGAGACAATGTGGCTTAACAGAGGTCAGTGCAGGATTTGAAGAAGAGGAAGAAGAAATAGTAGCAGCAGAAGCACAGAAGAAGAAGAAGCAGCAGCAGCAGTAGCAGAAGAGGAAGATGAAGCAGCAACACTAATGAACTATCCCCTATTTAGCCAATGGCTCTTAATAATTTGATCTGTCATTTGATTGTACTTAGGATGAACTGTCATTTGTTTAACTAGCTGGCACTATGTTCAGATTGTGTGTGGTAAGGTCACCACTAGATAGAAGTGGTGACAACACCTTATGCAGGTTGCAACCAAACACCATGTCATATGTGCATCTAATGCAATGCGGGCAACCAAACGCTGGGTCAAAAATGTTTGTCTCATGCAACTAGGGGCATGCAGGCAACCAAACTATGTGCATCTGGTTTTTTTTGCCTGCATCCCCTCAAACCGGCTCAATAGAGCCAGGCTCGCCGAGCCAGGCTGAATCGGGAATGTAACCAAACACGCCCTTGGTAGTGTGGATTGTATCGTATCAGCAAATTCTCGTATCAACCATAAAGAAACCTAATCTTTTTTTCTCGAATATGCACGAGTGTGCATATCATATATTAAAGAAGGAAAGGCATAGAAAGCCTCCACCGGTCAATTGCAAGTGTGGTGATTTCACACACACATATGTACAACACCACTCCACCTACTACACATTAGACTACTCCTCCTCACTAATCCACCTCACTAGGCCCGCAAGCACGAATTCGACGTTTCCTTTCATAAGTCCAGAACATGCCCAAATCTTTCCTTCCGCCTCAATTCTGTGCATGAGCTAGTCAATCGATGGCAAGGCACCGTCAAACACCACTGCGTTTCTATGCTTCCATAACTCCCACATTGTCAGTAGCAGGAAAGCACGTAGGTCTTTTTCGGCCATGGTAGTTAACCCTTGTTTCGCACACAGCCATGGTTGTAATGCATCCTGTGGGGTTGGCTATTGGGGATCGTCGCAGAAATTTAAAATTTTCTACGCATCACCAAGATCAATCTATGGAGTCATCTAGCAACGAGAGAGATGAGTGCATCTACATACCCTTGTAGATCGCGAGCGGAAGCGTTCAAGTGAACGGGGTTGATGGAGTCGTACTCGTCGTGATCCAAATCACCGATGACCGAGCGCCGAACGGACGGCACCTCCGCGTTCAACACACGTATGGAGCAGCGACGTCTCCTCCTTCTTGATCCAGCAAGGGGGAAGGAGAGGTTGATGGAGATCCAGCAGCACGACGGCGTGGTGGTGGAAGTAGCGGGGATTCCGGTAGGGCTTCGCCAAGCGCAAGCGGGAGGGAGAGGGAGGCGCCAGGGGCTGTGGTGCGGCTGCTCTCTCTCCCGCCTCCTATATATAGGCCTCCTGGGGGGGCGCCGGCACTGGGAGATCAGATCTCCAAGGGGGGTGGCGGCCAAGGGGTGGCTTCCCCCCCAAGCCAAGTGGGGGGCGCCCCCACCCCTAGGGTTTCCAACCCTAGGCGCAGGGGGAGGCCCAAGGGGGGGTGCACCAGCCCACCAGGGGCTGGTTCCCCTCCCAATTCAGCCCATGGGGCCCTCCGGGATAGGTGGCCCCACCCGGTGGACCCCCGGGACCCTTCCGGTGGTCCCGGTACAATACCGGTAACCCCCGAAACTTTCCCGGTGGCCGAAACTGGACTTCCTATATATGATTCTTCACCTCCGGACCATTCCGGAACTCCTCGTGACGTCCGGGATCTCATCCGGGACTCCGAACAACTTTCGGGTTACCGCATACTAATATCTCTACAACCCTAGCGTCACCGAACCTTAAGTGTGTAGACCCTACGGGTTCGGGAGACATGCAGACATGACCGAGACGACTCTCCGGTCAATAACCAACAGCGGGATCTGGATACCCATGTTGGCTCCCACATGTTCCACGATGATCTCATCGGATGAACCACGATGTCGAGGATTCAATCAATCCCGTATACAATTCCCTTTGTCAATCGGTACGTTACTTGCCCGAGATTCGATCGTCGGTATCCCAATACCTCGTTCAATCTCGTTACCGGCAAGTCACTTTACTCGTACCGTAATGCATGATCCCGTGACCAACCACTTGGTCACTTTGAGCTCATTATGATGATGCATTACCGAGTGGGCCCAGAGATACCTCTCCGTCAAACGGAGTGACAAATCCCAGTCTCGATTCGTGCCAACCCAACAGACACTTTCGGAGATACCCGTAGTGCACCTTTATAGCCACCCAGTTACGTTGTGACGTTTGGCACACCCAAAGCACTCCTACGGTATCCGGGAGTTGCACAATCTCATGGTCTAAGGAAATAATACTTGACAATTGGAAAAGCTCTAGCAAACGAACTACACGATCTTTGTGCTATGCTTAGGATTGGGTCTTGTCCATCACATCATTCTCCTAATGATGTGATCCCGTTATCAATGACATCCAATGTCCATAGTCAGGAAACCATGACCATCTGTTGATCAACGAGCTAGTCAACTAGAGGCTCACTAGGGACATGTTGTGGTCTATGTATTCACACATGTATTACGATTTCCGGATAACACAATTATAGCATGAACAATAGACAATTATCATGAACAAGGAAATATTATAATAACCATTTTATTATTGCCTCTAGGGCATATTTCCAACAGTCTCCCACTTGCACTAGAGTCAATAATCTAGTTACATTGTGATGAATCGAACACCCATAGAGTTCTGGTGTTGATCATGTTTTGCTCTAGGGAGAGGTTTAGTCAACGGATCTGCCACATTCAGGTCCGTATGTACTTTACAAATATCTATGTCTCCATTTTGAACACTTTCACGAATGGATTTGAAGCGACGCTTGATATGCCTGGTCTTCCTGTGAAACCTGGGCTCCTTGGCAAGGGAAATAGCTCCAGTGTTGTCACAGAAGAGAGTCATCGGGCCCGACGCATTGGGAATCACCCCTAGGTCAGTAATGAACTCCTTCATCCAGATTGCTTCTTGCACTGCCTCTGAGGCCGCCATGTACTCCGCTTCACAAGTAGATCCCGCCACGATGCTCTGCTTGCAACTGCACCAGCTTACTGCCCCTCCATTCAAAATATACACGTATCCGGTTTGTGACTTCGAGTCATCCAGATCTGTGTCGAAGCTAGCGTCGACGTAACCCTTTACGACGAGCTCTTCGTCACCTCCATATACGAGAAACATATCCTTAGTCCTTTTCAGGTACTTCGGGATATTCTTGACCGCTGTCCAGTGTTCCATGTCGGGATTACTTTGGTACCTTCCTACCAAACTTACGGCGAGGTTTACATCAGGTCTGGTATACAGCATGGCATACATAATAGATCCTATGGCCGAGGCATAGGGGATGACACTCATCTTTTCTCTATCTTCTGCCGTGGTCGGGCATTGAGCCGTGCTCAATTGCACACCTTGCAATACAGGCAAGAACCCCTTCTTGGACTGATCCATATTGAACTTCTTCAATATCTTGTCAAGGTACGTACTTTGTGAAAGACCAATGAGGCGTCTTGATCTATCTCTATAGATCTTGATGCCTAATATATAAGCAGCTTCTCCAAGGTCCTTCATTGAAAAACACTTATTCAAATAGGCCTTTATACTTTCCAAGAATTCTATATCATTTCCCATCAATAGTATGTCATCCACATATAATAAGAGAAATGCTACAGAGCTCCCACTCACTTTCTTGTAAACACAGGCTTCTCCATAAGTCTATGTAAACCCAAACGCTTTAATCATCTCATCAAATCGAATGTTCCAACTCCGAGATGCTTGCACCAGCCCATAGATGGAGCGCTGGAGCTTGCATACCTTGTTAGCATTCTTAGGATCGACAAAACCTTCCAGCTGCATCATATACAATTCTTCCTTAAGAAAGCCGTTAAGGAATGCCGTTTTGACGTCCATTTGCCATATCTCATAATCATAGAATGCGGCAATTGCTAACATGATTCGGACGGACTTCAGCTTCGCTACGGGTGAGAAAGTCTCATCGTAGTCAACCCCTTGAACTTGTCGATAACCCTTAGCGACAAGTCGAGCCTTATAGATGGTCACATTACCATCCGCGTCTGTCTTCTTCTTAAAGATCCATTTATTTTCTATGGCTCGCCGATCATCGGGCAAGTCAGTCAAAGTCCATACTTCGTTTTCATACATGGATCCTATCTCGGATTGCATGGCTTCAAGCCATTTGTTGGAATCTGGGCCCACCATTGCTTCTTCATAGTTCGAAGGTTCACCGTTGTCTAACAACATGATTTCCAGGACAGGGTTGCCGTACCACTCTGGTGCGGAATGTGTCCTTGTGTACCTACGAAGTTCAGCAGTAACTTGATCCGAAGCTTCATGATCATCATCATTAACTTCCTCCCCAGTCGGTGTAGGCACCACAGGAACATCTTCCCGCACTGCGCTACTTTCCGGCTCGGAAGGGGTGACTATCACCTCATCAAGTTCCACTTTCCTCCCACTCACTTCTTTCGAGAGAAACTCTTTCTCCAGAAAGGACCTGTTCTTGGCAACAAAGATTTTTCCTTCGGATCTGAGGTAGAAGGTATACCCAATGGTTTCCTTAGGGTATCCTATGAAGACGCATTTTTCCGACTTGGGTTCGAGCTTTTCAGGTTGAAGTTTCTTGACATAAGCATCGCATCCCCAAACTTTTAGAAACGACAGCTTAGGTTTCTTCCCAGACCATAATTCATACGGTGTCGTCTCAACGGATTTCGACGGAGCCCTATTTAAAGTGAATGCGGCAGTCTCTAAAGCATAGCCCCAAAATGAGAGCGGTAGATCGGTAAGAGACATCATAGATCGCACCATATCCAATAGAGTGCGATTACGACGTTCGGACACACCATTTTGCTGAGGTGTTCCAGGCGGCGTGAGTTGTGAAACTATTCCACATGTCCTTAAGTGTGTGCCAAATTCGTGACTCAAATATTCTCCTCCACGATCTGATCGTAAGAACTTTATTTTCCTGTCACGTTGATTCTCAACCTCACTCTAAAATTCCTTGAACTTTTCAAAGGTTTCAGACTTGTGTTTCATTAGGTAGACATACCCATATCTACTCAAGTCATCAGTGAGAGTGAGAACATAACGATAGCCACCGCGAGCCTCAACACTCATTGGACCGCACACATCAGTATGTATGATTTCCAATAAGTTGGTTGCTCGTTCCATTGTTTCGGAGAACGGAGTCTTGGTCATCTTACCCATGAGGCATGGTTCGCACGTGTCAAATGATTCGTAATCAAGAGACTCCAAAAGTCCATCTGCATGGAGCTTCTTCATACGTTTGACACCAATGTGACCAAGGCGGCAGTGCCACAAGTATGTGGGACTATCGTTATCAACTTTACATCTTTTGGTATTCACACTATGAATATGTGTAACATCACGTTCGAGATTCATTAAGAATAAACCATTGACCAGCGGGGCATGACCATAAAACATATCTCTCATATAAATAGAACAACCATTATTCTCGGATTTAAATGAGTAGCCATCTCGAATTAAACGAGATCCTGATACAATGTTCATGCTCAAAGCTGGCACTAAATAACAATTATTGAGGTTTAAAACTAATCACGTAGGTAAATGTAGAGGTAGCGTGCCGACGGCGATCACATCGACCTTGGAACCATTCCCGACGTGCATCGGCACCTCGTCCTTCGCCAGTCTCCGCTTATTCCGCAGCTCCTGTTTTGAGTTACAAATATGAGCAACCGCACCGGTATCAAATACCCAGGAGCTACTACGAGTACTGGTAAGGTACACATCAATTACATGTATATCACATATACCTTTGGTGTTGCCGGCCTTCTTGTCCGCTAAGTATTTGGGGCAGTTCCGCTTCCAGTGACCACTTCCCTTGCAATAAAAGCACTCAGTCTCAGGCTTGGGTCCATTCTTTGGCCTCTTCCCAGCAACTGGCTTACCGGGCGCGGCAACTCCCTTGCCGTCCTTCTTGAAGTTCTTCTTACCCTTGCCCTTCTTGAACTTAGTGGTTTTATTCACCATCAACACTTGATGTTCCTTTTTGATCTCCACCTCCGCTGATTTCAGCATTGAATATACCTCAGGAATGGTCTTTTCCATCCCATGCATATTGAAGTTCATCACAAAGCTCTTGTAGCTCGGTGGAAGCGACTGAAGGATTCTGTCAATGACCGCGTCATCCGGGAGATTAACTCCCAGCTGAGTCAAGCGGTTGTGCAACGCAGACATTTTGAGTATGTGCTCACTGACAGAACTGTTTTCCTCCATCTTACAACTGAAGAACTTGTCGGAGACTTCATATCTCTCGATCTGGGCATGAGCTTGGAAAACCATTTTCAGCTCTTCGAACATCTCATATGCTCCGTGTTGCTCAAAACGCTTTTGGAGCCCCGGTTCTAAGCTGTAAAGCATGCCGCACTGAACGAGGGAGTAATCATCAGCACGTGACTGCCAAGCGTTCATAACGTCTTGGTTCTCTGGGATGGGTGCTTCACCTAGCGGTGCTTCTAGGACATAATCTTTCTTGGCAGCTATGAGGATGATCCTCAGGTTCCGGACCCAGTCCGTATAGTTGCTGCCATCATCTTTCAGCTTGGTTTTCTCTAGGAACGCGTTGAAGTTGAGGGTAACGTGGGCCATTTGATCTACAAGACATATTGTAAAGATTTTAGACTAAGTTCATGATAATTAAGTTCATCTAATCAAATTATTCAATGAACTCCCACTCAGATAGACATCCCTCTAGTCATCTAAGTGAAACATGATCCGAGTCAACTAGGCCGTGTCCGATCATCACGTGAGACGAACTAGTCAACATCTTCATGTTGATCGTATCTTCTATACGACTCATGCTCGACCTTTCGGTCTTCCGTGTTCCGAGGCCATGTCTGTACATGCTAGGCTCGTCAAGTCAACCTAAGTGTATTGCGTGTGTTCCGAGGCCATGTCTGTACATGCTAGGCTCGTCAACACCCGTTGTATGCGAACGTTAGAATCTATCACACCCGATCATCACGTGGTGCTTCGAAACAACGAACCTTCGCAACGGTGCACAGTTAGGGGGAACACTTTCTTGAAATTATTATAAGGGATCATCTTACTTACTACCGTCGTTCTAAGCAAATAAGATGTAAAACATGGTAAACATCACATGCAATCAAATAGTGACATAATATGGCCAATTTCATTTTGCTCCTTTTGATCTCCATCTTCGGGGCGCCATGATCATCTTCGTCACCGGCATGACACCATGATCTCCATCATCATGATCTCCATCATCGTGTCTTCATGTAGTTGTCACGCCAACGATTACTTCTACTTCTATGGCTAACGTGTTTAGCAATAAAGTAAAGTAATTTACATGGCGTTATTCAATGACACGCAGGTCATACAAAAAATAAAGACAACTCCTATGGCTCCTGCCGGTTGTCATACTCATCGACATGCAAGTCGTGATTCCTATTACAAGAACATGATCAATCTCATACATCACATATATCTCATTCATCATATCCTTTTGGCCATATCACATCACAAGGCATATGCTGCAAAAACAAGTTAGACGTCCTCTAATTGTTGTTGCAAGTTTTTACGTGTCTTCAAGTGAACGGGGTTGATGGAGTCGTACTCGTCGTGATCCAAATCACCGATGACCGAGCGCCGAACGGACGGCACCTCCGCGTTCAACCGAGTACGGAGCAGCGATGTCTCCTCCTTGTTGATCCAGCAAGGGGGAAGGAGAGGTTGATGGAGATCCAGCAGCACGACGGCGTGGTGGTGGAAGTAGCGGGGATCCCGGCAGGGCTTCGCGAAGCGCAAGCGGGAGGGAGAGGTGTCACGGGAGGGAGAGGGAGGCGCCAGGGGCTGTGGTGCGGCTGCCCTCTCTCCCCGCCTCCTATATATAGGCCTCCTGGGGGGGCGCCGGCCCTGGGAGATCAGATCTCCAAGGGGGGCGGCGGCCAAGGGGTGGTTTCCCCCCTAAGCCAAGTGGGGGGCGCCCCCACCCCTAGGGTTTCCAACCCTAGGCGCAGGGGGAGGCCCAAGGGGGGGGCGCACCAGCCCACCAGGGGCTGGTTCCCCTCCCACTTCAGCCCATGGGGCCCTCCGGGATAGGTGGCCCCACCCGATGGACCCCCGGGACCCTTCCGGTGGTCCCGGTACAATACCGGTAACCCCTGAAACTTTCCCGGTGGCCGAAACTGGACTTCCTATATATAATTCTTCACCTCCGGACCATTCCGGAACTCCTCGTGACGTCCGGGATCTCATCCGGGACTCCGAACAACTTTCGGGTTACCGCATACTAATATCTCTACAACCCTAGCGTCACCGAACCTTAAGTGTGTAGACCCTACGGGTTCGGGAGACATGCAGACATGACCGAGACGACTCTCCGGTCAATAACCAACAGCGGGATCTGGATACCCATGTTGGCTCCCACATGTTCCACGATGATCTCATCGGATGAACCACGATGTCGAGGATTCAATCAATCCCGTATACAATTCCCTTTGTCAATCGGTACGTTACTTGCCCGAGATTCGATCGTCGGTATCCCAATACCTCGTTCAATCTCGTTACCGGCAAGTCACTTTACTCGTACCGTAATGCATGATCCCGTGACCAACCACTTGGTCACTTTGAGCTCATTATGATGATGCATTACCGAGTGGGCCCAGAGATACCTCTCCGTCAAACGGAGTGACAAATCCCAGTCTCGATTCATGCCAACCCAACAGACACTTTCTTAGATACCCGTAGTGCACCTTTATAGCCACCCAGTTACGTTGTGACGTTTGGCACACCCAAAGCACTCCTATGGTATCCGGGAGTTGCACAATCTCATGGTCTAAGGAAATGATACTTGACAATTGGAAAAGCTCTAGCAAGCGAACTACATGATCTTTGTGCTATGCTTAGGATTGAGTCTTGTCCATCACATCATTCTCCTAATGATGTGATCCCGTTATCAATGACATCTAATGTCCATAGTCAGGAAACCATGACCATCTGTTGATCAACGAGCTAGTCAACTAGAGGCTCACTAGGGACATGTTGTGGTCTATGTATTCACACATGTATTACGATTTCCGGATAACACAATTATATCATGAACAATAGACAATTATCATGAACAAGGAAATATAATAGTAACCATTTTATTATTGCCTCTAGGGCATATTTCCAACATTGGCGTCCACTCGGGCTTCCCCAATGTCGTACAGACCACCGCCTAGATTGTCCTGGCAAAGACGCATGTTAGTAGCACATGGTCTATTGTTTCCTCCTGTTGGTCACAAAGCAGACACTTGTCTTGATGCGGCAACCCTCTCCTAGCAAGCCTGTCGGACGTCCAACATCTATTACGTAATGCAAGCCACGTAAAGAATTTGCATTGTGACGGAGCGCGTGATTTCCAAGTTAACTCCGCAGTGGGTATCACCTCCCTGCCCCAAAACTTCGCAGCGTATGCTGATCTCACTGAGAAATGTCCATTTGCCTCCCATGACCATGCTACTTCGTCCGGGACATTCACAGTCGGTTCCCAGGTCTGCACTCTCTGCCAAAGCTCCAAGTACTCCTGTAATGCATCCGTGCCAAGATCAGGGCTGATGCAGGCAGCCCATGACCCGTTGGCCACCACCTGACCAAGCCGGCTCGTCCGCCTGACACGGCTCAGAATCCTGTCGTAGATGGCCGGTGCAATCTCCTGTATCCGCCTTCCGTCCAGCCATCGATCTTCCCAGAAAAGCGTGTCCAATCAATTATGTGGCGTGCACCTTGTTGCCGCTTGGAAGATTCTCATCGAGTTGTCTGGCCCTTTGATTTGGAACTCACTCCATGGTCTACTGGTGTCTGTCCTTTGTAACCACGGCCATCTGGCTTGCATTGCGACATTCATCCACCTCAGGTTGGGCAGCCCTAGGCCTCCTGCCCATTTCAGGGCAGACACAGCATCCCATGCGACCGCACAATTTCCCCCGTTTGCTTCCGCTTTTCGGCACCACAAAAACCCTCGACACACCTTATTCATGGCTGTGATCGTTTTGATAGGAAGATCCAATGCCATCATCGCATGTATGGGCATCGCACATAAAACAGAGTGCACCAAAGTGAGCCTACCACTTTTAGGCATAAGAGAAGCCTTCCACTTCGGCAATTGATTCGCCATCTGATCCACAAGATACTGTAACTGCGTCGTTGATTGCTTCCTTATTGACAAAGGCAGCCCAAGATAACGCACCGGGAACGATCCCACCGGGCATCTGAGCAACCCTCAAGTTGTGCCTTGAAAACGACGACTTTGATCAGGTTACCTTAATCACTGTGATAGCTTGCGTAGCGTGGATTACCATTTTGAGCACTACCATAATAGTCCTTGTCTTTGTTAAACAAATGCAAAGCATTGTGCCATTCTTTCTACTCCACGCAAAAGTCGGCAAACACAATGCAGCAGATGAAAGCCGATTGTCTCGGCTGCTGCGATAGGGGTGGTGTCGGCGTTCCATGCATTCATCTGTTGTGTGGTGTGCATGTTTGCCCTTCTAGTCCGTTTTGTGTGGTTCGCTGCGAGCAAGTCATAGCTTGGTCTCGCAGGTTCGTGGCGGTTAGGCATCCTTTCAGGAGCCTGTGATCGTGGTGAGGCATTAGGCTTTTCGACGAAAGTTTTGGATTCAACAGGGTCCTTCCGTCCTTGGAGGAATTATCGAAGAGTACTCCCCTCTTCACTAGGTCGTGTTTGCTCGGAGTGGGAGTGGCGATAGTGGTTGTTGAAAGAGACGGATGTTTTCCTGAGATTCGGTGGGGCAGTTGTCTACAGTTTTTGGCGAAATCTTTGTGTCCAGGGCGGTCGATTCCAGCAATGACGACGTTCTTTGGTGTCATCTTGCTTGTTGATGGCGTTTCCAAAGATCTCGCTCGCGGTCCTTTGAGGTGGTGGACCGTATGGATCTTCATTGTGTTTTTCTTCTTCTTGTTCCCGCGTAGATTTTGACCAAAATTTTCTTATAAAGCGGTCAGCTCTATATTTTTTTCCATCTTAACAAAATCGTCAGATCACTGTTTTGGCTTCCAGGTGAAGGCTGATTTGCACTGTTTTGACTCCCAGGTGCACCTACGCGTGGCTGTAAAAAATCCAAAAAAATACATATAAAGTATAAATAGTCCAAAATCTCTGTCTTCTGTAAGAATATGTTTTTTAGACAATCTCACGAAGGTTTATTGACTCGTCGTGTGCGTTGCTAGCCACCCCACCCAGTTCCCATTCGTAGTTAGTTGTAGGAGCGCGTCCTAGTTGACTTGATTCAACCCAGTTATTTTCCTTTTTTTATTTATTTTATTTCTTTTCTTTTTCTTCCCCATTCTTTTCATTGTTTTTTGAATTTTTATCATTGTTTTTTCATTTCCTTTCCCATTTGTTTATTCTGGTTCTTTTTTCGTTTTTCTTTGTTCTTTTGGTTATTATTCTACATTTTTTGTATATGTCAAAAAATATTTTTCTAATTCACATGTAACATTTTTCCAATACAAATTAAATAATTTCGTAATACATAATCAACATTTTTCTATACACATTTTTAACATTTTTTAAATGCTTGATTAATATTTTCAAGAAACAAGATTAACATTTTTTAAATACATGGTCAACATTTTTTCTATACATTTTAAACATTAAATTAAATTATTGATTAACAGTTTTCAAAAAAATATTAATTGTTTTTTAATAAATGGTCAACATTTTTTTATACACATTTAACATTTTTCAAACACTTGTTCAACATTTTTTCCAAATACTTGATTAACATTTTTCTAAATACTTCTTCAACATTTTTAAATACTTGTTCAACATTCTTCAAATACATATTCAACATTTTTCAATTACTTGTGCTGTTGTTCACCATTTTTCAAATACTCCTTCAACATTTTCTAATATTTATTAAAGATTTTTCAAATGCTTGTTCAATATTTTTAATACTTACTCAATATTTTCAAATACTTGTTTAACATTTTTCATATACTTGTTAAACATTTCTAATTGCTGATTCAACATTTTTTTAAT
>NC_057802.1:443602985-443661608 GCF_018294505.1 Triticum aestivum | reverse complement strand
AAAACAGAGGATGGAAAGAAAAAAAAAACAGAAAGAGGAGGCTGGAGCTTCCCCTGCGACTGGGCCGTGGCCCATGTCGAGCTCGCCCAATGCGAGAGGTTCACTCCTGTCTCGCTGAACGTGAGGAATAGGGGGAGCAACTAGTTAACGAGCGCTCCTTCGGGAGCCTCGCAACGATCAGCGCCACTTGACGCGCTCTCAGCCATTCACCACGTGTCGCGCTCTGGGCGCTCCCTCCGGATCTAGTTTTTATTTTATTTTTTCCGCACGCGTTTTCGGCATTTTAAACGGTTTTTTCGGGTTTTTTCGACGTTTTGGTTTTCCACCGGTCTTCCTTAGCTTTTCAATAAAAAATGTGAAAAAACAATTGCGCGAAAAAACGCGTTTTTTTCCTTCCGCGAGAGGCACGGTTTTACTTTCGTGACGGCCGTGCCTCTCAAAAACGAAAAAAAAACTTTTTTGTTTTTTTCGCGAGAGTCACGGTTTTGCTTCCGCGAGAGGCACGGGTGTGCTTTCGCGAGAGTCACGGCCGTGCCTCTCGAAAACGAAAAAAAAAACATTTTCTATTTTTTTTCACGAGAGTCACGGTTTTGCTTCCGCGAGAAGCATGGTTGTGCTTTCGCGAGAGTCACGTCCGTGCCTCTCAGAAAGGGAAAAAACATGTTTTCTGTTTTTTTTCCTTTCGCGACAGTCACGGTTTTGCTTCCGCAAGAGGCACGGTTGTGCTTTCACGAGAGTCACGGCCGTGCCTCCTCGGAAACGAAAAAACGCGTTTTCTTTTTTTTCCTTCCTCGAGAGTCACGGTTTTGCTTCCGCGAGAGGCACGGGCGTGCCTCTTTCGGAAAGGGAAAAAACCCGTGCTCCTGGTTCGGTTTTTTTGTCCAGTTTTTTCCTTCGGGTTTTTCGTGAAAAAAAGTTCGGCAAAACCTATCAACATGCCATCTAGTTTTGAAGATCTCAACACGAGGAATCCAACGATGAAAGCGGTTCGAGATTTGGACGCACGGTTTGAGAGATGAAACGTTTTGAATAAACGGATCTAGAAAAAAGGGAAAACTCCCACGTTGCGACAAGTGGCGCGCTGCATGTGCGCCACTTGTCGCAACAAGGGGAATTGGAGTGATCTTTACAAGGAGTACTCCTCAATTAGTGATTTCGAGGAATAGGGGCGCCGGTGGGATAGAATAATAGTAGCCTCCTAGAGTCCTAGGCAATCACAAACATTGTGGGCTAGTGGCCTATTGTATGGTGCTTTGGTTTTTAATTTTTATATTGGGTAATTACACCGAAGTTGGATTTCAGGGCCTCAATTTTTTGTGTCCCTATGAGGATCCCATCTTGCTTCTTTTTTCAAGAACACGTACAAGCGGTGCGGGCCTTCTATATTAAAGGAGAAAGCAAGTTTACGTTACAAATTGGAACCCGCTGCAAGAGCTCAGCGGGGACCACCACCCTCATGGACACAAGATTACATATGTGTGGTGACCCCACCTGATCGAGCTCTCATCCATAACTCGAATTCGTTTTTAACAGGCCTATTGCTGGTTAAGGGGGCTCATAACGGTCAACGGTGAGTCACAGAGGCTTTGTGTTAGGATTGTGGAAATGCTATCACGAGGCAAGTCTAATGTGGATGGTTCATAATTTTTTAATCGATTTTGTTAAGCATGAATGATTTGGTGGCATTTCCCATAATAATAAATAATATATGATTATGTGCAATAATAGCTACCAAGCTTGGGCGCCATCCTCCTTTTGAAAAAGAAATACCAGGGAACACAAAGATAAATTCATTGATTCACAAAAAAGGCATAGGGGTAAATTGTTCAGAGTTATTGTAGATGACTTTTTTGGTTGGTTAAAAATGATCTTGAAGCCCTTTTTGATGATTTGTAATTTTTCATAGAGGGACTTTAGACATAGCCATGCTAAACTATGGGATCATCACTTTGACGCCCAAAACAAAGGATGCAAATCAAATACAGAAATTCAGGCAAATATGTCTTTTGAATGTTAGCTTTAATTCTTTTAAAAGTGTTCATGAATAGGTTGAATGGAGTGGCTAGGGAAGTTGTTTCACCCATTCAAGCTACCTTTGTTAAAGGGGGATATATTATGGAGGGGGTGCTTATTTTACATGAGGCATTAAACAGACACACCGCAAGAAGCAAAGTGCCATACTTTTAAAATTGGATTTTGAAAAGTCCTATGATAAGGTCAAAAGACCTTTAGTTTTCCAAATGCGCAAAATAAAAGGCTCCCCTGATAAGTGGATTGATTGGGTTATGCATACCATTACAGGGGGAATGTTAGTATAAAGGTTAATGGTAATATTGGCCCTTAATTTCCTACACATAAGGGGTTAAGGCAAGGAGATTCCGTGTCTCCCTTGATTTTTGATCTAGTTGGTGATGCTTTGGCTATGATCATGGACAAAGCTAGGGGTAATGGTGGGTCAATATGTTGTGGTATGCCGATGACATTGTTTTTCTTTTACAAGATGATTATAATCATGCATGCTCATAATTTGAAATTTGTTGATTGTCTATTTGAACAAGTCTGCCCTAAAAATCAACTTTCATAAGAGTGAATTGTTTTTGTTTGGAGATGTTATTAGCAAGGCAGAAAACTATGCAAAAGTATTTACTTGTACCATAGGTTCTTTTCCTATGAGACACCTGGGATTACCTGTTGATGACAAAAGAATTGGAAACCTCGTGAAGATAAAATGAAGAAGAAAGGATTACCTGTTGATGACAAAAGAATTGGAAACCTCGTGAAGATAAAATGAAGAAGAAACGCAGTAATTGGCAATGTAGAATATCTGTTAGTCCTAGTAGAATTACTTTAATACAGTCTTCACCGACTGGTGTCGCTTATTTTATGATGTCTTTCTATAGTTTGCTTGTGGGAGTTAATAAGAGAATGAATTTTTTTAGAGCTAGGCTCGTATGGCATGAAGATGTGAATAAGTAAACATATCATTTAGTTAAATGGTCTGAGGTTTGCTGGCCTAAAGATATGGGTAGTTTAGGTATTCAAAATTCGGCTTTGATGAATAAAGCATTGTTATGTAAATGGCGGTGGAAACTTTTCAATGCTGAAAGATTGTGCCAGGATGTTATTTTGTACAAATATCAGAAAGGAGCATGCCTTCCATGGAGCAAACCCAAACATGGTGATTCTCAGTTTCGGATAGAGATTTTAAAACATAAAGATCATTTTTCTCTTTATGTAAACTTATAGTTGGCATTGGGGAAAATGTGAGGTTTGGGGAAGACTGGTGGATTGGGGATAAGCCTCCAAAACCAATTTTACTAGACTACAATGTATGCTTTGGTAAAAACAAATATGCAAAGAGCCTTATCAGGTGCAGTTTATAAGGACCTTGTATGGGGATTCTTTAGAGTTGTGGGAAGATATTAAAGAAGTTTGTGCTGTAGTAGTTTTGACATATCAAAAAGTCCATCAGATGGACACTTACTAAGAATTGTATATATTTAGTTAAATCTTACTATAGGCTCTTGGCTGAAAATGGGATCAAAATATCCACATAACTTCTTGTGGAAAGTTAAGATGCCCCTAGAGTTAAAGTGATTATCTGGCTGGTGCTTAGAAAATAGCATCCTACCTAATGAGAATCTTCTTAGGAGAGGGTGGCTGGTGATAATAAATGTTCATATTGGGGAAGGAAGGAATCTATAAATCATTTACTCTTGCGGCGTTCTGTTGCTAAATTGCTTTGGAATATCATGAAGTGTTCTTTCAGTCTAACATGATATACCTGATAGTGTACATGACCTGTTCAACAGAACCTAGTTGTGGTTGGAATATCTGTTATTTTCTGGACTATTTGGAAATTGAGAAATAGTATTATTTTTTATAACAAGAAGGTGACCGATCCATGTGCTACTGTTAATATGATTATCAAATGGCTTCATGATTGAAATACTTTGCAAAAAAAAAATCATAAAGACAAAGAACAATGAAGTGGGGCGTAAAAATGGTTAAGTTGATTGCAAGTGAAGTCTTCAAGGCGACGCATGGGTGGAGGATAGGGACCAACAGGATCATGGCTGAGTGATCTTCAGTGGAACTCTCTGTCCCTCCTACCTTTGGCTGATGTTGAAGATGTTCATTTGCTATCCTGCTTTAAAACTGTGATATATGTTGATGTATGGTTAGAATTTCCCTTGTACTTTCGTATTACCATTTCCTGGAGACCTGGTTTGTAGCCCCCCAGGATGATGGCTTCGGAGTTTATTAGCTTTTGCAGGTTATCGGTTTCTTTCGTATTACCATTTCCTGGAGACCTGGTTTGTAGCCCCCAGGATGATGGCTTCGGAGTTTATTAGCTTTTGCAGGTTATCGGTTAGCTATATACTGATATAGCCTTTTGTGCTCTCTTGGAGGCCGTTCGGGATAGCCCATTCTGCTCCCTCTTGATCATGCATCGTCGTTTATGTTTCTTAGTTCTAGTTGTTGTATAAGACATTGTGGTTTCCGTTAATGGAAATCAGAGAGAGAGCTCTCTTTATCAAGAAATAATAATTTGTAGATGACTTTTCAGCTTTTATGTCCTATTGTTTGTTACTTGAATAACAAGTAGTAAATAGATGAAATGGACTTGGGGGTCAATAGCTGCAGTATAAAAGCTACCATAAAATTGAATTCTCCTGTAAAATGCCGTAGAGAGCGTCAATGCATATTCAGTCTGAATCTACTGACCTGATTTCTTCCTAGAGCTTGTCTCTTCAAAATATGTCTTACTAGTTACTCCCTCCGTCCCATAAGGTAGAACGTTTTTTGACTATAGTATCAAAAAACGTCCAACATTATGGGACGGAGGGAGTAGTATTTACTCTCTCTAATACTTTAGTGATCTAAACGTTCTTATATTTCTTATATTTCTGATACTTAAGTGATCTAAACGTTCTTATATTTCTAAACGTTCCCATAATGTAGAAGCATATATGTAAATATTTTTCTGGAAATTTCAAATTTCTTTCCATTACTATTGGAAGAGTGGATTGTGCGAGCAAGACAGATTGCACCCAAACGCTACAGATAAGACTGTCAACTAATATCGCACCAGCTTATATGCAACACTACAATTCAGAAACTGCATTTGCCCAAGCAGAAAACAGTTATACTCATGAGAAGCACTGCAAATGCAAGATATCCATCCACAAACACCTCAACAGCATCTAGAACCCGTTCATCTCCAGCAGATAGGTGCGCCGCTTCATCAGCGCCTTGGCCGCGAACCTGAACGGCCCATCGAACGCACCCGAGACAAAGGCTTCGGTCTCCTTCCGGCCAACGTGACACCCGCCAGCCCCGTCGCCGGAGGGCTTGATGACGACCAGGGTCGCGCCCTGCAGCCCCAGGCCGCCGGGCAGCTCGAGGTAGGGGGCGTACTTGAGCTTCATGCTGCACGCCGGGACCTGCGTCCTGTTGGAGCACGCCGAGGCCGACAGCCGGCTCTCCCTGAACTCCGCGAGCTGCTCCGCCCCCATGCACAGCGTCCCCTGCCCGTCGGCGTCCGCCAGCACCAGGCTTCGCAGCGTCGGATGCTCCTTGATGATAGACCGGAGCAGGTAGTGCCGCGTCGACGCGGCGATCAGGGAGCTGATGGTCCACACCACGCGCAGCTTCAGCCCGCCGTTGGTGTAGAAGGACTCCGGCATGCTCCCGCCGTCCTCCGCCGCCGACGGCTCGTGCCCGCCGGCGGGCTTGCGGTCGACCAGGGTGCCGCCCAGGATGACGCAGCTCTGGAGCGTGCTGCCGTACCTGGCCCGCCACTTGAGCAGAACCCCCTCCTCCGTCCCGACGTCCCCCGAGGGGAGCTCCACCCGGAGGTTGCGGACGTGGGAGAAGCCCCTGAGCACCTGCACGGGCGAGTGCTGGGCGAGCCGCGGGAACAGCGGCCGGCCGCCCGCGCCGCCCGGGCCGCGCATGCCTTGGAACGGCTTGGCGATGGTGAAGAGCATGAGCTTGAAGAGGTGGGAGAAGATGTGGCGGGGCTTGGGGGACGACAGGTTGAGCGCGTCGTCGGGGTCGCCGTCCACGGCCACCACGCGGTCGATCTTGACGTACACGTCGTGGACGAGCGGGACCAGGTCGTTGAAGCGCCTGGACACGGCGGCGCAGCGGCCCAGCGAGTGCACGTCCTCCAGCTTGTTGAGGATGAGCAGCACGAGCGAGTCCGGCAGGCCGTCGATCCGGTCCGGCTCCGGTGCCGCCGGGTCCGCGTGGATGCGAGCCTTGGGATGCATTTTTCAGACTCTGGACTGCTACGAACGAACCAGCAATCCGTTGTCTGTTGCAGCAGGAAACGCTAGCGCTAACAGAGCGTCCGGTTCTTCGGATGACTTGAGCCGGCGGGAGAACCCCTCAAACTGAAGCTAATTTTTACTTTCTGGAACAAAACAAGAGCTATGGTAAGAAGAAGAATTTGACGGGGGCAGAATTGGTCACACAAACTTGGTGCGCAAACGACCCGAGAAGAGCCAGCAAGACACATCCAACGCTAGACAAAACATACTTATTCACAATGCAACTGAATCTCTCCGCACAAACAGGCGAGACGAACAAAAATTCATCCATGGGTAGTACCATTATGCAAAGACTAGGAGACGCACTGCAGAACACGAAGCAAGCTAACCCGGGAAGGCTGTGCTTACCAGGAGAATGGCTACGGAGAGCTCGGCGGCGAAAACAATGGGCCGAGATGAAGCCGGCCGGCCCCAAATCCGGCCTTCCGCCCGGAAACCCAACCGGATCCCAGCTCCGGACGAACCCGAGCGCAGACTAACGACGGCACACCCACACGAGCAGGAGCAGCCGCCCAGACGGGAGCTTGGATTCGGGCAGTGAGGTCGCGCGAGCAGGGAAGGGGAGGGGAGGGGAAGAGGATGTGGTTTGCTTTGGAGAATTTCCGGTCTCGGGGTCTCGTCCCGGGGACGTTTTCTATAGGAGGGGAAGCGTGCTGCTCACCACTGGGACTGGGTGTGGGCGTGGCTTGGGGAATAGTACTGCCTTGGGAGGGAGGCGACGGTGTCGCTGCGGCGCGCGCACGGGCCTACTTTAATTTTAGTTTAATAACGCCGTTTTACGTGGATAGACTCGGGTGGACGCACGGTGACCGGGTCACTCGCGCACGCGCCTGCGCCTTTGCGCTTTGCCCTGGTCGGCAAGCTAATTTCCCCTTCGCTTTTACCACGAGAAAGATGAGCACTGATAAGCGATCGGAAACAGAGGACGTGGCCATTTGCTTGCGGTAGTGGTACGTCCGTATGCAGACACGTACACCTGGACCTTTTCCCTTTGGCTTTGGTGTTAGTGGGGCGACGGACGTGACCTTCGTGCGCTCAACATGTAGCTTATGAAAAAGTTCACTTAATTTTACACCCTTCACTAAGTTTAAAGCGGTTGATGTTTGATGTGGCGCCTGATTGCCACATGAATATAAGGTGCAGTGGATGCCCGCTCCCCTCTTCGTGTTGCCCCGCGTGCGACCAAGGGGGAACCGGCTCCACCTCTTAGCCGTCCCTCGCTGCCGCCTGAGGGCGCGGTTCGGCAAAGCCCAGCCGACGCCAACACCAGCAAGGATTCCTCCCAGCCTTGTCGTCGCCGAAATCTGGAGGAGCCAAATGGGTTGTGACGGTGGCACTGGTCCCTAGCGGGGCGGTGCAGTGGTTGCGGCGTGGCCAACGGTGACATTTCCCCTACCCGATTATGGTCGGCTGGGCCCCCTTCCTACAAAGGGCGGTTATTTGCGATGTAAGGAGGTGCCTTTTTCCCTTCATCAATCGATGGTGTCCAGGTGTGGCGACAGTGGGGTGGTCTTGGATGACGGGGCGGCGACCCTAATGGTGGTCTTTTTTTTTCATTTGGGCGCATTGGCACCCGAGACCCAAGCATCCTTGTCGCTCATGGTGGCATATACAGTCATGCATGTAGGAGTTTGTATCCACAAAAGACACCGTTTAAGAAGCAAATAATATTTTGTATTTTACTGTTTACTTAGTTAATCTGATAACTTAAGCCTTAAACCAGAACAACATTAGCTGCAACATCCAACCCCTATTTTTAGGAGGGTTTTTTATGCACTGTGTTGTAATCATGTACAATTTTTCTTTGTGTGTTTCCAATGTTCTTGCTTCGACATAGTGTAATTCCTCTCAGGCTCCATTTGAGTAATTACACTCTATCGAGGCTCCAAAGTTGATTTATTTTCTCAAACCAAGCCAACGGTTACTTCTGTGGTTACTAGAAGTGGTTTTCTCTACAGTAGTTTCTGACAGATTTGATTGAGTGTTTGTGGTCAGTGATGTGCCGTTACACGTTGTACTCGATAGTTTGATGGTATTATTAGTACTTATATGGAAGTATAGGACAAGTATATACAATGTGAGACATTTTTTGTGTTGGTGTCGGTTGCTTTATCATGGTTCTGATTTCTTTATCATCATTGTCTACCTTGGTTGCAATGAATTGTCAAAAAAAAACCTAAACCCTTCTGATGGCTACTCAGGTTCATCTCGAGCATCCTTGAACTTTTGTTTATCCTGGTTTCATTTCGTGGAAATGGAAGCGGGGCGCTTTGTTTTGGCCCGCAATATCTCTAAAAAAGGTATATGGGATACCATCTAGAGATCTTCCTCCCACTCAACATAGGTTGTCATGTTGTCGAGGCCAAAATTGATGTGTCGGAGAGGTAAAAGGACAAGCGAGACATAAATTGTTATTCTAGTCCTCAGGTTATGTGCATCTTTACGAGGAGTAAAAATGCAGAAATAGAAAAAAAATGTTTTTCGTCAACGAACGTTGCTTAGTTTTCTACCTGTGTGAATTTTCATGATGAAACGACATTCTTGGGCACGTGAAAAAAATCAGTTCTCGCAGATGCTTTAAGAAATAGTCTCTTTGGAATATCATTTTTTCTAGACCCCCATCGTGAAATTTTGCATGCGATTGAAAGTCGTCGCTGTTCACCACAATTCTTTTTCAAAATTGCTTAAATTATTTATCTATTTTTTGAACGTTACCGTTAATCCGGATACATGTGCACCAGGGAGCAGAAACCCCATGCCCCAAGCGAGATGTAAATTTTTTTGGTCTCAAACCAAACGTTTTCAAAACAAGAATATATACGTCTCAAAGGAGTAATTAGTCGTTAGATGAAGTCCCTACCGCCTTGCTCCTATCCCGACGTATGAGACCTGGCAAAGCAATCTCATACTCCAGCGAGACCAAGTCTTAGCAAGACGATTGACATGCATGAAAGCGCGAAAATGTCACTGCACTGCCGGCACACTTGCCTTCCTGTTTGTGACGACGCACACGCACGGCACGGCATGGCTGTTCCTGTTCCTACACTCTCCACCACGTACTCACACCACCATCGACTCGAGTATGTGTGGCGGCGAGCGACGTAAATCCAGGGCCACAGTGAGTCGCCGCGGCTAAACCTGGTCCGCACACGGGACAGGTCACCGTCACAGTGAGATACTAGTAGACTGAGGTCGAGTAAATTGCATAAAGTATCACAATTGGGGCATTGAAAACAGATTGGTATCAAGATTGATAATTTTTACGTGTCAGTATCAACTTTGAGGCGAGGCGTTGCAAAAGAGGCTAAAACAGCTGTTTATACGTATTGACAGGAAAACTGACCGGTTGGGCCCGCCTGTCAGGTGCTGACGTGGCATGTTTTTTGCAGAAAACTCCCCCTCTCCTCCACGGCCGTCCCCGTCGCCGCCTTCTCCCTCTTCCTGCTGGAATCCGTCCGGGCGTCCTCGCCTCGCCGGGGGCCCCGGCCCCCGGCGCCCACCGCGGAGCTGGACATCGACGGCCGCGGCTACGTCTCGCCGATCCGGGAGCTGGAGGGGGAGCCGGAGCCGCTGGGGTCGAGCTTCTCTGACTCCGGCAGGGGGATCAGCGCCTCCATCCTCGGCATTGACGAGAGGAGCGAGGCCGGCGAGGATTCGTGCGTGTGGGAGCCGAAGCCGAGGAAGAGGTCGCCATGGATTCGTGCGTGTGGGAGCCGAAGCCGAGGATTCATCGGGCCCTCTCCGCCTTGGCATGGTTGACGGCATCAAATCGCGCGATTCGTCAGGCCCTCTCCGCCTTGGCATCATGGGCGACGGCGTCAAATCGCGCGACTCATCGGGCCCTCTCCGCGGCACGGTCAACGGCGCGGACGCCGCCACCAAATCGCCTGATTCGTCGGGCCCTCTCCGCGGCATGGTTGACGGCGAGGCGCGCAACAACGGTGCGCGTGCGCCGATAGAACTCGCCGGGGCGGACGGCGTAGGAGGCCGGTTCCCCTTGGTAGCTGTAACCGTCGTCGTCCTCGTAGGCTTGGTCGCCAGGAGGGTCGAGAGGGGGAGTAAATGCCGACGCCGCCGCGCGACCAGCAGCAGACGCTGCGCCGGAGCCGCTCCGCCAGCTCCGCGGAGGGCTGGTCCTCGCCCACGCCGTGCTGCTTCGGTGACGCGCCGCGGCGCAGGGTGGTCAGGACCACGTCGGCGTCGTTCCGGGACCGGCCCACGTACCTGAGGCGGGAGAACGACGAGTTCCTGCTCCTCAGCTTCAGCCCGGACGACGACGGCGGCGACGACCGCGACGCGGCAGGGTGGCCCAGAAGCGACGACGACGACGCGGAGATGGCCGGGAGCAGGCGCGGCAAGAGGACGGTGGACGGCGACGGGGCCAAGAAACAGAGGCGGAGGCGAAGAAGGCTCCCGCGGCGGCGGCGCGGCGACGAGGACGCGGAGTCAAAGCCTGGCCGGAGCAGGAGGCCGGCCGCGGCGGCGGAGGAATGCGGCCTGGAGAACTCGAGCCCGGTGTCGGTGCTGCAAAAAACATGCCACGTCAGCACCTGACAGGCGGGCCCAACCGGTCAGTTTTCGTGTCAATACGTATAAACAGCTGTTTTAGCCTCTTTTGCAACGCCTCGCCTCAAAGTTGATACGGACACGTAAAAATTACCAATCTTGATACCAATCTGCTTCCAATGCCCCAATTGTGGTACTTCTATGCAATTTACTCACTGAGGTCGAATGCGGTCAAGCCGAGGCAGCCTAGCTATCTGGTGGCTCCGCGAAGAGTGGGATGAGCAGGCTGCATGTCTGGTGGCTCCGGTGCTGCCCCGGCCGACGGGGCGACGTGAACGGTGACGGTGAGCCATGGTTCCACGAGCACGAGGTTTTCGTCGTCTCCTGGTCTCGCAACATACGGTTTCCATCTACGATCTGCGTCTACGCACTGTACCCCCTCACGAGATGCAGGATTAACAATAACATGGACGTGCCAACTGACGCCGCGCAGCCCACGATGCGTGCGTGCGTGTCCACGACTCACTTGTTTACTCGCTGCTTGTATGTACTTGGCCAGACACCGTGCAATTACATTGTAGTACACCGTACAAGCTGTAAGGGGAGCAGTAGTAATCTGTAAGCTACTATTAGCGCGATAAGCTGGAAGGGCCCGTACATGCAAGTGGCATTAGACTAGCAGAGCCGCAAGGACAACGTAAATCATATAGTAGTACTAGAGCAGTATGGTATGTCAGTCCGGTTATACGGAACAAACTATTCTGCCACGATCGATCAGGAGTAGTAGACGGCACGTAAGTCCCAAATTAAACAACAACAAAATGATAGTGCACACATTTGCAGTAACGTCAGTTCAGCACTAACTGAAATTCGTTGATTTCAGAGTCGAAATTCGTGTACAACTAGCCGCCTGGCTTCCGGAGTGGCAGCCCGAGCTTAGACCGCCGGCGGGGAGACCCCTGCCCCTGCCTGCCTCGTCGACGGGGACGATCCGTCCGCCCGTGCATTATTCGCCGAGAACCACGACGGCGCAACACAAGTTTGCCCCGCGCGCGCACGCTTCGCCGCTGCACATGCGGAGGCGGGCCCGCCGGCCTAACCAAGCCCCACGGCTGGGCTGATTGGCTCATTTTGGTTGGTGCCCGATGCCTCGCTCTCCACCCTGGAATCTTTCATCTTTGGGACGACGGCCTACTGAATCGATAGATTAATCAAGGCTCCTCGTTCATCTCATGCCGCACGCAACTCGCAGCTAGCGACCTGCAGATGCTTATCCATGATGTGCTATCCGCTATCTTGTCAGGAATAAATAATGCGCGTTACATCCATCCGCATCTGTCGTCCAATCGGGTTTCCCTTTTTCTTTTCGCGGCATTATTGGCAGCTCCCGTTCGAAAGGAAGAAGACAAAACAGAGAATTATCAGAGACACGTTGCTGTCAGACTCGGGAATACGGGTGAGGCACCACACATTTTTTTTCATGATAACTTGGGTCTCGTTCATATCATAAAGATTAAAGTACAAGTCCCATAAAGACCGACATGACAAAACTGAAAAGATAGTAAAACGTCTTTGAGCTTGACACCAACGCCCGTCACCTGCTTCCGGCACCACCATAGCAGCCACCGAAAAAAAATGATGGATCACCTTCTCACCCGAGCTCAACACGGCTCCATCGCTGATATGCAGCTTTGCGGACCTCCAAGGTGGCTCGCCAAAGGCGAAACCATTGCCGTTGAACGAATCAGACCGGAGCAACACTCCGGACACGCCATCGAACTCCAGATCTGGCACCCCCACATGACTAAGACGTCGGAGGAGGAAACCATACCTGCCATCCACGAACCACGAGCCCAGCACATGTTCCGTCTTCCAGATGTCGTCAATGCAGACCACAATCTGCATCCGCTCCTCGACTACCTCCCAAGCTCCGCGCCGACGTTGGAGTAGACGCCGTCGCACGGCAACACTGACGGTGACACCACGGGCCACGAGCCGTACGTGCCTCAGGCTCTCACCCGGGAGCAGCAAGACGAGCTCCATCGCAGGAACGAGCGGCTCCTGAACACCCCCATCATCGAGGCGACCCTTGAGGCATTGGCCATGGAGTCGACTTGCCTGGCCACCCTGGCCAAGCGCGATCGCCTCGAACGGCTTCAGAGGGAGCTGGACGACCGCGAGCCCGTCAACCCAGTTCCAGTCGGCATAAGCGTCAGCTCTTCTCGAGTGACCAGCCTCGTAAGTATCAAGTCCTCAATACTCCGCTACAAAATGTGGCAGCCGCCACTCGGATCATGGATTCCATCCAGCCCTCTGGCTCAGCAGCTGGAGAGGGGATTTGGCAGATCCAAGCACTCCTAAAGACGGCGCTGTCGCAAAATGTGGTCGTGTCCAGTCCAGAGACCGTATCCACAGCTCATCAGTGCACACAGAGACCGTTCAGTCGGCTCATAGCCCGCTCGGCTTCGGCAGGCGCCGAGCCACATCCTCCTCAAGAGATCACTACGAAGATTGGAGGCGCGGTTGAGTTGCATCACCCTGGCGTCACGACGACTACGATCATGCCCTGATGCCTCCACCGTGAGATGGCGCATATGAGCGTCAGCCCTACGACGACAGACGAACGCACGACAACGATCGTAGGCCAAGTCCCACTCATCACACGAGGGACACCCGAGACCCGCAGTTCAATGCGAGATCCGTTCTCACTTAGAACCTGGTCGACAGGGGCCAGGCCTTGCGAGAAGGACAAGATCCCGATGTTCCGAGTGGTTCCGTACCATCAGGTCCCGAGTGTTTTAGTCATTACATATGGGCAACAGAGATTCCCAGCAACTTCAGGTTGGCTACTGGGATCAGCAAGTTCACCGGCGAGTCCAAGCCAGAGATCTGGCTAGAAGATTACTGAGTGGCGGTCCAGATCAGCGGCGGCAACGACAATGTGGCCATAAAGCACCTACCGCTGATGCTCGAGGGCTCCGCTCGGGCTTGGCTGACACAGCTCCCGCCGGGCAGCATATTCTGTTGGGATGATTTGGCGAGAGTGTTCGTCAAAACTTTTGAAGGCACTTACAAGAGACCAGGTGGTCTGGCCGAGTTGCAACACTGTGTATAGAGGCGGAACAAGACTCTCCACGAGTTCATTCAACGGTGGACCACCTTACGGTGGAGAACGTCACCGAGCACCAGGCGATCTGCGCCTTCAAGGCTGGAGTCAAATGTTGTGAGCTGAACATGAAGTTCGGCCGAACTGAGACCCTGACTCTCAGACGGGCTATGGAGATAGCTAATATCTTTGAATGTGTATTGATTTTGAGCACATCAATCGGCCTACCCAAAGGATCATTTCCCTTTCCCTCGCATAGATCAGATAGTAGATTCTACTGCCGGGTGTGAGCGGTTATCGTTTCTGGATGCGTACTCCGGGTACCACCAGATCCGAATGTACGGTCCCGATGAAATAAAACCATCTTTCATCATCCCATTCGGGCGTTTTTGCTATATCACTATGCCATTCGGGTTGAAAAATGCTGGGGCCACGTTTCAGCGCATGATTTAGAAGTGCTTGCGAAAACAAATCAGTCGAAACATGGAGGCCTATATGGATGACATCGTGGTCAAGTCCAGGAAAGGTTCCGACCTCCTGTCTGACCTCGTCGAGACCTTCGCAAACTTACGCACTTTCGGCATCAAACTCAACCCGACTAAGTGTACTTCGGCGTACCCGCAGGCAAGTTACTCGGTTTCCTCGCTTCCTAACGAGGGATCGATGCCAACCCTAAGAAGATAGGGGCTATCATCCGAATGAAACAACCAGAGCGTCTCCATGATGTGCAGCGCCTCACAGGCTGTCTGGCAGCTCTGAGTAGATTCATCTCAAGACTCGCACTACAAAAAAAACACTTCCGTGATGATACGTGTTTGTCATAGTAGGTCATGTTTTCTGTCATGCATGTACATCCATGACGATTTTATGACAGAATCAAGATAGTCATACCTGTGCTGTCGTAGAAGTGTTCCATGACAATACCAAAATTATCATCACAGAAGTGTCCACTTCCATGACGATAAATGGCGCGTCATGGAAGTGTTTTCGTCAAGGGTAACCGACATGTGGCATCCACTGAAATGGGTCGCCGTTAAGCTATCGACTTCCGGTTTGGATCCAATAACCCGTTAACAGCCCAGACCAATGGGGATTTTCCACGTGTAAAATTCTCATTCGCCGGAGGATCCACGTGTCGACTTAGCGTTGGGACAAATGTCATCCGTACATTCGAGGGGACATGCCTATGTTACCTCGACACGTGGCAGGGCCCAACAGTAGCCCATTAAAGATAAAAAGGCTGGCCCATCCAAGGGCCCACAAGATTTTGTCATACTCTACTGGCCGACCCGTTAACAGCCTGCCATGGTTTGGTCCAAATTACGACCCACATAAGATCCAGCCCGTTAGATGTCGGTCACATTTTGGGCCAAATGACAGCCCACATTAGATCCGGCCCATTAATAGCCTACCATGTTTTGGGCCAAATGACGGCCCATATAGGATCCTGCCCGTTAACTACCTGACATTCTTTGGGCCAAATTATGGCCCATATATGATCTGGCCCGTTAACAGGCACTATGCTTTCAGCCCCATTGGGGGCCCATTTGAAGTACGGCCTCTTAAAGGCCCATGTAATATTTCAGCCCGATATTACTTTTGGCTTGTTAATGGCCATTGGTACATATGGGCTGTTGTTGGCCCGGTTTCACTTTCAGCCATTTAACGGCCTATGCTGCATGCGGGCCTATTTCTAGGCCAAAGTGGCTTTTGGCCCCTTAAAGGCCCGTAGTCTTCGTGGATATATTTTAGCCCAACCTGACTATTGGCCCATTAAAGGCATGTGAGATAATTGGGCCTAATGATGGCCTGCTTTGCATCCGGCCTGCTTATGACCCATTATGTTATTTGGCCAAATGTGGTCCGACAAATATTTTGGCCCGTTAATGGCCCGTCTTGTGGTTGAGCCAATCATGGGCCTCCAACACTGTTCAGGCCCAATCTACTTATCGAACTTTTAAAAGCCCATTCTTTTTTCTGGCCCAACTTAGGCAACTGGTTTACTCGACCTGTTAAAGGCGCGAAACTAATAGTTGGTGAGTTTACGTCTAGGCCTGCTATTGGCCGGACATAATTGTAGGCCCACATTTCGGCCCATTTACAACGATTGGCGGCCGACCAGTTTTAGTACCGTAATTTTTATATATAATAAACCAAACGTTTAGGCCCATTGCGCTCCGTCAAAGCTTACGACCTTCTCAGGGAGCGACGACGGCATATACACAAATTAAATTATAGTATCATGACGAAGAATATACCTAGACTATACAACAAACAAATTACTGCATATTACGTACATTGGGCATAAAATTTTGCCGCCAGCGATAATAAAGCGCAACCAGACAGCAGATTACATACACTGGGCATCAAAGGACACCACCAGTGCAAATAAACACGCCACCTAAAATAATATACAGAACCGACAACACTTCAACATAGTTCAAGAAAGGTTAGCCCTCACTACTGCAGGACACTGCTAACGCGACACTACGATCAGAGACCCTTCGACGAAACTGTGTGCGATGCAATAATCGCAAACGGTGGTGTAAAAAAACCCATCAAAAAAGGTGCAAAATGTTTACGATGGCGGAGCCATCAAACACGGTTTAGATTTTAGTTGCGTGTGCGGTGCAGGGCACACAGTTAATCCATTCGAACTGTTTGCAATAGGTAGAACAACAGAAAAGGGCAGCCATATCAATGTGTGTGCGATATATGGCATACGGTTCACTTGGACGAACTATTTCGATTAGGGAACACAACAGAAACGGTTCGACTTAACAAGACGTGTGTGATATGCGGCATACAGTTCACATGGATGAACTGTTTGCGATGAGCCAAAAGAACATAATCGAGTCGTGTAAACAAGATGTGTGTGATACATGGCAAACAGCCGACTCGGATGAATTATTTGCGATGACAAATTACAACACAGACGGTTAATACAGTTAGTTCGTGTGCGATTTTGTGTGTATAAAATCTTGGAAAAAAGCAAACTAGTTGCCTTCAGTGGCTAGGAGTATCGCACACGATGCGTCTGTGAGTACTCGTGTGCGATGATTAGTAAGTTACACATACGTTTCCTTATGTTAACATGTGTGTGAATTTGCAATATGGACAGTTAATATGCAAATGCCTTCCGGACATCGGGCACACGCTTAAACTCAATGAACTGTGTACAATACTAATACTTTCCATGAAAATTTAAGAACTTGGGTAACAACATTTGAGTAACATATATATAGTGGTTACACTATTTGACAAAAGGAGGATCTTCGTAACACGGTTTTGACAATCATATGGTCCATATCTACACACTTAACATAGTGACAACTATCCCATTTTAAGAGGCTAAGGGCCAACAACCATATGGTCCATATCTACATACTTAACATAGTAACAGCTAGCACATTTTAAGAGGTTGAGGGCCAACAACCACAACTATCCGCTGGAAGCAGCATGATCACGGTGACACGGCATCTCGTCAATGAAAAGGAAGAGCCCTCTTGTGCCTTGGTAGAGCATGAGTAGAACAGTGTCTCCAATTTTCCAATATGGATGCATTGCCACGACAAGCGAGAACTATTAATTTGAATGGTTCCATTCCTGCGGGAAATGCAGTACCTTGCAATCACTATGGCGTTATTAGCAGGCACAAGTGTAATTCGACCACGCCGGGAAATCGATCCAGGAACTGCTACAACGGACAATTTCTGTTGACATGTAGAATAAAAACTAATTTTAACATATCGTTGAAGATATATATAGTTTATGAGCATCAACATTAAAATAAGACTTTTTACCAGCGTTTTGTGCACACAATTGGTCTTGTTCAATGTGTGCACCATAGATCTAATTAATCCCATCCAAAATCCAGCGTTCATACTCTGTGCTATCTCTGTCAGATTATCAACAAAGTTTATGACATGCTGCAAGTCCTTCCAGTGAAATTTGGTACGCTTAGTAACATACAGATCATTCACTATGCATCCAACATATCGTGCTTAAAAGGTGGAAAGGTATTATTTATTCAGAACATGGCAGAAGAATATATAGTGCGCATAAATTGGTAAATAGAATTTGTTACTGCCTAGGAACGGAGTCAGAATATGAAACCACAATTGGTTGCTTAAATAGTGATCAATTAGTTAGAACAAATACCCCGATTTTGCTAAGTAATATGGCAGCATGGATAAAGTTGAAAGGACACTAACCTCGATCAGACTTTGATCGGCTGATGACGTTGGGGAAGTAAACATCCATGTTAATTAGACCAGGCTGTGGTGCACGCACTAGAATTTTATTGCCAGCTTTCAGTTCCTAACACTTAGAAATTTTTCTCCAAAGGTCCGCATTAAAATAGGAGTGACCATCTTTATCAAGTTTTACGCTAACCGTCATTGTAAATCCATGCTGCATTGTCAATATAACATCCTGGGAGTCATCAACAAAGTAAAGCCCAAGATTTCCTTCTACTCCTGTTCTTGCAAAGCAAGGGATGTACTGCTTGAAATGAAAATTAAGATCGTAAATTAGATATATTGAAATAACAGAGTAAGATGCAAATATGGGAGTAACTAGTAGAACAGATCAATATATAGATGAAAGCAAAGTACAAAAATATAGAATTAAAAATAGATAATGTAACAAAGATTTGATGCAAATATATAGATAATGTAACAACAGACGGTATATGTTCACAAATTTAGGCCATGCCGACCGTGGTAGGTTGAGATTGAACATACCGAGCGATCCCTGAAGTCATCCGGAATGGTGAGATAGAACTTTGTTTCCGACTGACCACGACCACACTTGCCCGATTTGTGCTCGCACTATGGACACATGAATGAACACCCACGAATCAGCTAGAACAAAACTGATTCCACGGTGATTTCCGCCGGTTGATTAACAGCAATGGACGAATTGCGATAAGAGATGAGTGAATATTTCTCTAAGTTGATTACCTTCTTCATGAGAAAAATCCCCGGCCCAATCCCGCAGAAAACCCCAGTCGACCAGAGTCTAGAATGTCTGTGCAGATAGGCGGCGAAAAGCGGTAGGGGCGAAATCCCGTGCCATTTGGAGCACGACCTACGCCCGCCGACAACAGCCGTCGAGCTTAGGATGGCTGCCGCGATAGAGAAGTCGATGAGGTGCAGAGTTGCGGAGGAGTCCGCGGCGAGTGGGTGGGGACAAAGTGGGCGAGGTTTTTCTTTTTCTTTGCATGTGTGAGTGAACACACACGGTTCGCAGAGGCAACAGAGATGAATCGTGTGCGATAGTAAATCATCAAGATTGAATGGGAATCCAAATTTCCTTTGTCCTTCATCCAGGAGTTTTTTCTACGATGAACATAAACCCTGCTAATCACCGTGTTCAAATTTGACACTTTTCTGGGTTCATTTACAATATTTAGGGGATTATGTGCATTTTGTAGGCATTAGTGCACATAATTCAAATTCAAACAATTGGTGCTTGAAATGGTGCACAAGAACGGTCTAGAAAAACCATACTCGTGGTATTTAGTAAATTCTCAAGCCTTTTACAAGGAATGGGCAGAGATTTGAAGGGAATGTGTGGCAATAGTCAACCACGAACGCGTCATTTACTGGGTTATCAACTATAGAACAATGAAATAAGTTGTCGTGGTTTTGTCACGACAGATGTCCTAGGGAAATGACTTAGTCATGGAGCCATCGCGACGGGTTGGCTTAAAGGGGTTAAAGCGGACAAAGGACGCAAGAAGTTTATACTGGTTCAGCCCCTTGCGGTGAAGGTAAAGGCCTAATCCAGTTGTTGTGGAATTTCTAGGGTTTCGATGACAAGGGAGCGAATCCGCTATGCCTGGCTCTCGAGTTGTTGATTGTTGTCCCTAAACCGCCGCCGGGTTGTCCCCTTATATACATGGGTTGACGCTTGTCGGTTTACAGAATCCCGAGGCCGGCTCATAAATGTGTCCGGCCCGGTCTCTACTCTTCCTATCTTACAACACAAGTTTACATATCAATGTCGGTTTATGTCTGCAGGCCTTAATCCGCCTTTGGGCCCTGGGCCT
Organism: Triticum aestivum; assembly: GCF_018294505.1. NCBI lineage: Eukaryota > Viridiplantae > Streptophyta > Magnoliopsida > Poales > Poaceae > Triticum > Triticum aestivum. Next base: position 443,641,603 of record NC_057802.1, on the reverse strand, counting down.
TCGTAAAGCGCCACAATCCTTGTCTTCATGGGCTTCAAATATAATAACTCATTATGGGGATAACCCGGCCTCTCCTGGCCGGTTTATACCCAGCAGTAATATCCCCAACATTAGGGCCCAGATTGATTTGAACTGGTTCATGTCAATCTTCAACACTTAGGAAAATTCCTCCTTCAGCACGTAAATCTTGTAAACCGCCATGACGTCATCTTCTAGGATCATGATAAACCGCCATGACGTCACCTGTTATTTAAAGATTGTATATATCTGACCTTCATTAATGAGCCTCTGACAATCGAGGCGACCGCTGTGTCACATATCCAATCTTTGGGCTCCTCGGTTCTCGCGCCTGTCACTCATCCATTCACCTTATAAATAAGGCCAAGGGTCATTTTCACTTTTCCCCTTCGTGCCCCTTCACATCGTCCTCTTCCTTGCACCGACCGAACGTTCGAGCTCTGCCGCCGCCGTCGACCTTCGCTTCTGCCCCAACAACGGCCGCTGCATCACCCTGATCGAACCAGAAAGCCGCGGCTCCTCTCAGCTATTCATGTGATACTGGTAAGTCTTCTCTCCTTTCACCCTAGATCTTGTCATTAGGGTTTGTGTTCATCGGAGTTCACCGAAGTTCTAGAGCTGTTCTTCCCTGTTCTTCTCAGTAGCGTAAATGGCAAGTTAGATCTGATATTTTCCTGTGCCGTCGTAGTTATAGTTCCTTTTTTCCTCATTAGAGCATCCCTTTCATATAGACAAACTCATCTGAACTTGATGAACTGTTTGAGCACCTGAAATTTAGGTCTGAATATATTCTAATTTTCTGTCGTACCGCAGATCTGAAATTATCATATCAATCTGTGAAACCTATTTTTCATCACTTAGTCATCTCAGATCTGTACCTTCCGCACTGATATGGGCGGTTTAACTTTTTAGAAAATGATAATTCGGTAGGTACCATTAGTCCCCTCTTAAGCCGCCAATTCGTTATCTTTGTAACTCCTCCAATGCTAGATTCCGGTTTAATAATGTCAGACTCCGGTTTGACAAAGTGTACATGCCTCTGTTTCTGCTTCTGACCTTGCGTCGATTTATGCCTGTTTGTCATAAATCTTAAACCGACATTGATTTTTTTCTAGCTTTTCATTGAAACGGCCAAACAATTTTACGCTTGTAACTGGGTCCCTTCCCGGGTTACGGAAGCGCAACTAGAGGGATGTGTCGCAACTGGCGCTTTAGCAAAGAAAGAAATCATCCACTGGAGGGTCCCCGGTCCAGAAAATCCTCCTGAGCCAAAAGATGGAGAAATAGTCATATTTGTTGATCACCTGGGTGGAGGGTTTAGCCCTCCCGGATCAAAAAATTTCCGGGATGTACTTGCTAGTTTTCAACTGCATCCTCAGGACATTGGCCCAAACTCCGTGTCCAACGTCTGCAATTTCCAAGTATTTTGTGAGGCTTATCTTCAAGAGGAGCCCACAGTTGAACTGTTTAGGGATTTCTTCTATTTAAACCGTCGTACCGAGTTTACAGACGGTCCCAACACTGAACTTGGTGGAATGGCTATTCAAAAGAGGAAAGATGTCAGCTTCCCTCATGCCAAGCTTCATAGTCACCCCAAGGACTGGAATCAGACTTGGTTTTATTGCAAAGATACGTCTCCAACTGATGAAAATCCTCTGCCGGGTTACCGTCCTCACCGGCTTAGCAACACACATCCCTTTCCTCAGAGACTGACTGCAAAGGAAAGGTCCAACTATGCATCGCAACTGTCAAAGCTCAGAGCCTTTATGGCGAACGGTTTAACATGTGTTGACTTTGTTCGCTGCTGGATATCCTGGAGCATTCTTCCCTTAAGCCGGCGCCCTGGTTTATGTGTGAATACACAGGGAGTTTCAAGGATCCCCAACGACATATTGATATTGAGCTGACAGAGGCTGAAGTTACTGAGTCTTTGCAAAGTTACGAAGTCATCCGTCTTCTTCAGCATCTGATATAAAGGGATGGCCTTCTCCCCAAGGCGACTGATAAACCGGCTCAAGGCTGCAATCCGACCTGCCAGGTGTTGAACATCATTGATACACTTCGGTTTAGCCAAAGAAGTTATAGCCTTGATTTTCTCCGGGTTAGCTTCAAAGCCCCTGTTAGACACCAGAAAGCCCAAGAGTTTGCCTGCCGGTACACCAAAGACACACTTGGCCGGATTAAGCATCATTTTATAAACCCGGAGGTTATCAAAGGTCTCCTTCAAGTCATCTATCAATGTCTCCTCCTTTCTGGATTTCACCACAATATCATCCACATAAGCATGAACATTGCGGCCGATCTGATTATGAAGACAATTCTGCACACAGCGCTGATAAGTCGCCTGGGCACTCTTGAGCCCAAAAGGCATAGACACATAGCAGAAGGCTCCAAAGGGAGTTATAAAAGCTGTCTTCTCCTGGTCCTTAACTGCCATTTTGATCTGATGGTAACCAGAGTATGCATCCGGAACGCTCAAACGCTCACAACCCGCCGTAGCATTAATGATCTGATCAATACGAGGGAGAGCAAAAGGATCTGTTGGACAAGCCTTGTTCAAATCTGTGTAATCCACACACATACGCCAAGTGCCGTTCTTCTTAAGTACCAGCACCGGGTTAGCCAACCACTCAGGATGAAATACTTCGACGATAAACCCAGCCGCTAAGAGCCTGGCTACCTCCTCACCAATAGCCTTGCGCCTTTCTTCATTGAAGCGGCGGAGAAACTGCTTGACCGGTTTAAACTTGGGATCAACATTAAGAGTGTGCTCAGTGAGTTCCCTCGGTACACCTGGCATGTCGGAGGGTTTCCATGCAAAGATGTCCCGGTTCTCACGGATGAACTCGATGAGCGCACTTTCCTATTTCGGATCCAAGTTAGCGCTGATGCTAAACTGCTGGGATGAATCTCCAGGAACAAAATCAACTAGCTTAGTCTCATCAGCCGATTTAAACTTCAAGGCCGGATCATGCCCTGTAGTTGGTTTCTTCAAAGAGGTCATATCCGCCGGATCAACATTGTCTTTGTAGAACTTCAACTCCTCTGTCGCACAAACCGACTCAGCATATGCCGCATCACCTTCTTCACATTCCAAAGTGATCTTACGGCTTCCATGTACTGTGATGGTTCCCTTATGACCCGGCATCTTGAGCTGCAGATAAACATAACAGGGCCTTGCCATGAATTTGGCATAAGCCGGCCATCCAAACAGGGCATGATATGGGCTCTTGATCTTTGCCACTTCAAAAGTCAATGTTTCTGACCTCGAGTCATGCTCATCTCCAAAAGCAACCTCCAGAGCTATCTTACCAACTGGATAAGCCAATTTACCAGGCACGACACCATGGAAAACGGTGTTCGATGGTTTAAGATTTTTATCTGTTAACCCCATGCGACGGAAGGTTTCATAATAAAGGATATTGATACTACTCCCTCCATCCATGAGTACCTTGGTGAACTTATACCCTCCAACCTGAGGCGCCACCACCAATGCTAGATGACCTGGATTATCAACCCGGGATGGATGATCCTCTCGACTCCACACGATGGGCTGTTCAGACCAGCGCAAGTAACAGGGTACCGCCGGTTCAACTGAGTTCACTGCCCTTTTATGAAGCTTCTGATCGCGCTTACACAGGCTAGTGGTGAAGACATGGTAGTGCCCACTATTCAGCTGCTTCGTGTTGCTCTGGTAACCCGACTACTGCTGCTGCTGTTGATTCCCCTGATGATTATAACCACCTTGGTTGCCTTGATTGCCTTGATTGCCATGTCCGCTTTGATTACCGTGAAATCCTGAACCGGAACTGCTTCCACCATAACCCGGCCCATGAGATCCGGGGCCTAAACCGCCGGCCGGTCCATGATCATTCCGGAAAAAATCTGAATTTTTGAACTCCCGCATAATAAAACAATCCTTCCAGAGGTGCGTGGCCGGCTTGTCCCGCGATCCGTGCTTTGGGCAAGGCTGGTTCAACAGGTAAGACAGGCGCTCCGGATTGGGACTTGGCCCTCCTCCACGCGGGGGTGGTTTACCATTACGACGCTGACCATTATCCTGCGTGTTGGTATTAGCCACAAAATCTAAACTGTTATCTGCCTTACGCTTACCGCGGCTTCCATGACCCGCCGGGTTATGCTGCTGCCCTTTGGTGCTGCCGCCCTTCTTTCCCTTTCCTGTCTTGTCATCATTAGATTCAGGGTCCTTGGTACTATCAGAGTCGGCATACTTCACCAGGGCTGCCATAAGAATCCCCATGTCATTGCAGTGACGTTTGAGCCGTCCCAACTTCAACTTCAGAGGTTAAACCAGCAATTGCCTTCCAACGTTAAAACTGTTGTATCAGCGTTGATGCGGTCTGATGAATGCAAAATTTCCGAAACCCGGCGCACCCAATGGTTGTTGATTCTCCTTCCTCCTGGACACAGGCAGCTAAGTCCACAATTGACATGGGCTGCTTGCATGTATCCTTGAAATTCTGGATAAACTGGGCCTTTAACTCGGCCCATGACCCAATGGAGTTAGCTGGCAGGTTTTTCAACCATGTGCGAGCTGTTCCCTCCAACATCATGGTGAAGTATTTAGCACATGCCGCATCATCCACATCCAGCATCTCCATTGCCATCTCATAACTTTCAACCCATGACTCGGGGGATAAATCGGCAGTGTAATTCGGCACCTTACGTGGGCCCTTGAAATTCTTGGGCAGCCGTACATTGCGCAGCGCTGGGACGAGACATGGCACCCCAAAGAACTGGAGGTAACCCCTGGTTCCACCGAAGTTGTTGGACTAACCGGAGTAAGTTGGCGGGCTTCATGCTGCGCCGCTAACTCGGCCTCGCGACGTGCCCTAGCCGATCCACCACATCCTGAGCATCACCACCGCCACCCGCCGGGTTATGGCCACGAGGCGGATTACGATTCCGCGCACTGCTCGACACGGCCGGTTCATCCATATGCCTGCTGTAATTCCGGCTTGGGCGGGGAGTGGAATGAATCCTCTCGCGGCTGTATGAATAGGCCTGCTGCTGAGTCAAGGCTGTCTGAAGGAGCTGTCTAGCCTGTCGTGTCTCGACCGCTACTGGGGACTCGCCTTCGATCGGGAGAGCTGCCAATCGTGAATCGGCGGCAACAATGTTATCCAACGGGTTAGAGTAATGACCCGGTGGTGTTGGGACGTGCTGTGGCAGGATATTGTTCTGACGAGGCGGATCCGTCGGGCGCGGCTGAACCGGCGTCCCCGTTCTAGGTGCCTCCGCCCGGTTTACCACTGGCTGATTACTGGTTCTTGCTCCTGGTGTGTTAAAGAGATTTCTTGCCTCATAAACTTGAGGTAGGTGAGATCGGTACCTCCTCCTCATGACATCATTTGACGCGCTCTGATCTAACATAAGCCGGTAAGCCTGTGCATCCAACTCGGCTCGTTCTGCAGCCATCCTGGTATCCTCAGCCGCCAGGTCTGCCTTGGCTTGAGTTATATGATCTTTCACCTTCGCGATTTCTGCATTATGCTCTTCTTGATTCGTCGGGTTAACTTCCGCCATCAGCGTTGACAAAGCGTCAAATAAGTCAGATAAAACCCGAGCCGACGGTCGCACAGGGCCTCCTGCCCCGGCTGCTGTCGCCGCTACTGATCCGGAAACCATCGCCGCTGCGATCGAAGAGTGGTGCGCTGGCTGTGTACCGGCCATGAAGATCGCAACCCGGCTTGGCGGATTGAAGGGGTCCGAAATACTGTCGCCATTGGAACAGCCGCCAATCCGGCCATCTTGCAACTGTTACAATGACTCGGTCTCTCCGGTCGATGACTCGTCATCAGAGTAAACGACGGTCTCACCACCAGATGCCGATCTAACCTCAGATTCCGCTCCGTGGATGACTCCCACGAAGGCACGCTTCATGGCAGGCTGAACCCGGGCGGGTCTCGCACGCTGAGCCGTTTCGACGATGTCGGTGCAGATGTCCGGCTCAGGGCCCGGTTTGCCGATCTTGCCAATGAAAACGTGAATGTTGCCGAAGGGGACCCGGTACCCGTACTCGATTGAGCCGGCCTCGGGGCCCCAGCCCGCGTCGTCGATGTAGAGCTTGCCGCGATGACTCTTAGTCATCCGGCCCACAACGTATCCCTTGAGTCCTTCGAAGCTGCCCTCTAAGAACTCAAAACCATCGTGTGATAGCCCCACGGTGGGCGCCAACTGTCGTGGGTTTGTCACGGCAGATGTCCTAGGGAAAGGACTTAGTCGTGGAGCCATCGCGACGGGTTAGCTTAAAAGGGTTAAAGCGGACAAAGGACGCAAGAAGTTTATACTGGTTCGGCCCCTTGCGGTGAAGGTAAATGCCAAATCCAGTTATTGTGGAATTGCTAGGGTTTCGATGACCAGGGAGCGAATCCGCTACGCCTGGCTCTCGAGTTGTTGATTGTTGTCCCTAAACCGCCGCCGGGTTGTCCCCTTATATACATGGGTTGACGCCCGTTGGTTTACAGAATCCCGAGGCCGGCTCATAAACGTGTTCGGCCCGGTCTCTACTCTTCCTATCTTACAACACAAGTTTACATATCAATGTCGACTTATGTCTACATGCCTTAATCCGCCTTTGGGCCCTGGGCCTTCGTAAAGCGCCACAATCCTTGTCTTCATGGGCTTCAAATATAACAACTCATTATGGGGATAACCCGGCCTCTCCTGGCCGGTTTATACCCAGCAGTAATATCCCCAACATAAGTGATTGAAAAACATGACGCCTGACATGATGCCATGGTATGGCCTCACCGTGCCCTGGCTAAACGTTGAGAAGGTTAGATTTATGTCGTCATGCACGCCCTTCATAAAGCAAACCATCACCGAGGAAGTTCAATGCTTTCGAGAGGGAAATCACCAAGATTGAAGGGGAATCCAAATTTCCGTCCTAGTTTGTCATTCAGTTTTTTCCAACGATCAACATACCGCCTCAAATGCAACGTGGTCAAATTTGACATTTTTTCGAGCTCATTTACCATATTTAGGGGATTATGTGCATTTTCTAGGCATTAATTATGCACATAATTCAAATTCGAACAATCGGTGCATGAAAAGGTGCACAAGAATGGTCTGGAAAACCATGCTCGTGCTATTTAGTACATTCTCATGCCTTTTACAAGGAATGGGCAGATATTTCAAGGAAATGTGTGGCAATAGTCAACCATAAACGCGTCGTTTACTGGGTTAACAACTATACAAAAATGAAATACATGCTTGGAAAACATGACGGTGTGGTGCCATGGTATGGCCCAACCGTGCCCTGGTAAAATTTGAGAATGTTTTCCTTATGTTGTCATGTACGCCTTCCATAAATCGAACCATCACCGAGGAAGTTTCATGGTTTTGAGGGGGAAATCACCAAGATTGAAGGGGGATCCAAATTTCCTTTTTCCTTTGTCCATGAGTTTTTTTCTACGATGAACATACACCCTGGAAATCAGCGTGTTCAAATTTGGCACTTTTCCGGGTTCATTTGCCATATTTAGGGGATTATGTGCATTTCCTAGGCATTAATGCACATAATTCAGGTTCAAACAATCGGTGCATGAAAGGGTGCACAAGAACGGCCTGGAAAACCATGCTCGTTCCATTTAGTAAATTATCATGCCTTTTACAAGGAATGGACAGATATTTCGATGAAATGTGTGGCAATAGTCAACCACAAATGTTTGTTTATTGGGTTTTCAACTATACAAAAAATGAAATAAATGCTTGAAAAACATGGCGCCTGGCATGGTGCCATGGGTATGACCTCACCATGCCCTGGTAAAAAATCGAGAAGGTTTGGCTTATGTCGTCATGCACACCCTTCATAAATCAAACCATCACCGAGGAAGTTCCATGCTTTCGAGAGGGAAATCACCAAGATTGAAGGGGAATCCAAATTTCCGTCCTATTTTGTCATTCAGTTTTTTTCCAACGATCAACATACCGCCACAAATGCAACGTGTTCAAATTTGACATTTTTCCGGGCTCATTTACCATATTTATGGGATTATGTGCGTTTTCTAGGCATTAATGCATACAATTCAAATTCGAACAATCGGTGCATGAAAAGGTGCACAAGAACGGTCTAGAAAAGCATGCTCGTGTTATTTAGTACATTTCATGCCTTTTACAAGGAATGGGCAGATATTTCAAGGAAATGTGTGGCAATAGTCAACCATAAACGCGTCGTTTACTGGGTTAACAACTATACAAAAAATGAAATGCATGGTTGGAAAACATGACACTTGGCGTGGTGCCATGGTATGGCCTCACCGTGCCCTGGTAAAAATTGTAGAATGTTTTCCTTATGTCGTGATGCACGCCTTTCATAAATCGTACCATCACCAAGGAAGTTTCATGGTTTCGAGGGGGAAATCACCAGGATTGAAGGGGGATCCAAATTTCCTTTATCCTTTGTCCATGAGTTTTTTTTCTACGGTGAACATACACCCTGCAAATCACCATGTTCAAATTTGGCACTTTTCCGGGTTCATTTACTTTATTGGGGATTATGTGCATTTCCTAGGCATTAATGCACATAATTCAAGTTCAAACAATTGGTGCATGAAAGGGTGCACAAGAACGGCCTGGAAAACCATGCTCGTGCCATTTAGTAAATTATCATGCCTTTTACAAGGAATGGACAGATATTTCGATGAAATGTGTGGCAATAGTCAACCACAAACGTTTGTTTATTGCATTTTCAACTATAGAAAAATGAAATAAATGCTTGAAAAACATGACGCCTGGCATGGTGTGCCCTGGTATGACCTCACCATGCCCTGGTAAAAATTTGAGAAGGTTTGGCTTATGTCGTCATGCACGCCCTTCATAAATCGAACCATCACCAAAGAAGTTCCATGCTTTCGAGAGGGAAATCGCCAAGATTGAAGGGGAATCCAAATTTTCTTCGTTCTTTGCCCTGGAGTTTTTTTCCACGACGAACATACACCCTGCAAATCACCGTGTTCAAATTTGTCATTTTTTCAGGCTCACTTACTGTATTTAGGGGATTGTGTGCATTTTCTAGGAATTTAGCGCATATAAATCCAATCCAGCTACAGCTGCACGGGTGTGATGTGAGGGACGTGGATTGCCGTTCGATCACGGCGCATCCTATGGTGCACACACACGATCCGCATGGCTGGGGTTCCGGCCAATCATAATGCAACACACAATAGGCTCAGCGCACACTATTTCCGGAAGCGACGGAGATGAACTGTGTGCGATAATGAATGAGCAAAATTGTAAGGGAAGTCAAATTTCTGTTATCGTTTGTCGTTGAGCTCTTGAATACCACCGCACTGTACGGCTTCCCGGCCCCTCCGTCCTAGAGCTCTCTCTGGGCGTCGTCCATGGCACCGCGGCGCACAGTAACGGGTAAGCAAGCGATGGCATCCCGTCGCGCCGCCCGCGACCACACACATGGTAAGGAAGCAATGGCATCTCGCCGCACCGAGTCCATCACCGCCGGCGGCCACACAGTTAACCGGGTGGACTTTGAGGCTGCTGTCGGTGTCAAAACCGGCGGATCTCGGGTAGGGGGTCCCGATCTGTGCGTCTAAGGCAGATGGTAACAGGAGGCGGGGGACACAATGTTTACCCAAGTTCGGGCCCTCTCGATGGAGGTAATACCCTACTTCCTGCTTGATTGATCTTGATGATATGAGTATTACAAGAGTTGATCTACCACGAGATCGTAGAGGCTAAACCCTAGAAGCTAGCCTATGATTATGATTGTTGTTGTCCTACGGACTAAACCCTCCGGTTTATACAGACACTGGAGGGGGCTAGGGTTACACAGAGTCGGTTACAAGGGAGGAGATCTACATATCTGAATTGCCAAGCTTGCCTTCCATGCCAAGGAGAGTCCCATCCGGACACGGGAAGAAGTCTTCAATCTTGTATCTTCATAGTCCAACAGTCCGGCCAAAGTATATAGTCCGGCTGTTCGAGGACCCCCTAATCCAGGACTCCCTCAGTAGCCCCTGAACCAGGCTTCAATGACGATGAGTCCGGCGCGCAGATTGTCTTCGGCATTGCAAGGAGGGTTCTTCTTCCGAATACTCCATAGAAGATTTTGAACACAAGGATAGTGTCCGGCTCTGCAAAACAAATTCCACATACCATCGTAGAGAGTATAATATTTCCACAAATCTAATCTGCTGACAACTTTTCATAGCGTGACATCACGCCATGGCCCGGTCATTATTCGAACCATTTTTCTCAACCAGCTACTGCACATATTGCGAGGCGGTTTTCTTGGCACGTCTTGTCGAAGCAGAGATCCTGTCCCCTTATCACGGGATTCTCATCAATACGGGTGTGGGTAACCCAACCGTGCCATTAATCACGGTGCTTGGGTAATAAGCGAGTTTACCAGGCAGGTGAGGAGGCGCACAGTTTCCTCCGCCCTTATAAAGGGACAAGGACTAATCCTTTTTACCCACGCCTTCTTCTTCCCTGCCCATCCATTCTCGCGCACTCGAGCTCCAGCACCCAAGTTCGCATTTTCTCCGCAAAACCACTCCAAACATGTCCGGAGCGGGAGGCAAGTGGATGGTCTCCTCCATTACGGAGGAGAACATTACGAAGCTCCGGGAAGCCGGTTACCTGGCCGCAGATATCGCGCACCGGCTCCTAGACGCGGGGCAGATCGTCCCCACCCCCGAACCTCACGAAAGTGTTGTATTCCTTACCCATTTTGTCTGCGGTCTGGGATTTCCCCTCCACCCATTTGTCCGCGGGCTCATGTTCTACTACGAGCTGGACTTCCATGATCTGGCCCCCAATTTCATCCTCAACATCTCGGTGTTTATCGTCGTGTGCGAGGCCTTCCTCCGCATCAAGCCCCACTTCGGCCTGTGGCTGAAGACCTTCAATGTTAAACCGAAGGTGGTGGTCGGCCAACAAGCGGAGTGCGGAGGCGCCATGTGGGCAAAATGCCCAACGTCACCTGGCTCGAAGGCTCCTATGTGGAGACCATAAAGGGGTGGCAATCGGGGTGGTTCTACATCACCGAGCCGCGCGACACCTGTCGGCGTCAAAACCGGCGGATCTCGGGTAGGGGGTCCCGAACTGTTCGTCTAAGGCAGATGGTAACAGGAGGTGGGGGACACGATGTTTACCCAGGTTTGGTCCCTCTCGATGGAGGTAATACCCTACTTCCTGCTTGATTGATCTTGATGATATGAGTATTACAAAAGTTGATCTACCACGAGATCGTAGAGGCTAAACACTAGAAGCTAGCCTATGGTATGATTGTTGTTGTCCTACGGACTAAACCCTCCGGTTTATATAGACACCGGAGGGGGCTAGGGTTACACAGACTCGGTTACAAGGGAGGAGATCTACATATCCGTATTGCCAAGCTTGCCTTCCACGCCAAGGAGAGTCCCACCCGGACACGGGACAAAGTCTTCAATCTTGTATCGTCATAGTCCAACAGTCCGACCAAAGGATATAGTCCGGCTGTCCGAGGACCCCCTAATCCAGGACTCCCTCGGTAGCCCCTGAACCAGGCTTCAATGACGATGAGTCCGGTGCGCAGATTGTCTTCGGCATTGCAAGGCGGGTTCTTCTCCAAATTCTGAGTACCCGTCGAGTAGTGTCCGGCTTCCATGAATGTTGCACTCCTCGGCTTCTGCGCCTAATAATGGCTATCCTGCACGTGTCGAGCGAATCCGAGAAGTCGGGGCATTTTTGCACTTGCCACCCTAACCATGTGAGTAAATCGTCTATTTAAGGGACCGGGGATCCTCAGATCTAGATCACACCATCCTCCCTCAGCGAGTATCCACCGGAGCGCGCCCGGAAAAATCCATCCCATCATGGCCGGTCGTCGCAGCTCCTCCTCTCGCTCCCGTAGCCCTAAGCCAGGCAACTGGAAGAACTGTTCCGTCTCCCACAGATAGTTAGTAGAGTTACAAACCTAGGGGTTTCTTCCTCGTGCGTATATGGTCCCCGTCCGAGCTGGACTAGCCACTTACAATGGCGGGGAACAAGCGGAGAGCTTTCCCAACCCGTCCATGGGGGAGCGGGTATGCCCTGTCCCGTACTTGTTAAGGGGACTTGGATTTCCAATCCATCCGTTCCTTCGCGGGCTCCTGGAGTTCTACGGCCTCCAGCTGCATAATTTTACTCCTGCCTCCATATTACACATCGCAGGCTATATCGCCCTTTGCGAGCTGTTTTTGGGCTGTGAAGCTCATTTCGAGCTATGGAAGAGGCTATTCTGGCTCGTACCCCGTACACAAGAAGGGTCGATATATCAAGTGGGCGGAGCCGAGATATGGCGCATCACCGGGACCGGATATCTGTCCGGTACTCCGAAGAAGGCATCCGAAGACTGGCCTTCGGAGTGGTTTTATATGGACGACGTCCCCCTTCCGGACCCTGTTCGGATGGGCCTTCCTGAGCTTAATAACGCCCCTTTGAAGAAACACCGCAGCTGGAGCCCTCGGAGCCCCCAGGAGGAAGATAACAGAGAGGTCCTTTACCTGATGGGCCGTATACAAACGCTGGCCAAATTTGGATTGACAATAGTCGAGGTTATGTCAATATGTATAATGCGGGGGGTGCAGCCACTTCAATATCGGGGACAACCCATGTGGCACTTCAATGGAGAAGACGATGCCACCCGCTGCGGTCGTAAAGGTCCGGACTCCGTCGTTTCTCTAGCGAAAATACAGTCCGATTTATACAAAGGAGAGGAAGAGGAGTTCATTCGTATCAAGCCACGGGATGGATTCTCCATGTACAACCCCCAAAACTAGGTGAGCTGCTACTTTTTACTCCAGACCTTCCCGCATTCTTTGTCATAAATATTTACCTTGCTATTTCATAGCAGGAATTGCGAAAAGCCGTGAGGGAGGTCCACAGCCCGCCACAACCAAAGGACCCTGACCGGGCCCTCGACCCCGGACTCGAAGAGGATCCGGACACATTTGTGGAGCTTATTGACAGGACATTCTATCAATTGAGCTGCGATGATGCCATGTTGGCCATCATAGCTGATTATCCTGGACTACTCCCTGCATCGCATTTAAGTAAAACGGGAGTCCCAACTTCCGAGAAGGATCCCTTTTTGTGCACTTCACCTACCACACACATATGGTGTCTTACAGGGAAGGCCCTCGGGACGCCATGCCGAACCCGCAGTGACTCACCAACAAGGGGCACCGAAGCCGGGTAGGCTTAAAAGGAAGGCGGTCAGGACTGAGATGCCGTCGCAGAGGTATGAAACAGAACCCCGCTCCGTGGTTGTCGTCTTTTAAAATATAACAACGTCCATGTTTCCTAGTAGGAAAAACGCTCGCCGGACTATATCCGGAGAGGTTGCCGGCCACGCCTCCACCAGCCGGGCTCCAGAGCCGGACCTAGAGGCGGACGCTAACATGGGGCCAACACCGGATGTTCCTCCTACAGAGGATGCGAATAGGCTGTCCGCTACGAATTCCGAAGTGGAGAGTGCCATGAATCACAGGCGCCGCCGGGCCGTACTCCGCGACGCTTGTTTCTCCCAAGAGGCGTTCGACGCCTTTAACTCAGGAGACGCGTACATCCGAGCTGCTCAAAATGGTCTTGCCAAAGCCACGGACCAGTATGTAAAGGATATACGGGTAAGAAAATCTAATAATTATGTATATCAGTAGCCCCTGAGACTTGAAACAGTTGGCACAACTGATTTAAGGATCATTGTTTGCATAGGTTCTTACGGAGAAGAATACCCGGTTGTCTCAAGAGCTGGAGGAGTGCAAAGCCCAGCTTCAGGCCGCAATTGCCGCAGTAAAGGAGTCCGAGAAGGCCCCATCTGGTAACACTTATTTCTTTTGCAAAGAATGACAGGTACCAGGTAGTATGCGGCATGCATGCAGATCTAACAATAGATTCTGCAGATGACTCCGGAGTGAATCCGGAGGTCGTGATAGGGGATGAGCCGCATGCTCAACGATAGCTAAAGGCTGGCGAGCGCGTGCTTATACGGGTTAGGCGGGAGAAAAACGATCTCCAAGACGCCAATATCCAGCTGGGCGTGGAACTGAAAGATGTTCGAGCCCAGCTTGCTGACTCCGTAAAGGAGAATAAGAGGCTTCGACGCGACATTTTTAGTAAGTGCTTGAACGAACTTTTAAAGAGTTCGGCGAAGAAACCGGCTAACAGAGTTATGCCTGCAGGTATGCTGACGGGTCGTCCCGCGGAGGAGATGCCCGGGTCTGCGGGTGATCTTCTGCCAGAGCTATCACAACTGCACGAACAAGTTCAGCAGGTGATGCAGGGCATTGCCCAAGCCTTGTGGCCATCCGCCTCCCTGCCAGGAGGCATGGGGGAGCTTGTAGAGAAGCTCAAGGGAGCGCGGCGGCGCTTTCGATTATGGAAGATATCAGCCTGCCGACAAGGTGCGAGGGAAGCCTGGGCCATGGTGAAGACGCGACATACCAAGGCTGACCCGAACCACATGGCCGAGGTCGGATCTGTGGGGTCCGATGGGAAAGAGATCCCCGTCAGTTTGGTGTATGACCAAGTAGAATTAGCCGCAAAGTATTCCCAACGGGATTGTAGGCTAGACAGCCTGTTGGATGGTATAGAAGAAGAATTTAGTCAGTCTAAGTGACAGTATACTTCAAGTGACATGTATTGTCTCTAGCCGGATTGTAAATCATTTGTCATGGCGGACCTTTTCGCTTCGACCTCTGGACCCGACAGTCCGGAGTGTATCCGAATACCCGCTCAATTATGTAAAAACCGGGGTACGCGTGGAAACCAGGCATAGGGGTCATAAGTGCTTGAATAGACAAGTACCCAACTAGCTATGTTATATTACATGGATAGTAAGAAACATCTTCCAGGGAGAATAGTTCTGTTAAGGGTTCCTTTCCCTGGGTACGCATGCCCTAATGTGCATGTCCGAGCTGCGAAAAGAGACGCAGGATATAAACATCTGGCGGCATGTATTACAATAAATAAAGGTCATCTTTTGTTCACTGACCGAGTATTCCCTTAAGAACGCTAGCTTTAGGCTTCACCCAGTCTGAGGTACACATCCGGCTGACCCGGCAGTAACAATCGCAAAGGTGCTCCCATTATGCCCTAGCCAAATTAACGGGAACGTAGGGCATAAACACAAGAGCCAGGCAACACAGCTTGGCCAAAACTTATGTCATATCGATGCATATAATGGAGAAAAAAGGTACATGTGTTAGAATAACACATGTGTGGGGCATAGAGCCCAGAAAATAATTATATTAAGCTTCTTTATAAGAAGCCCCCAGGTATAATGAGGGCGGCTAGCGCGTCAAGATTGTGTAGTCAAGACACATTTTAGCCTTTTAAGGCCTTGAAGAAAAAGTGAAGAAAGAAAGAAATAAAAGACAGATAACGGATATAAAAAAAATTGACGGAGGTAAGGAGACGAACATAGAGTCCGGCACTAGGCGTTGAACCTTCGGAATTTGGCTGCGTTCCATGGGTTTGGCTCGAGTCGATTGTCCGATGCATCCCGCAGACGATACGCTCCACCGGTCAGAACTTGGTCAATAACGAAGGGACCTTCCCATTTGGGCTTGAGCTTGTTCTTTTTCTTCTCCGGTAGGCGTAGAACGAGTTCGCCGACATTATAAGTTTTGGCCCGTACTTATCTGCTTTGATACCTTCGAGCCTGTTGCTGATAAAATGCGGAACGGGCTTTTGCCACGTCACGCTCCTCCTCCAAGGCGTCCAAACTGTCCTGCCGATCAAGCTCGGCTTCTTTCTCTTCGTACATGCGCACTCGTGGTGAGTCATGAATTATGTCGCAGGGTAGTACCGCCTCTGCGCCGTACACCATAAATATACGGTGTGTATCCGTTAGTGCGATTCGGTGTGGTCCGCAGCCCCCATAGTATGGAGTCGAGCTCCTCTACCCAGTGCGTATCTGATTCCTTTTAGGATCGCACTAATCTGGGTTTAATGCCGCTCATGATAAGACCATTTGCTCACTCGACTTGACCGTTAGTTTGCGGGTGATAGACAGAAGCATAATCGAGCTTAATGCCCATGTTGCTGCACCAAATGTTTACCTCGTCGGCTGTAAAGTTCGAGCCGTTATCGGTGATGTTGCTGTGGGGGACGCCGTAATAGTGTACAACCCCGGATATGAAGTCTATCACTGGTCCGGACTCGGCCGTTTTAACTGGTTTGGCTTCTATCCATTTGGTGAATGTATCCACCATGACCAATAAGTATTTTTTCTTATGGCTTCCCCCTTTGAGGGGTCCGACCATATCAAGCCCCCAGACCGCAAAGGGCCAAGTGATGGGGATTGTTCGGAGAGCGGTAGGCGGCATATGGCTTTGATTTGCAAAAAGCTGGCAACCGACGCATCGTTGAACGAGATCCTGTGCGTCTGCTCGGGCCGTCGGCCAGTAAAAACCTGTACGGAAGGCCTTGCTTACCAGGTCCCGGGCTATGGCATGGTGGCCGCCATGTCCAGCATGAATTTCTGCCAAAAGTTGCCATCCTTCCTCTTCGGAGATGCACCTTTGAAGGACTCCGGTAGCGCTTTTCTTATAAAGCTCTCCCTCGTGGACCTTGTAGGCTTTAGACCGTCGCACAATGCAACGTGCCTCGTTTGGGTCCTCAGGTAGTTTCTGCCTAATTAGGTAGGCCAAGAAGGGTTCTGTCCACGGGGCGATGACCGCCATAATCACGTGGGCGGAAGGTGTTATTTTGGTGGTAGAGCCTCCGATTACGTCAGGGTGTTCGGGATCTGGCGTTGTGTCCGGGTCCGGACTATTATTTCCGGTCTCTCCTTCCCATACCACAGATGGCTTAAACAGCCTTTCCAAGAAGATATTAGGTGGGACCGGGTCGAGCTTAGCGCCGATGCGGGCAAGGATATCTGCCGCCTGATTGTTTTCCCGGACCACATGGTGGAATTCAAGCCCCTCGAACCGGGCTGACATTTTGAGGACGGCGTTGCGATAAGCCGCCATTTTTGGATCCTTGGCGTCAAAGTCTCCATTTATTTGAGATATTGCGAGGTTCGAATCCCCACGCACCTCTAGGCATTGTATGCCCATGGAGACTGCCATCCGGAGACCATGTAACAGGGCCTCGTATTCTGCTGCATTGTTGGAGTCTGTGTATAGTATTTGGAGCACGTATTGGACTATATCTCCGGTGGGGGATGTCAAGACGACACCAGCCCCCAGACCAGCCAGCATTTTAGAGCCGTCAAAGTGCATGATCCAATTGGAGTATGCGCCATACTCTTTAGGGAGTTCGGCTTCTGTCCATTCGGCAACGAAATCAGGCAGTACTTGTGACTTAATGGCTCACCGTGGTTTGTATATTATGTCGAATGGGAGGAGCTCAATAGCCCATTTAGCAATCCGGCCCGTGGCCTCGCGGTTGTTTATTATGTCGTTGAGTGGTACTTCAGAGGCCACCGTAATTGAACACTCTTGAAAGTAGTGTCGTAATTTCCGGGATGCCATGAAGACCGCGTATGCTATCTTTTGATGATGTGGGTACCGTGATTTGCATGGAGTGAGGACAGTGGATACATAGTACACCGGCTTTTGAAGCGGGAACTTATGTTCGTCCGTCTCTCGTTCGACGACGAGCACTGCACTTACAACTTGGTGTGTTGCCGCTATATATAACAACATTGGTTCGCCGACATTTGGCGCGGCCAAGATTGGGTTTATGGCCAAAACATCTTTTATTTCCTCTAGTCCGGTCGTGGCCGCATCCGTCCACTCGAAGTGTTCGGTGCGTCGAAGAGGGTGATAAAGAGGCAGTGCCTTTTCCCCTAATCGGGAGATGAAGCGGCTTAAGGCAGCCATGCATCCAGTTAGTTTCTGGATTTGCTTGAGGTCTGTTGGGATAGCCAACTGTGACAGAGCTCTGATTTTAGCCGGATTTGCTTCGATTCCTCTGTTGGAGACGATGAAGCCTAAGAGCTTTCCAGCGGGCACGCCGAAGACGCATTTTTCCGGATTGAGCTTATTGTCGTATGTTCGGAGATTGTCGAGCGTGAGCCTCAAGTCGTCTATTAAGAATTCGACGTGTATGGTTTTAATGACCACATCGTCTATGTATGCCTCCACTGTTTTGCCGATCTGTGTCTCCAAGCATGTCTGAATCATGCGTTGATAGGTTGCACCGGCGTTTTTGAGCCCGAAAGGCATGGTGTTAAAACAGAAGGGGCCGTATGGAGTGATAAATGCCGTTGCGGCTTGATCGGACTCCGCCATCTTAATTTGATGGTATCCGGAGTATGCGTCGAGGAAACACAATGAGTCGTGTCCTGCGGTAGCGTTGATAATTTGATTGATGCGAGGGAGGGGGAAGGGATCCTTGGGGCAAGCCTTGTTAAGGTCCTTGAAGTCAACACATAGGCGCCAGGATTTGTCCTTCTTTGGTACCATCACCAGGTTTGCTAGCTAGTCCGGATGTTTTATTTCTCGGATGAATCCGGCCTCCAGTAACTTGGCTAGCTCTTCTCCCATGGCTTGTCACTTAGGTTCAGAGAAACACCGAAGAGTCTGCTTGACCGGCTTGAACCCCTTTAGAATGTTAAGGCTATGCTCGGCCAGCCTGCGTGGGATTCCTGGCATGTCTGAAGGATGCCAGCGAAGATGTCCCAATTTTCGCGCAAGAACTCCCGTAGTGCGGCGTCTACTGTGGGGTTTAATTGTGCCCCGATGGATGCTGTTTTGGTAGGATCCGTTGGGTGGACTTGGAATTTGACTATTTCATCCGCTGGTTTAAAAGAGGTGGATTTGGATCTTTTGTCGAGTATCACGTCGTCCCTGTCCACTGTGGAGCGCAGTGCCGTCAGTTCTTCGGCTGCGAGGGCTTCGGATAACGCCTCGAGGGCTAGAGTGGCGGTTTTATTCTCGGCGCGGAGTGCTATGTCCGGCACTAGCTAGAGTGATGATTCCATTGGGCCTGGGCATTTTGAGCTTCATGTACCCGTAATGGGGTATAGCTTGGAAGATCGTGAATGCCTCCCGCCCTAAAAGGGTGTGGTATCCGCTACTGAACGGGGCCACTTGGAATGTGATTTCTTCGGACCTATAATTCTCCGGCATGCCGAATACCACGTCTAGTGTGATTTTTGCCGCGCAGCGTGCCTCCCGACTAGGGATGATTCCTCTGAATGTCGTGTTGCTTTGCTCAAAGCGGCTCCTGTCTATTTCCATTTTGCTAAGAGTTTCTTCATAGATGAGGTTTAATCCGCTGCCGCCGTCCATGAGCACTTTAGTAAGCTGGAAGCCGTCCACAATTGGACTAAGGTCCAAGGCGGCTGGTGCTCGGGCTGTTCGGAATTTAGGTTCGTCACTAGCATTGAAGGTGATAGCCGTATCACTCCATGGAATTATTGCTGCTACGTGGCAGACTTCGGCAAGGCTGCGGAGTGCTCGCTTACGCCTATTATTTGAGGCGAAGGTCTCGAAGACTGTCAATACTGTATTGCCGTTTTCCGCGGGATGGTGCTCTGCGGTATTGCTGATGAGAAGATCCTCACCGCTCTTGGCCACCTGCCGGAGTACCCAACATGCTCTAAGGCTGTGTGTTGGTATGGTATCCGCTGTACTGTGAATTTTGCATGGCCCGTTAAGCCATCCCTCCAATACGGTTCCGCGCCCTGTAGTGGGCTTTTGTTTCTTTGTAATTGGATCGGGTGACTTACGAGAGTACACCCTTTTAGTTCGGACGGGGGGTTTTGTGAGAGCCGGAGGATCCCAAAATTTTATTTGGGTTTTCCAGGTGCTTTCCATCGCATAGTACTTCCGTACTATGGCCGCCAAGTCAGCGAAGTGTGCTATGTCACGGCGACTTATGGCGTTGAGGATTCCCTTGTCCGTGCAATTATTGCAAAAGAATGAGATTGCGTCTTCCTCGCGACAGTCCTTAATCTTGCTCATTACAAGGAGGAATCTGGCCCAATAGTGGTGTACTGTCTCTTGGGGCTCTTGTCTAATGTGGGAAAGATCGCTTATATCTGGGTGGGTGGGTGGATTTAAGTCCGAACCCTGACCCGATCTGAGACCCAGGGGCGGAGGAGTTTCCGAGCTTGGCAGTTCGGGCTCCGGGATGTTGCTCAACAGGTCTGGCCCGCTGCCTGATTCTAGGTTCAAGGTTTGGGCCATGTCCTCCCGTAGACGGGTATCCGGCTCGGAGAGCTCGGGAATCCGGACATAGTTTGTCCTCAAGATAGAGGAAGAATCGCTGCATTGCTCCTCCACCACCGCTATCTGATGGGTGACCGGCAGGGAGTTAATCTCCCTTTGGTCGGGTTTAAGCCCGATCTGATCATAGTCCGTAGCGACTCCCAAGGCGGCGATGCGATCCAAGAGCTCGTTCAAGGAAGAGAGCTCCATTGGATCCAACTGCTCGGCGAATTCCGAGCCGACGAGGAGGCTGTTTTCGATGACCCGAGAAGTCATCGTTGGCGCAGCGACCGAACGGGCGGTCATGACGAAACCGCCTAGCCGGAGAGTTTGGCCTACAGCCAGGGCTCCCCCAGAGATGATGTTGTCCTTGACAACGAGACGAGCCATCCAGCCTTATGATGACGACACAGTGGAGCTCTCAATGAAAGCACCAATGTCAGTGTCAAAACCGGCGGATCTCGGGTAGGGGGTCCCGAACTGTGCATCTAAGGCGGATGGTAACAGGAGGCGGGGGACACGATGTTTACCCAGGTTCGGGCCCTCTCGCTGGAGGTAATACCCTACTTCCTGCTTGATTGATCTTGATGATATGAGTATTACAAGAGTTGATCTACCACGAGATCGTAGAGGCTAAACCTTAGAAGCTAGCCTATGGTATGATTGTTGTTGTCCTACGGACTAAACCCTCCGGTTTATATAGACACCGGAGGAGGCTAGGGTTACACAGAGTCTATTACAAGGGAGGAGATCTACATATCCGTATTGCCAAGCTTGCCTTCCACGCCAAGGAGAGTCCCACCCGGACACGGGACGAAGTCTTCAATCTTGTATCTTCATAGTCCAACAGTCCGGCCAAAGGATATAGTCCGGCTGTCCGAGGACCCCCTAATCCAGCACTTCCTAAACACCAAATGGGTGGCGGCCCCCGAATTTCGATCCGGCATCCCCATGCGGCTCACCTCCTGGAAACAGAAGGGCCTATCCTGTGGTTCATCGGTGGAGCTGACCGCACTCCAGAATTGCGTCAAAAACATGATAAGCAAGAAAATCAAGCTTGTCAACATGGTCCAAGTCACACTCTTCCGCCGGATCCTCCCGTGTCAAAGACGGGCATTTAATATGTGGGAGTTCGACCCGGCTAAGCACCAGACGCTGCGAGAGCTCTTCGACACAACGCACCAGGACATCTGGAAGGTGCTGTTCAAGTCTGCCGAGGTACCTCCTCCCCTTACCGAGGATCGCGGACTTAGCGCAAAGCGCCTCGCCAATCCGGTAAGATTCTTATATGTCATAAGATGTTTCTTTCCCCAGTATAATCATGTGAGGGATCTAAGCCTTCA
The DNA here is from genome assembly GCF_018294505.1 of Triticum aestivum. Lineage (NCBI taxonomy): Eukaryota > Viridiplantae > Streptophyta > Magnoliopsida > Poales > Poaceae > Triticum > Triticum aestivum. Next base: position 443,620,071 of record NC_057802.1, on the reverse strand, counting down.
CGCCATTTAACAGGACTGGGTCGCGACAGCGGAGCGGATTAATTGTCCGGCCCCACTGCCCGAAGATCCACCAAGGGCTCACTTAACAGAGATGCTGGTTCGGGCTCCCTATGAGGCACCGGAGAAGAAGGCCAAGAAGAAGGCCACGGGGACCAGGAAAGGTCTCCGACGCAAGGTTGTATCGGACTCATCGTCCGATAACACCGAGGCGCCCTCCACCCACAAAAACAAGGAGGAGGAAGAGGGAAATTCTCCCCCCAGCCAGGGGAGACAAGAAAATGAAGGCCGCCCCGTCTGGGGAGGCCAAAGGGTCCAAGAAGGGAAGGACTCTCCTTCCGGACTGCTCCACAATAGCCGCTTTCAGCGACGAGGAGTGGTTACCCAGGGACAAGCCCCTGGCGAAGTCGTAAGTATCCGGATACCATAATAGTTCTTGGTATGCTTTATTTTGTTGCTTCTTATCATGCTGAACATGATCATGTAGCCCATCCAAAGCCCATATTGACGTATCCTCTTCGGATGAGTCTTAGGGCCAGTCGGAGATGAACAGCGATTCACTCCCGACCGCCTCCTCCCCCCACCCTATGGACGACGCCGAGGTGTTGTCTCAAAGGGCACTGAACCAAGGGGAGATAGTTCCGGAGGCTCCCCAAGGCGACATTCCAGACGCTGGGCGCAGGAGGGGCAAGACTCCCATGGGCACTAATGCCGGGGGCAGCGAGTCTAGACCCCAGCCGAATACTGCGCCAGAACCTCCAGTGGTTCCGGATTCTGTCAGGCGACCCCTCGCAAAGGGGGGCAATCTGTCTGTGCTGATGGCCTCTGTCCATCCAGAGGCATCGGACAATTTGCTGGAAGCGCTTCGTGGCGCTTCCATTGACGAAGAGCACCGCACTATCATGAGTGCGGTGATCGAGAAGGTTCGGTTCGCCTAAAGCGGACTGACTGAAGCCTGTGCCAGCCTCCTAACAGGCTTTGAGGTAAGTAATCAAATTATGAGAAAATGTTACAGCATAGACAGTAGCCCCTGATGCTCTGTTTGGTGTTCGCAAAGAAAGGCCGAACAGAGGATCAAATAATAATCACAGGAGTTTAATCAGAATATGTCTATGTGAATTAGCAGGCTTCGCTGCTGGCCGCTGCCGCTCGCACGGCGGAGGTCGCCACACTGAAGCGGGACCTTAAGCGGTCCGACGAAGAGCTCAGCCTTACCACGAGGCAGCTCGAAGAGAACAAAGGTAAGTAATACCCTGTATGTTTTTTGATAAAGAAAAAAGGAAGGTGGTTTTTAGATCACAGGATCGTCATGAATTTTGCTAGGGGCCACGACCGAAGTGGCGACCCTGAAGAAGGCACTGTCCGAGGCCGAAGGCAAAGCGGCCAAGGAGCGCGCCGAGCGCGAGAAGCAAGAGGCCCGAGTTGGCGAGGTTCAGCAAGAGCTCCAGGAGTTTGTCAAGAAGTACGAGTCCTTGGAGCGTGACTCTAAGACGCAAGGGTCCGAGCTTGCGAAGGCCCTCGAGAACGCACAAAATGCCAAGGCCGAAGCCCAAAAGGCCCTCCAGGAAATTGAGGCGGTCAAGAAGATAGCGGCGGGTAAGGCATTCATTATGCAAAGCAAGCATGTGAAGGAAACTTTCCTTTTACTTACCCGAATTCGGAGCTCTCCAGGAGCATTCGCAGATCTACCCAGCAGTGTGTCGGATGCCGCGGAGTTCTATCGGGCCGAGGAAGGGAGCTCGACGGAGAAGTTGTTCTGGTCTCAGTATACTGGGACCAAACATACGATGCCCTTGAGCGACCAGTTGAAGCAACTGGTCGAGCTTCACAAGGCGGCCGAACTGGCCATGAAGGGCCTTATAGTCCGGATGTGGCCTGGCGAGCCCCTGCCTGGCAGCTATTTTGGCCTGGTAAGGTGGCTTGTGAATTCCTGCCCACGGTTTGAAGTTATAAATCTGTCCGTCTGCATTGAGGGTGCGTGCAGGGCTTTTGCTTGGGCGAAAGTGCACTGGGCGAAGATGGACGCCGAGAAGCTGGTCAAGGAGGAGCCGTCGGAGGGCAAGGAGCATCGCCACCCCGAAAAGTATTATGACAGTGTCCTGAAGGGTGCTCGCCTTGTGGGAGAGGAATGTGCTAAGGATGCAATATTTGAATGAATGTACTCATGTGATCCTGTAATATGAAATGAGTTCATGTGCGCTAATTAACTCTTGTTAATTTAAAATATTACCTTCTGTGCGGCCGTTTATAAAATTTGAGAGTTGGCCAGTCGTCGGCTTCTGCCCCCATGTAACTAGGACTGAGGTGTTCGGGATAAACCTGATCACTTTTTATCCCAGTTTTGGGTCCTTCGAAGGAGGCGTTCAGCACAACGAACCAGGCAATCGGACAATAAAGCTTTATCACTCTCACTTAGCCATAGAAATCTAGAATTTTAAATTTTGGTGAAGCCCCTAGTATTCGGAAGGCCGAACTTGGGGCGCTATGTACACCTAAATCGGACAAGGCCGACTCCTCGCCCCAAGCGAAAAAAATCTTTAAGGATTTGAGACCTCTCGAACAACGTCCAGCTCTCGCCTCATCATGACAGTCAGTTTTCGGCTTTCTCTACTGAGGTGTTCGTCCGGAAGAACCGGGACACAATCGCAGTAGTTCTCGCAGCGCTACCTTAGCCGAATATAGCGGAACGTAAGGTACCAAAACATGGGAGCTGGGCAAACCCAACTATTGACCTAAGACATGATTCGGAGCTGATGCATATAATGCTATAAGTTCGGGGTGCCGCACTGTCAAAAGTGTTCAGACTTTTCTTGCCGTGTTATGGGGTACACTGAAGCCCCTGGCGCACTGGACTTATCAGAATGTACGGGTCAATTTGTCGTAAATAAGCAGACAGGGAAAAATATGAAGAAGTGCAATAATGAGCTAATGCTGTACATTGTTATTTAAATGATATGTCAAAGCATATGCATACATGTAGTGCAATAAGTAAAAAATAGGACTATTTGACATGTCCTATCCAAGGGCAAGCTGCATGTGGGTATGCAAAACAGGTATATCGATCGTTATCAGAGACCACCTGTGGATTCCCTTGTACGTCAAAGCTTCTAGCTTCCTTGGTGTTTCCTTCCCGTGACGGGTCCGATAATCAGACGACCGGAGAGGGCCTTCAGAGAATAGGGGCCTGAAAGGAAGAAAATGTTAAAGGTATATAGGTCCTGAAGCGGTTGAGCCGCATTGTGGGCCATGCCATGTCTGTGCCTCCGCCTATGCCCATGGTATCTTGAGTGCGTAATTATGTACGCGCGGCGCAAATTTCGCCGCTTGACTGGGACTAGGACGGAGGCCGAATTGCTAGGCGAGTTCTAAACATGCCTGGCGATCCTCTTGCAGGGTACTCCAGACTCGCTTGAAGGTGTCCGGGGTCTTTTTCGCCGAATTGGCGGTTTGCCTCATAAGGCTGCTTTGCGCTTCTGCTGCGAGGGCCGCAGTGTGCTCCTCCGTGCGGAGCGGGCGTTCTGTGTTTCCATTAACTGTTGTAACACCGCGAGGTCCTGGCATTTTGAGCTTGAGGTATGCATAATGCGGTACCGCATTGAATCTGGCAAATGCGGTTCGTCCGAGCAGTGCGTGATAGCCACTGCGGAAGGGGACGATATCGAAGATTAACTTCTCGCTTCGGAAGTTGTCCGGAGATCCGAAGACCACTTCCAGTGTGATTGAGCCCGTGCAACAGGCCTCTACACCTGGGATGACACCTTTAAAGGTGGTTTTGGTGGGTTTGATCCTCGAGGGGTCTATACCCATTTTGCGCACTGTATCCTGATAGAGCAGGTTCAGACTGCTGCCACCGTCCATAAGGACTCGAGTGAGGTGTAATCCGTCAATGATGGGGTCAAGGACCAAAGCGGCAGAACCGCCATGACAGATACTGGTAGGGTGGTCCCTACGATCGAAGGTGATCGGACAAGAAGACCATGGGTTGGACTTTGGGGCAACTGGCTCCATCGTGTAGACGTCCCTCAGTGCACGCTTCCGTTCCCGCTTGGGAATATGGGTTGCGTATATCATGTTTACCGTTTTCACTTGGGGAGGAAATTTCTTCTGTCCTCCTGTGTTCGGCGGGCGGGGCTCGTCCTCGTCGTCGCTATGCAGCCCCTTTTCCTTGTTTTCGACATTCAACTTGCCGGCCTCTTTGAACACCCAACATTCTCTGTTGGTGTGGTTGGCTGGTTTATCGGGGGTGCCATGAATTTGGCACGAACGATCGAGTATGCGGTCCAAGCTGGACGGGCCCGGATTGCTTCTTTTGAACGGCTTTTCCGCTGACCGGATTTAGAGCCACTAAATCCGGCATTAACTGCCGTGTCTTCAGCGTTGTCGCCGTTGTTGCGGCGCTTGTGTCTGTTGCGACGTGGCCTGCCGTTGCTATCTTTGGCATCTGAATTGCCAGGGTTTCTTGATGTGCTGTTGGTGCGAGCCAGCCAGCTATCTTCGCCCGCACAAAAGCGGGTCATGAGTGTCGTGAGGGCTGCCATGGACTTCGGCTTTTCTTGGCCGAGGTGTCGGGCGAGCCACTCGTCGCGGATGTTATGCTTAAATGCCGCTAAGGCCTCGACATCCAGACAGTCGACAATTTGGTTCTTTTTAGTTACGAACCGAGTCCAGAATTTCCTGGCTGATTCCCCTGGCTATTGGATTATGTGACTCAAGTCATCGGCATCCGGTGGTTGCACATAAGTGCCCTGGAAGTTGTCAAGGAATGCGTCCTCCAAATTCTCCCAACTGCCTATGGAGTTTGCCGGCAGGCTATTGAGCCAATGCCGAGCAGGTCCTTTGAGTTTTAATGGGAGGTAGTTGATGGCATGTAGATCGTCACCGCGGGCCATGTGGATGTGGAGGAGGAAATCTTCAATCCATACCGCGGGGTCTGTTGTACCATCATATGATTCAATGTTCACGGGTTCATACGAGTCTTGTCTGCTGTATTCGGCCCGGCCGGATTTGCTTTTAGTATATCCGGCGTGACGGTCGTCGTCACGCGTTGGGGCGCGCCCGCGTGATCCGTAGATCGATCTTGCATGTCCTGCTTTGTTCAATATGTCTCGCAGGTCTTGCGTGTTACCCCGGGCCTTGGTATTTTTGTTTGACTGGCGGCGGGGTGCGGGCTGGACTTCAGCCTGATATGCTGCTTTGTCTCGGCCATGAGGTGGCCGGTCAGCCACGTCATACGCTGGAAGCGTTGGCTTTAATGCTTCCTCGTCGAGTTGGGGTAGCAACCTGTGCTTTGGTAACTTTTGGTTGGGCGCTCGAGTTCGTATTCCTCGGTCGCCAGGACCTCAGTCCATCTATCCGCTAGCAGATCTTGGTCAGCTTGAAGCTGCTGCTGCTTTTTCTTCAGGCTTTTTGCTGTGGCTATAAGCCGGCGCTTGAAGCGCTCCTGTTCGACGGTATCCTCAGGCACGATAAATTTTTCATCGCCGAGGCTCACCTCGTCTTTGGAGAGAGGCATGTAATTGTCATCCTCTGACTCTCCGTCTGCTGCCTGTTCCTTAGGGCTAGCTTTCCCATCCTCCCGCTCGAGGCCTAGCTGAAGGGGATTGTCTTCGTCTTTGGCACTATCCGCAACGTTATTGTCTCTTGTGCCGGTATCGCCGTTTTTGCTATGGCGGGGCTTAGAGCGGCGCCGTTGACGCCGGTGCTTAGATTGCTTCTCGAGGGGATTATCCTCTGTTGCCTTATTTCCATCGCTTTCTTTGGGGGTGTCCACCATGTATATATCATATGATGAGGTGGCAGTCCAGCGCCCTGTGGGCGGTGGTTCCTGTTCTTCTCCTACATCATCGTCCATACCGTCGATGTCTTCGGAGCCAAAATCAATCATGTCGGTTAAGTCGTCGACAGTGGCTATTAAGTGGGTGGTGGGTGGGTAACGAATTTGTTCGTCGTCCGCTTCCCACTCAAGCCGGATACAGTTCGGCCAAGGGCCTCCTGACAAGGAGAGAGACCTTAATGAATTTAGCACATCGCCCAGGGGCGAGTGCTGAAAGATATCCGTGGAGGAAAACTCCATGATCGGCGCCCAATCAGATTCGATAGGCACTGACGCAGGCGGTTCGGCGTTCGTGGCCGGGGACGAATCCAAGGATCCGGCAACACATGTCTCGTAGGAGGTGAAGTCAGTATTCGGCTCTATCGCCGCTGAGTGTGCGGCCTCCGTGGCGGGGTCCATCCACCCGTCCTCGGACGGCGCGATCTGCTCCGGATCGAGGGCCGGAGTTGCCACAGGGGTGATCTCCCGAACACTGTCCATCGGCAGAGCTAAGTCATGCTCGTCGTGACTGTGCGGCGCACCTGACACGGGCTCGAATCCATCGAAGATCAAGTCTCCGCGGATGTCGGCACTATAGTTTAAGTTTCCAAACCTGACCTGACGGCCAGGGGCGTAGCTCTCGATCTGCTCCAGATGGCCAAGTGAGTTGGCCCGCAGTGCGAAGGCGCCGAATACGAAGATTTGTCTGGGGAGAAAAACCTCACCCTGGATCGCATCGCTACCGATGATCGAAGGAGCCATCAAGCCTTATAGTGACGGCACAGTGGAACTCTCAATGAAAGCACCAATGTCGGTGTCAAAACCGGCGGATCTCGGGTAGGGGTTCCCGAACTGTTCGTCTAAGGCGGATGGTAAGAGGAGGCGGGGGACACGATGTTTACCCAGGTTCGGGCCCTCTCGATGGAGGTAATACCCTACTTCCTGCTTGATTGATCTTGATGATATGAGTATTACAAGAATTGATCTACCACGAGATCGTAGAGGTTAAACCCTAGAAGCTAGCCTATGATTATGATTGTTGTTGTCCTACGGACTAAACCCTCCGGTTTATATAGACACCGGAGGGGGCTAGGGTTACACAGAGTCGGTTACAAGGGAGGAGATCTACATATCTGAATTGCCAAGCTTGCCTTCCACGCCAAGGAGAGTCCCATCCGGACACGAGACGAAGTCTTCAATCTTGTATCTTCATAGTCCAACAGTCCGGCCAAAGTATATAGTCCGGCTGTCCGAGGACCCCCTAATCCAGGACTCCCTCAGCTGCCATGGCCGAATGGGAGGTGGATCTAGAGGCGGCGAAAGCCGCATAGAAGGAACAAAAAAGGCAGAAAGCATTCAAGAAAAGGCAGTCCCGCCGCCGCAAGAAAGAAGAGGCCGCACGCCGTGGTGAGGAGAGCTTGGCGGAGATCGAAGCATGGTGGGCTGCCGCTACAAGGCCGGGAAGTAGAACGCCGACGTCTAGCCAGCATGCCCCGATGGCAGCATGTGAGAAGTAGTTTAAGTTTGTAGTATTAGAGCAAATTACCAGTAGTACTTTAAGTTTGTAGTATTAACGTACAATGTCGGTAAGAGCATCCTTTGAGGGCTTTGAGCGTTGATTAGCATGTGCCCGTGTGCGTTTTTTTGCGTTAATCATTAGAAGATCACAAAACACACGATTTCTATGCCATACCCGTCTGCGTTTTTTTGCATTGATGATCCATAAGTCAGTTACCTGTGCGATGTTTCCTAATAAACCAGGCGTACCATTGATCAAAAAAATCAACTACACGTGTACATTTTTTTGGAGACGAGATCTGCCAATTTTCTGTTTTTTCGCACACGAGTATTTTACGTGCTTCCTCTGTGTTGTGTGTTTCCCCCGCCTAAGTTTCATGTTTCGCAGCGAAATTTTCATTAGGTGCGCGATTTTAGAATTTATTCCTCCAACCACATCCCCACCCATCAAATTTCCTCAGTATCTCCCCCCCCTCGCGCCTCCCCCTACCGGCATCTCAAACCGCCGCCGCCGCAACCACAACTTCAACCACATCTACGTTGTGCTCGGATCCAGTTAGGTAACCCACCGATCTCTATCACGGCCCCGGCCTGATTGCTTAAATGGCGCCTGCGAAACATCCTCATGCCTCCAAATCCCCACCGCTAGGAGCTGATGGCGGTCCATGGCGCGATGGCCGTTGTGCGTGTTGACCCGGAGGAACACCTCGCCTCCGCCGCCGACGACATGTTGCAGGCTCTGGCCCAGATGAAGTGCCCCAGTGACTACCCCCCCAGGACTTAACAGGTAAGATCTGACCAGCTAAATCTTACCAATGCCACTTGCAACGACTATGATTTGTACGGTTGATATATTAAGCATGTTCGTGCCTTGTTTATTTCAGTACTGCACACTGTGTGATGTTCAAATATTATCGTGTCCAGCTCAATTTCACCAATACCAGCAACAAACTTACAATACATGACTCAGAATATCACTAGAGATGCTATCCATTTGCTATTTTAGTGGATGCTAACCCTGTTGTACTTAACATGCCTGTCCATGTACTTACGCAGGGTCATAACGGTCGATGCTGTTGTTTGCCGTCGAGGTTAGCTGCATCCCATGTCTTACAGTATTTCACATCATTTGTGCAATTGTAGTTTAACTTCTACCATTTACTGCTTGCCTGTAGGTACACATGTCAGTGGCACTGATCCACACTTCGACCCAGAGAAATAGCTCGCCTCCGCCGCCGCTGACTTTGGGCGGGCTCTGGCCAAGATGAAGTGCCCCAGCAACTACCTCTCAGGACTTACCAAATATGTACTCACGAGTTCAATCTTACCAATACCAGTTGCAATTAATGGCTATGTTCTGTACGATCGATGTATTAAGCATTTTCTAGTAAACATGCCTAACACATTTTAGCTACTTTCCCTACCTTTTTATAGACATCTGGGCCATTCTCTGCTCTGGCAGCACCTGCGTTGTGATGTGTATGCCAATTGCAATTTTATCAGTACCGATTTCAATGGTTTTTAAGCATGTTGCAATTAACATTTGAATCCATTTTTAAACAGTTATATTTCAATGGCTACAAACTTACAAAACATTACTTAGGATGTTGTTAAGCCTGTTGCAATTAAGAGTTGTATCCATTTTTTAATCTGTCCCTTTGCTACCATGCTACTCTCCGCAATGAAGATATACTAGAGATGCTGCCCATTTGCTATTTTTGGTGGATGCTAACCCTGTTGTACTTAACATGCCTGTCCATGTACTTACGCAGGGTCATAACGGCTGATGCTGTTGTTTGCCGTCGAGGTTAGTTGCATCCCATGTCTTACAGTATTTCACATCATTTGTGCAATTGCAGTTTAACTTCTACCATTTACTGGTTGCCTGTAGGTACACATGTCAGTGGCACTGATCCACGCTTTGACCCAGAGGAATAGCTCGCCTCCGCCGCCGCTGACTTTGGGCGGGCTCTGGCGCAGATGAAGTGCCCCAGCAACCACCTCTCAGGACTTACCAAGTATGTACTCACCAGTTCAATCTTACCAATACCAGTTGCAATTAATGGCTATGTTTTGTACGGTCGATGTATTAAGCATGTTGTAATAAACATGCCTAACACGTTTTAGCTATTTCCCTACCTTTTTATAGACTTAGGCCATTATCTGCTCTGGCAGCACCTGCCTTGTGATGTTTAACTCTGCCAATTGCATTTTTATCAGTACCGGTTTCAATGGCCATTAAGCTTGTTGCAATTAACAGTTGTATCCATTTTTAAAAAGTTGTATTTCAATGGCTACAAACTTACAAAACATGAATTAGTATGTTGTTAAGCCTGTTGCAATTAATAGTTGTATCCATTTTTAATCCGTCCCTTTGCTACCGCGCTACTCTTTCGCAATGAAGATATCACTACAGATGCTGCCGTTTTATTACCATTTGCTATTTTTGATGGATGTTAACCCTGTTGTAGTTAACATTGGCTTTCCATGTACTTACACAGGGCTACAACGGGCGATGCTGTTGTTTGCCGTCGAGGTTAGCCGCATCCCATGTCTTATACACCATCTATTCCTAAGTATAAGTATTTTTAGAGATTCCAATATAGACTACATAACAAGCAAAATGAGTGAATCTAGATTCTAATCTAAACTATATCTATAATTCTATATACATCCGTATGTAGTTCATAGTGAAGTCTCTAAAAAAAACTTGTACTTAGGAACATAGGTAGTTGTATTTTATATTATTTGTGCAATCTTAGTTTAGCTTCTAACATTTACTGGTTGCTTGTAGGTACATATATGAGCGGTACTGATCCACGCTTCGATCCCATTTGCGTATGGGGCAATGAGATATTCATGAACAAGCGTCAAGTGAGGAAACTAAGAAAGATTGTTAGGCGAAAGAAACGGGTGATTGTTATTAAGCTCTTTATTTACACTTTGTCCAAGACAATAGTGAACTTTAGGATGGTAAGTACTGTGTTGCCTTTTCCCCCCGCCCACAACAAGTTACTCTATTAGGCCTCAGTATCTGATATTTTTCTCTTTTCAGTGGTTTCCGAAGCTATTTACTGATGTTTACCTTGCTAACTACATAACCGGAGTGGAGGCAACTAAGGTTAAAGTATATATGCTACCGTGATAATGCTCTAGAAGTCTTCCTGAAGGCGGCGAAGGATGGGCGGGCGATCGTCACAAGGGGTTGGACAAAAGTGGTTCATGCCTATGGCATGCAGGAAGGCACATTATGGGCATTCTGCTTCTTCAACACCATCGGCAGTCAAAATGATTTACACTTGTCTCTTCACATTTACCGCCTTTAAATATTGTGGTTCATCATAGTTAATTGTTGTCTAATCCTGTAATTACTGAACATATTGTACTGGCAATTTTATTTATGGATTCGTTGTTGAACCATTGTGCTGAGAATTTGAATTGCACGTTTCATATTTCAAAATTTCCAATTCGATAATAAATTATAGGCAAAAATTAAAATATACAGGAGCTAATAAAATAATGTGCACACGGTTAGAAAGAAAACAACATGTGCGATGTAAAAAGAGAACAGACGGTCATGGAACTTTGCAAACGGTTCTGGCAGTAAAAGCGCTTGTGATGGATAACCCAATGCCACACAGTTTTCTTCATCAAATCATGTGTGATGTAGTTGATAAAAGCAGACAGTTAACCAAGGCAGAGCATGTGTGATAGTTACACCTTTCACACACGAGCCTACACATAAAACTATGTGGGATGTACATACGAACGGAAACGTTTTCCCTGGATTGACTATGTGGGATGTACATAAGAACGCAAACGTGGATTGACTGTGTGTGATATACATACGAACGGAAATGTTTTTCCTGGATTGACTGTGTGGGATGTACATACGAACGGAAATGTTTTTTTGGTATTCACCGTGTGGGATGTACATACGAACGGAAATGATTGGGTTTCTATGCCTCGCCTGATCGCACACGAGCTCATTTTGCCCCACCCTGTGTCCCAGGAGGGCCTATCCCCGACGGTTTCTGGGTCGTGTGGGAAGGACCCCCTATCGCCCACACTCACTTGGCGACGGTTCCAAATGCCGTCGCGGAAAGGGGTTAAAAACTGTTTGTATAGCACCGATGCGTACCAGTGCCTGCCTGGGAGCTGCAGTGCAAGCAGCTGAGCAAACTCATGACTGCACTTGCTTGACGTTTATATCCAACTCTAGTTGCATAACATTAATGGCAGTTCTTGGCGTCAGTGATATCACCCTGAAAGAGAAAAAAAATAGACAGATAACATGCTTTGCACATGTAAGCAACAGTGTTGTCGATTCATCCCATTTCTTAGTGGCAAATAAAGAGACCTAGATTACAATAGAATAAAAAATGTCACACTTAAGACATGGCAGGAAATAGCATTGTGCAAGAGTGGCCAGCTTCACCACACCACTAGATTACATATCAAGAACACAAGCATAGATGTAGTGCTAAAGAATGTATAAGCATCGATGGTGAGTGTACCGTCAATTTATCCCATTTCAGATTGGTAAATAAAGAGACATGATTTAAATAACGTGAACATAATATGCATTGTTCATAGTTAAGACATAGCAGGATATGACATTGTCCTGGAGTTGGTAGTTTGACCACAGCACAGGATTATAGATCAACAAGCATACATGCAGTGCTAAGGAAGATCACTTGCTATGTTTAGTTTAATTTACATGGTATGAATAAGGAACTAGGTTGTACAACTAAAAACTGCAATTGAGAAGGAGAAATTTATGTGTATGAATTTCACAATAAACTTTAAACATGCAATTTGATGCAAACGACAAAAATAAACAACAGTTGCAGTCATTGATATCCAAATATACACAACAAAGTTTGAAGGCTCGAGAAGGACAAACATACGTTAGTAATGAAGACCGGCTCTATAAAGCCCTTTTCCATGTTGATGGGCGGGCAATTCAAGAAGTTTACCACTTAGTCTTCTTCATAAGCATTGCCTTTATTCTACATTTTGTTAAGAGTAAATACAGAAGTGATAATATAGGAACAAATGGAGATTATTTAAGCTAAGATGCAGAGTGATGCTACATAATCAACTAGCTATAAATGTAGGTACAACATACAACCAAAAGGTACTGACAAGAGTAATGCAGAGCTAAACATCTTCAGTAGCATTGGTTTTATTCAACATTTTGGTAAGAGTAAACATAGATCAGATGTGTATAAAATGGATGCCAAGGGAAAATAAGCTGCAAAGTGATGGTACATGAACAACTAGCTGACAGTATAAGTACAGTGACAAAGGATAACACATACTTACAAAAACAATGTAGAGCTAAACTTCTTCATAAGCATTGGTTTTATTTACATTAATGTAAGCATTAATATAGATCTGATAATTAGGAGAGAATAGTGGATATGTAGGTTATCATGCACACTGATGTCACATAATCAACCAGGTATGAATGTAAGTACAACGATACAAGACAACATGTACTAACAAGAGCAAAGCAGCGAGCACATAGTTGCGATGTCCTAGGTTTTGTGGCGCTGGTTCTATCGCCAATATAAGTGGGGTGTTGTCTGATTTCTGTAGTACCACCACCTTTTTCAAGGACTTTGCCACTACTACTCCTTCAGGTTCTGCAATCACTCTCTACCTTTTGGATGTCTGATACACAAGAGCAACGTTTGAATGGAAAAACATGGTATGATGAAAAATGGAATGCGTGTTGATAATGGGTGGGCATGGCAACTTCACATATATGATGAGTAAACTAAGCACATGGCGGTGCAAAGAAGCGGAAGAAATGGAAGACAGCTTACTATAGGATCATATTCCTTTGACTCCTTGAGCAAAGATAGCTTACACACGAGCAAAGCAGTGAACATGATAGGCCATCTGCCTTTGACTCCTTGAGCTCAGAATAGTCATTAGGATCATATTCTGAATACGAATCTGTAGGTGCGGAGCATGTGGGCTTCATTCCATCCAGAATGGAACTCAGTGCCTCGATCCCATGTTTGTTAGTCATTGCACTGTTGCGCTATACTCTTCTGATGTGCGCATTCTCATATTCATTGTGATTTTGTTCAATATCTGAGAAGTATGACAACATAAATAGTAGTGACATTATGTTTGTAATGCAGAGGATATTTTAATATAATAGGGGTCCTTGTAAACCCTTGTGTGCTATTACTGGATTTTGATGAGAGAGAGCCCTTGTGTGGTGTAATTTGGTGCGCACAATAATATAATCTGGCAGAGCTACACACAAAAATTGGCTCCCTGTTGGGAGCTCCGGACGTAAGAATAGTTGGCAAATGATAGGTTCATAATATCCTGTACTCAAAGTTTATTGCGAAACCATGACAACAGGAGTGCACAGAGAAATAGTATTCCAACATGTCTCTATATGTGGCGCACATGCATTTCAAAACTCACGTAGTAACATTAGCTGACCAATTAAATGTAAGATTTGGAAATATGAGTGGCATGTAGTTTCGCTTGAAGGATGGAGTGCTGCTAATACGACACAAAGCTACTATGCAGATTGTAGTGTCGATAAAAGGGGGACACCATAAGCATCATAAATAAATCGGGGAAGTGGAACTGCTGGAAAATATGGGGTTGTATTGTCGCTACTAAACGAAAGCCTATCGATCACCTACAGGCTAGCTCTATTCACCTGAAGGCGCGCTACTGTTACTATTAGTCTAGTCTCTCAAAGGCCGCACAGCTCCCAACATTTCCTGGATATTATGGCAGACCAACTCGAATTGCTGAAAGCAACTTGCAAAAGCGGCCAAATAGACCTGTGGACTGTAGATGTCCCTGCTTGCCTTCTTGACGAGGAACATACTTTAATATTAAAGAAGAATAGGAGAGGAACATTTTAAGAAGAGGAAGCATATTATGGAGATTCCGTTTCTTTCTATACAATGTTGGTTGCCCACCCATGATGAATCAGAGCATCCAAAGAAATGCAATTCCATGCTGTCTCTCTCTATGTGGCCACATGCATTTGGAAATTCAAGTGGTAGCATTAGGTGACCAACTAAATGTATGTGTGTTAACTAATATGAATATCATGTCACACTCGTATTGGAACAACTAAGCTTCGGAATTATGATTGGTGTGTTGTTTAGCTTTAAATGGTGGACTGCTGCTAGTAGGACACAAAGCACCTACGCAGATCATAGTGTAGATATAATGGGAAAACCCTAAGCATCACGAGTAAAATCAGGAAAGTGGAACTTGCTGGAAAATATGTGCTAGTATTGCCGGTACGGCTAGAAAGGCTTCGGATACCAGCTCTCTACAACGGAAGGCACAATACTGTTACTATTAGTCTAACTCTCAAAGGCGACACAGCTCCCAACATTTCCTGGATATTAGGGTAGACCAACACGAAGAGTTGAAAGCGTCCATGACAGGCGACCGAATAGACCTGTACACTGCAAATGTCCTTGCTCCTCTACACTACAAGGAACATACTGTACAACTTTTATACTGCCCCTATTCCTAAATATAAGTCTTTGTAGAGATTCCACTATGGATCACATAGGGTGTATATAGATACACTATTTTAGAGTGTAGATTCACCCATTTTGCTCCGTATGTAGTCCATGGAGGAATCTCTACAAAGACTTATATTTAGGAACGGAGAGAGTACTTATTAAAGAAGAACAGAAGAGGAACATGCTAAAGAAGATCAAGTAGATTTTGGATAACAAAATGTTCGTTGCCCACACATGATGAACCAGAGAGCATAAAGAATGCATCTCCCTGCTGTCTCTCTATATGTGGCGCACGTGCTTTTCGAAAGTAAAGTAGGAACATTAGCTGACCAATTAAACGTTCTTTGTTTTAGTAATATCAACATCATATCAGATTTGTATTTGAGCAACAAAGCTTGAAATTATGAGTGGCATGTTGTTTAGCTTGATGGGTTGAGGAGCAGTGCTAGCACGTCTCAAAGCACCTAGGATGATGGTACACTAAATAAAAAGGGAATGTCTACATGCAAGTCGCCTGACTATCGTCATTTGGGTTAGTCGACCATTTCAGGCGGTTGGATGAAGATCTTATGTCTCCTAACCCTGCTTCTTCCTCGCCTCTTTTTCTTCCCCAACAAACCACTGCCCGGGCAGCCGGCCGAACCACCGGCCCCCGCCCTCCACTAAACCGCCCACCACCTCCAGTCTTCCACCGCCCCGGCCATCCCCCTAGCCAACCCCACCCCTAGCCCCCCACCCGTGTCGAGTTTTGCCTCCGATGAGGCCCCACCATAGCCTGACGAAAGCCCCCCACAACCACTATTCCCACCCAAAAACATAAGATAGGTAGTGGGGCAGCCCTTTGGCAAGCCCCTTCCTTCCCTCCGGTGAACTCTCAAAAATGGACTGGACCCAAACTGAAATTCAGTCGACTGTCATTTAAGCTAATGTGGAATATAAAAGGGAAAACCATAAGCATTGAGGGTATAGTGGTGCATGCCATGGCGGGTTTGAAGGTGCAAACCGGACAGAGGCAACTTCGCAACCTATGTTTGCTTTCAACTAACAAGTAAGATTCTAAGTGATGGACATGAAATCACAGAAAAGCAGTGGTGATCTATTTTCTTGCTGAGATAAATAACTTGAGCAGATACGGAAGAATACCACCTCTGGTGTGGCATTGTGTAAGCATATGCTGAGGTGTTGAGGGTGCTGCGGTAGCGATGGCTGTCGGCGGCGTGGAAGCAGATCTAGGAGGGCAGACAGTGTCGGCGTGGGGAATATCCCGGCGCAGTGGACGAGACGATGGTACGAGCGGCCTCGATAAGGTGGATGACGGCGCGGATGAAGCGAGAGGACGCGATGCAAGGATCCTGGTCCGAAGCCCTGGATGAGAGAGGTCGATCTCTTGTAATGGACGACGGCGTCGGGGTATCAGCTCCGGCATGGTGGAGGAGGACGGCGGTGGATGGGTTGGCGGACGGAGGAGACTAGGGTGGAGAGGGTGTTTTGGCGCCCACGGAGTACGAATGGGGAAATGGAGGGAGAGAGGTAGGGGGATCATGTCTTCAGGACGCGCTTGTCTCAAATGCAAGGAAATTTACAAACTTAGCCCCCGTTTAAAATTTCCTACATCATAGCAATATTGGTCGGTTGGGATTGGACAATAATTTTGCATACACCGAATATTTGCCGACGGAGATTTCGGCTGAGGAGAAACTGTGTTTTGGCGCCCACCGTGTATGAACACTAAAAAAGACACATCTGTGACATTTTGGGCCGAACGAATTTTTTTCTGTCATGCTTATGACACTTCTATGACGATAATTGTGACAAAACCCGGTATCATCATAGATGTGGTGGGCTCCTACTTCTATGACAAAAAATCATGACCGAAAATGGGCTTTTCGTCCTGGGCGGGCCGGAGACGCAGCTGCAGGACATTCTTTGGGTCGTCCATGACGAAAAAACCATAGTAGAAGTGAGGGCGAGGAAAATATCGGGGAGTTCCCGGTTACGGTGGGTGGTCGGGGCCAAGCGATGCACAGAGGTTTGCGCATTTCTCACGTACACGTACGCGCGTGTGTGCGAGGCATTGTGCTCTAACTGAACCCGAGTGATTGCACTAGGTACTTACTGAACCCCGATCGATCCCTTGCTGTTAACTGAACCCGTCCTTCGCTACTGCTGCTAACTGGAGCCGATCGAACCTGCTGCCTTCTTCCCTTGATGAACAGTGATCGTTGTTGGG
>NC_057802.1:443598782-443602699 GCF_018294505.1 Triticum aestivum | reverse complement strand
GGATGAACAGTTCCCGGTGGGGGGTTGGATGAACAGGACCCCGTGGTATAGTAGAGGCCGTTGCCGCTGGATGAACATGACCCTGTGGAGGGCTGGTTGAACAGTAGCCGGTGGACGGCTGGATGAAAAGTAGCCCGTGGAGGGATGGTTGAACATGACCCCGTGGAGAGGGCTGGTTGAACAGTAGCCGGTGGAGGAGCGGTGGAGGCTGGATGAACAGGAGCCCGTGGATGAACAGTGGCTGGTGGAGGCAGGAGCGGAGACGCCGTGGATGAACAGTCGCAGGTGGTGGCTGGTGGAGGTCGACGGTGGATGAACAGTAGCCCGTGGAGGCAGTCGACGATGGAGATGAACAGTATCCCATGGAATCCCGTTTTGCAGTACGCCACACCCCTCCCGATGAACAGGACCCCCGTTTCGATCCTAGCGCTCCAACACAAGTCCGTTTCCTCCGTTTTGCAGTACGCCACACCCCTCTCGATCAATAGGACCCCGTTTTGACCGTAAGAGGTCCAAGAGAAGTCCGTTTCCTCCGTTTTGCGGTACGCCAGACCCCTCCCAATGAATAGGATCCTGTTTCGGCCGTGGCCGGTCAAACACAAGGCCGTTTCCTCTGTTCTGCTGTACGCCAGGCCTCGTTTCGATCGGTTGTTCCGTCTAAGCCGGTTGGCTCCCGATGAACACGATGACGCAGTTTCTCCGTTCCGACCCAACCATGTACACGAGCCCTGGCCGTACGTATGCGCGAGTAGGCATTCGAGACCCCGCCCGTATGTACATACGTGGTCATATTTACTTTCTTGCACCCTGGATGTACGTACGTGTACATCTACGTGCGCGCCTCTACTACAACACGTTCCCCTCCTTACTCGGCCACGGTTCATTGCTGCAGCCTGCAGACAGACCGATCGACCAGTATGTATGTACACGTTCGCGACCAGAATGACAACGCTATGTACGCTTCGACCAGGTGGGTCCCGACTGTCAGGCACTTCCTTGCGTGCGAAGATGTAGCTGGTGGGTCCCAACAGTCAGGGGGGAAACGTTTCCGCGAAATACGGTGGCCCGTCCGGTGTGTCCCAGCTATCAGGTGGAGGAATCATTATTTTCCGCGTAATAAGGAGGCATTTCCTTGTGTGCGGCCGTGGACCCAGCTATCAGCCCCTCCACGTACAGTCCACTTCCGATGGATGTCGTTCATTGACCATATTGACCACGCCGCGCCGAGAGCACCAGGGTAGTGGACGACGTTGAGGCCTAGAAAGGGGACGACGCGGAGCCGAGGAAGACACGGAAGTGGATGCCCACACGGAGAGGAGTACGAGGGTTCACTGGTTCGGCTGCGGTGTGAGGCTGCCGTCGCCGCAGGGCCTGGCCAGCGGTGGGAGTAGTAGGGGGCAGTGAGGCCTTAGCGACAGCACATCCGGCCACTGGAGGCAGGAGTAGGCGGTCTCGTCGGCACTCGTTTGGGTGGTTGGTGCAAGAAGAGTAGCGATTGAAGAAGCAGCTGGACCATTCGACTCAAATCCAATGGTCACTGCTGCTAGAATCGTTGGTTGACTAAGTTGACAAAGCCCTGCGTACGCGTCAACTTAGTAGGCCCACAGGCCAGCCTCCGAACCTGTGCGCCCCAGATGTCAGTGGGAGGAATCATTTTTTCGCATAATAAGGAGGCAGTTGATTGCGTGTGGCCAGACCAGCGGAGGGAGTAGGGTGGGCCGGTGAAGCCTGCGCGGCATCACAACGGGCCGCAAGAGGAGGGAGCAGACAGTCCCGTCGACGCTGGTTTAGGTGGCTGGAGCAGGAAGATCAGAGATTGAAGAAGCACGTCGGCCGTTGGATGGACATCCAACAGTCACTGTTGCTAGAATCGTGTGTTGACTGACAAAGCCTTGCATAAACAAGTCAGCCTCGAAATATGTGGCGTGTACAAGCCATTTGCTATTATTTTTATAATTTGTACTCATTTTCTAATTCATATGGAATTTATTTCAGTCTATTTTCCATTTTTAGAATTGCTGCCCATTTTCTGGTCAGTGCCAGGGTTAAAAAATTGAACTGAAAAATGTGAAAAATTTCAAAATTTCACAAATTTTTGCTGGGGCACCAATATTCTTAATCCAAAAATTAGTAGACATACTAAAAAATATTTAAAAATAAATTAGTACTATGTCATGTTAAAATCCAATGAAATATAAAATATCAGTGAAGAACAAAAACAAAAAAGAAACTAACTTCCCATTTGTTATAATTTTTTTGGAATTTTCAACCCCTTTGATATTACTTTTAACAAATACTGACCATACTCTTTGGCCAGGCCGGAATGCATCCCTCCTCATCTTGAAAGATTTGCAGCCCAGTAAGTCGGAGAAAACAAATAGGCCTAGCTTGGGTATTCTTCAAAAAGAAATAGTGGGCTACCTATTTTTACAAAGAAAAAACTGTTGGGCTGGTCATGTTGTTAGACGGGCCACAGAGACCGCACAACCCAATTTATAGCCTGCTCCTCCGAACAAATCCTCAAAGAAAAAACTGTTGGGCTGGTCATGTTGTGCAATTCTGTCGTTAATTGACTATACGTTGAAAATGATGTGGGTCCCAGATATCATCAGGGTGGATTAGAGTAAAAAAACGAGGGGTGCATCTGAGTAGTAAAAGAGGCGCTTGATTGTGTTCGGGAGTGGACCTGGTGGGTCCTGCTACCTCTTGAGCACTGCGTTGGTTTTCCCTTGAAGAGGAAAGCGTGATGCAGCAAAGTAGCATAAGTATTTCCCTCAGTTTTTTAGAACCAAGGTATCAATCCAGCAGGAGGCCATGCACGGGTCCCTCGCACCTACACAAACAAATAAATCCTCGCAAACAACGTGATAAGGGGTTGTCAATCCCTACATGGTCACTTACGAGAGTGAGATCTGATAGATATGATAGATAATATTTTTGGTATTTTTATGATAAAGATGCAAAGTAAAATAAAAGGCAATAAAAATAACTAAGTGTTGGAAGACTAATATGATGGAAAATAGACCCAGGGGCCATAAGTTTCACTAGTGGCTTCTCTCGAGAGCATAAGTATTTACAGTGGGTGAACAAATTACTATTGAGCAATTGACAGAGTTGAGCATAGTTATGAGAATATCTAGGTATGATCATGTATATAGGCATCACGTCCGAGACAAGTAGACCGACTCCTGCCTGCATCTACTACTATTACTCCACACATCGACCGCTATCCAGCATGCATCTAGAGTATTAAGTTCATAAGAACAGAGTAACGCTTTAAGAAAGATGACATGATGTAGAGGGATAAACTCATGCAATATGATATAAACCCCATCATGCTATCCTCGATGGCAACAATACAATACGTGCCTTGCTGCCCCTACTGTCACTGGGAAATGAAACCGCAAGATTAAACCCAACGCTAAGCACTTCTCCCATTGCAGGAAAGATCAATCTAGTAGGCCAAACCAAACTGATAATTCTAAGAGACTTGCAAATATAACCAATCATACATAAAAGAATTCAGAGAAGATTCAAATATTGTTCATAGATAAACTTGATCATAAACCCACAATTCATCGGTCTCAACAAACACACCGCAAAAGAAGATTACATCAAATAGATCTCCACGAGAGAGGGGGAGACTATTGTATTGAGATCCAAAAAGAGAGAAGAAGCAATCTAGCTAATAACTATGGACCCGAAGGTCTGAGGTAAACTACTCACACATCATCGGAGAGGCTATGGTGTTGATGTAGAAGCCCTCCGTGATCGATGCCCCCTCCGGCGGAGCTCCGGAACAAGCCCCAAGATGGGATCTCACGGGTACAGAAGGTTGCGGCGGTGGAATTACGTTTTTGGCTCCGTATCTGGTAGTTTGGGGGTACGTAGGTATATATAGGAGGAAGGAGTACGTC
>NC_057802.1:443592596-443598417 GCF_018294505.1 Triticum aestivum | reverse complement strand
TTCGTTCCGAAAATCACGTTCCCGAAGGTTTCATTCCGTTTGGACTCCGTTTGATATTCTTTTTCTGCGAAACTCTGAAATAGGCAAAAAACAGCAATTCTAGGCTGGGCCTCCGGTTAATAGGTTAGTCCCAAAAATAATATAAAAGTGTATAATAAAGCCCAATAATGTCCAAAACAGAATATAATATACCATGGAACAACCACAAATTGTAGATACGTTGGAGACGTATCAAGCATCCCCAAGCTTAATTCCTGCTCGTCCTCGAGTAGGTAGATGATAAAAACAGAATTTTTGATGTGGAATGCTACTTGGCATAATTTCAATATAATTCTTCTTATTGTGGCATGAATGTTCAGATTTGATTGATTCAAGATAAAAGTTTAATGTTGACATAAAACAATAATACTTCTAGCATACTAACTAAGCAATTATGTCTTATCAAAATAACATAGCCAAAGCAAGTTATCCCTACAAAATCATATAGTCTGGCTATGCTCCATCTTCCCCACACAAAATATTCATATCATGTACGACCCCGGTTTTTGCCAAGCAATTGGTTCATACTTTTAACGCGCTCCAGCCTTTTCAACTCTTACGCAATACATGAGCGCAAGCCATGGATATAGCACTATGGTGGAATAAGGTATAATGGTAGGGGTTATGTGGGAAGGCAAAAACGGAGAAAGTCTCACATCAACGAGGCTAATCAACGGGATATGGAGATGCCCATCAATTGATGTTAATGCGAGGAGTAGGGATTGCCATGCAACGGATGCACTAGAGCTATAAGTGTACGAAAGCTCAAAAAGAAACTAAGTGGGTGTGCATCCAACTTGCTTGCTCACGAAGACCTCGGGCATTTGAGGAAGCCCGTCATTGGAATATACAAGCCAAGTTCAATAATGAAATTTCCCACTAGCATATGAAAGTGACAAAATGAGAGACTCTCTATTATGAAGATCACGGTGCTACTTTGAAGCATAAGTGTGGTAAAAGGATAGTAACATTGTCCCTTCTCTCTTTTTCTCTCATTTTTTTATTTGGGCCTTTTCTCTTTTTTTATGGCCTCTTTTTTTTATTTAGTCTGGAGTCTCATCCCGACTTGTGGGGGAATCATAGTATCCATCATGCTTTCCTCACTTGGGACAATGCTCTAATAATGATGATCATCACACTTTTATTTACTTACAACTCATGAATTACAACTCAATACTTAGAACAAAATATGGCTCTATATTAATGCCTCCGGCGGTGTACCGGGATATGCAATGGATCAAGAGTGACATGTATGAAAGAATTATGAATGGTGGCTTTTGCCACAAATACTATGTCAACTACAAGATCATGCAAAGCAATATGACAATAATGGAGCGTGTCATGATGAATGAAACGGTGGAAAGTTGCATGGCAATATATCTCGGAATGGCTATGGAAATGCCATAATAGGTAGGTATGGTGGCTGTTTTGAGGAAGATATAAGGAGGTTTATGTGTGATAGAGCGTATCATATCACGGGGTTTGGATGCACCGGCGAAGTTTGCACCAACTCTCAAGGTGAGAAAGGGCAATGCGGGGTACCGAAGAGGCTAGAAAATTGCGGAAAGGTAAGTGTGCGTATAATCCATGGACTTACATTAGTCATAAAGAACTCATATACTTATTGCAAAAATTTATTAGCCCTCGAAGCAAAGTACTACTACGCATGCTCCTAGGGGAAGGGTTGGTAGGAGTTAACCATCGCGCGATCCCGGCCGCCACACAAAGGAAGACAATCAACAAATACTTCATGCTCCGACTTCGTTACATAACGGTTCACCATACGTGCATGCTACGGGAATCACAAACTCCAACACATGTATTTTTCAATTCCACAATTACTCAACTAGCACAACTATGATATTACCACCTTTATATCTCAAAACAATTATCAAGCATCAAATTTCTCATGATATTAATTAAAGCAAATTGCCATGCTATTTTAAGACTCTCAAAATAATATAAGTGAAGCATGAGAGATCAATAGTTTCTATAAAACAAATCCACCACCGTGCTCTAAAAGATATAAGTGAAGCACTAGAGCAAAACTATATAACTCAAAAGATATAAGTGAAGCACATAGAGTATTCTAATAATTTCCGAATCATGTGTGTCTCTCTCAAAAGGTGTGTACAGCAAACATTATTGTGGTAAACTAACAAATAAAGACTCAAATAATACAAGACGCTCCAAGCAAAACACATATCATGTGGTGAATAAAAATATAGCTCCAAGTAAAGTTACCGATGGAAGTAGACGAAAGAGGGGATGCCTTCCGGGGCATCCCCAAGCTTTGGCGTTTAGGTGTCCTTAGATTATCTTGGGGTGCCTTGGGCATCCCCAATCTTAGGCTCTTTCTACTCCTTGTTCCATAATCCATCAAATCTTTCACCCAAAACTTGAAAACTTCACAACACAAAACTCAGCAGAAAATCTCGTGAGCTCCGTTAGCGAAAGAAAACAAAACACCACTTCAAGGTACTGCAATGAACTCATTCTTTATTTATATTGGTGTTAAACCTAATTTATTCCAACTTCTCTATGGTTTATAAACTCTTTTACTAGCCATAGATTCATCAAAATAAGCAAACAACACACGAAAAACAGAATCTGTCAAAAACAGAACAGTCTGTAGTAATCTGTAACTAACGCAAACTTCTGGAACTCCAAAACTTTAGCCGAAATAGGACGACCTATAAAATTTGTTTATTGATCTGCAGCAATTGGAATCAATATTTTATCACGTTCTGGTGATTTGTAACAATTATTTTCGTGAACAGAAAGTTTCTGGAATTTTCGGCAAGATCAAATAACTATCATCCAAGAAGATCCTATAGGTTAAACTTGGCACAAACACTAATTAAAACATAAAAACACATCTAACCAGAGGCTAGATCAAAGATTTATTCCTAAACAGAAGCAAAAAGCAAAAAAAAATTAAAAATAAAATTGGGTTGCCTCCCAACAGCGCTATCGTTTAACGCCCCAAGCTAGGCATAAAAAGCAAGGATAGATCTAGGTATTGCCATCTTTGGTAGGCAATCCATAAGTGGCTCTCATGATAGATTCATATGGTAATTTTATTTTCTTTCTAGGGAAGTGTTCCATGCCTTTCCTTAACGGAAATTGCAATCTAATATTCCCTTCCTTCATATCAATAATTGCACCAATCTTTCTAAGGAAAGGTCTACCAAGAATAATAGGACATGAAGGATTGCAATCTATATCAAGAACAATAAAATCTACGGGCACATAGTTCCTATTTGCAACAATAAGAACATCATTAATTCTTCCCATAGGTTTTTAAATAGTGGAATCCGCAAGGTGCAAGTTTAGAGAGCAATCATCAAAATCACGGAAACCTAGCAAATCGCACAAAGTATTTGGAATCATAGAAACACTAGCACCCAAATCACACAAAGCATAGCATTCATGATCTTTAATTTTAATTTTAATAGTGGGTTCCCATTCATCATAAAGTTTTCTAGGGATAGAAACTTCCAACTCAAGTTTTTCTTCATAAGATTGCATCAAAGCATCAACGATATGTTTGGTAAAGGCTTTATTTTGACTATAAGCATGAGGAGAATTTAGCACGGATTGCAACAAGGAAATACAATCTATCAAAGAGCAATTATCATAATTAAATTCCTTGAAATCCAAAATAGTGGGTTCATTAATATCTGGAGTTTTGATCTCTTCAATCCCACTTTTATCAATTTTAGCATCAAGATCTAAAAACTCCGAATTTTTGGAACGCCTTCTAGGTAAAGGTGGATCATATTCAGTCCCATCATTATCAAGATTCATATTGCAAAACAAAGATTTAATAGGGGACACATCAATAACTTTTAGATCTTCATCTTTATTTTCAAAGTTTTCCGGCTTAGCAGCCATCTTATTAACTAAGGTGGCCTGCTTATCTGAAATTTCAGCTATTAACTTCTCAAGATGAGCAATTTGGGATCTCAAACCATCACATTCTTTAGACATATCATCGAGCTCTTTATTCATATAACTCATAAAGCTTTTTTGTTCCTTAAGCTCGTTTCTAAAGAAATTGTTATGTTCAAATTGTAAGACCATGAAACTCCTAACGTTGCCTTCGATCTCTTCTAGCCTTTTAAGGTGAGGATCACCAAATCTTGGTAGAGCCATCGAGACAAGCAAGCAATCCAACACACGAGCAAACAAGAGACGGGCAAAAAGAGGCGAACAGAAAAGAGAGGGCGAATAAAACAGGAAGGGTGAAGTGGGGGAGAGGAAAACGAGAGGCAAATGGCAAATAATGTAATGCGGGAGATAAGGGTTTGTGATGGGTACTTGGTATGTTGACTTTTGCAAAGACCTCCCCGGCAACGGCGCCAGAAATCCTTCTTGCTACCTCTTGAGCACTGCGTTGGTTTTCCCTTGAAGAGGAAAGGGTGATGCAGCAAACTAGCGTAAGTATTTCCCTCAGTTTTTGAGAACCAAGGTATCAATCCAGTAGGAGGCCACGCACGGGTCCCTCGCACCTACACAAACAAATAAATCCTCGCAACCAACGCGATAAGGGGTTGTCAATCCCTACACGGTCACTTACGAGAGTGAGAACTGATAGATATGATAAGATAATATTTTTGGTATTTTTATGATAAAGATGCAAAGTAAAATAAAAGGCAATAAAAATAACTAAGTGTTGGAAGATTAATATGATGGAAAATAGACCCGGGGGCCATAGGTTTCACTAGTGGCTTCTCTCGAGAGCATAAGTATTTACGGTGGGTGAACAAATTACTATTGAGCAATTGACAGAATTGAGCATAGTTATGAGAATATCTAGGTATGATCATGTATATAGGCATCACGTCCGAGACAAGTAGACCGACTCCTGCCTGCATCTACTACTATTACTCCACACATCGACCGCTATCCAGCATGCATCTAGAGTATTAAGTTCATAAGAACAGAGTAACGCTTTAAGAAAGATGACATGATGTAGAGGGATAAACTCATGCAATATGATATAAACCCCATCTTGTTATCCTCGATGGCAACAATACAATACGTGCCTTGCTGCCCCTACTATTTACTGGGAAAGGACACCGCAAGATTGAACCCAAAGCTAAGCACTTCTCCCATTGCCAGAAAGATCAATCTAGTAGGCCAAACCAAACTGATAATTCTAAGAGACTTGCAAAGATAACCAATCATACATAAAAGAATTCAGAGAAGATTCAAATATTGTTCATAGATAAACTTGATCATAAACCCACAATTCATCGGTCTCAACAAACACACCGCAAAAGAAGATTACATCGAATAGATCTCCACGAGAGAGGGGGGGGGAGATTGTATTGAGATCCAAAAAGAGAGAAGAAGCCATCTAGCTAATAAATATGGACCCGAAGGTCTGAGGCAAACTACTCACACATCATCGGAGAGGCTATGGTGTTTATGTAGAAGCCCTCCATGATCGATGCCCTTCCGGCGGAGCTTCGGAAGAGGCCCCAAGATGGGATCTCACAGGTACAGAAGGTTGCGGCAGTGGAATTAGGTTTTTGGCTCCGTATCTGGTAGTTTGGGGGTACGTAGGTATATATAGGAGGAAGGAGTACGTCGGTGGAGCAACACGGGGCCCACGAGGGTGGAGGGCGCGCCTGGGGGGGGGGGGTAGGCGCGCCCCCCTACCTCGTGCCCTCCTGGTTGATGTCTTGACGTAGGGTCCAAGTCCTCTGGATCACGTTCGTTCCGAAAATCACGTTCCCGAAGCTTTCATTCCGTTTGGAATCTGTTTGATATT
>NC_057802.1:443505473-443592079 GCF_018294505.1 Triticum aestivum | reverse complement strand
TGGGATCTCACAGGTACAGAAGGTTGCGGCAGTGGAATTAGGTTTTTGGCTCCGTATCTGGTAGTTTGGGGGTACGTAGGTATATATAGGAGGAAGGAGTACGTCGGTGGAGCAACACGGGGCCCACGAGGGTGGAGGGCGCGCCTGGGGGGGGGGGGGAGGCGCGCCCCCCTACCTCGTGCCCTCCTGGTTGATGTCTTGACGTAGGGTCCAAGTCCTCTGGATCACGTTCGTTCCGAAAATCACGTTCCCGAAGCTTTCATTCCGTTTGGAATCTGTTTGATATTCTTTTTCTGCGAAACTCTGAAATAGGCAAAAAACAACAATTCTGGGCCGGGCCTCCGGTTAATAGGTTAGTCCGAAAAATAATATAAAAGTGTATAATAAAGCCCAATAATGTCCAAAACAGAATATAATAGAGCATGGAACAATCAAAAATTATAGATACGTTGGAGACGTATCAGGTCCGTACTGTCATACTCACAACTTCAGTCCTCTCCCGATTCACTATGTTGATAGGGCCAGACGGCGGCGCCGCGGCGAGCGCACCAAGGCGGAGGATAAACTGCTGTCGCCAATGTACTGGGCTGGGTTGGTCATTCTTATTGAAAAATAAAAATGGACCAGAATTATTTACGACGTTGACTACGATTTGCATGGGTCCGCTGGTTGCAGGAAGAAAATGGTGGGAGAAAAAAGACTGGTCGCTATCTTTGCCTAAGAATAACATCGACTGAATGTAATGACACTATCTTGAATTTAAAGAACTGGCGCGTGAGCATTTAGCTTTATTTATTTACTTATTTATGTTTAGGGGACCATGAGTATGTACCTAGGCCGGATTCATGTGAGAGCCTCCCTTCCAGTTAATTATGGGCTCCTCTATTGGGCCTTTATCAGTGGGCTGCATGTTATCGACAAGTGGAAAATGTGTTCCGTGCCAAAAATAGTATGTGCTACGTACGGTACGGGGCACTAAAAGATCGGACCGTGCAACGACTTCCAAAACATCGTGTTTGTCGTTCTAACAACACATTTATTCAGCCAACAGACGAAATATACTACTGATTGTACATTGAAAACAGCAGCAGCAGTAGCAACCAGGGCTGGGGGTGCAACAGAAGCAGTAAGCAGGCCAGCAGAGTAAAGACGCAGCTCTGTCTTCCAAACCAAACCTCAGCCATTATTACAAAAGGGATACCAAAAAAGAACATGTGTATGCATCAAACTAAATAAAGATCCTACTACACCAAGTGCACGCATCTAACTAACTGGCTCAGTTAGACGTTACTATTTACTAAGCTGTGGAGATTGGCTGACGGCTTGAACCAGATGGTGCCTGACGGGGGAAACTTCAGCCAGCAGGTCGAAGTCTGATACTTGCGACCCTCTCTCCTACTTTGGGTTGTAGAGCGTGGCGGCATGATACGTCCATTTTCCATCATGCTTTTATATCGATATTTATTGCATTATGGGCTATTACTTCACATTATGTCACAATACTTATGCCTTTCTCTCTTATTTTACAAGGTTTACATGAAGAGGGAGAATGCCGGCAGCTGGAATTCTGGGCTGGAAAAGGAGCAAATATTAGAGACCTATTCTGCACAACTCCAAAAGTCCTGAAACTTCAAGAAAGTCAGTTTTGGAATATATTAAAAATATTGGGCGAAGAAAGCACCAGAGGGGGGGCACCCACTGTCCACGAGGGTGGAGGGCACGCCCCCTGCCTCGTGGGCCACCTGGAAGCCCCCCGATGCCCATCTTCTGGTATAAGGTGTCTTTTGCCCTGGAAAAAAAATCAGAAGGAAGCTTTCGGGACGAAGCGCCGCCGTCTCGAGGCGGAACCTTGGGAGAACCAATCTAGGGCTCCGGCGGAGCTGTTCTGCCGGTGAAACATCCCTCCGGGAGGGGGAAATTGTCACCATCATCATCACCATCGATCCTATCTTCGGGAGGGGGTTAATCTCCATCAACATCTTCACCAGCACCATCTCCTCTCAAACCCTAGTTCATCTCTTGTATCCGACCTTTGTCTCAAAACCTCAGATCGGTACCTGTGGGTTGCTAGTAGTGTTGATTACTCCTTGTAGTTGATGCTAGTTGGTTTATTCGGTGGAAGATTATATGTTCAGATCCTTTATGCACATTAATACCCCTCTGATTATGAACATGAATATGATTTGTGAGTAGTTACGTTTGTTCCTAAGGACATGAGAGAAGTCTTGTTATAAGTAGTCATGTGAATTTGGTATTCGTTCGATATTTTGATGAGATGTATGTTGTCTTTCCTCTAGTGGTGTTATGTGAACATCGACTACATGACACTTCACCATTGCTTGGGCCTAGGGGAAGGCATTGGGAAGTAATAAGTAGATGATGGGTTGCTAGAGTGACAGAACCTTAAACCCTAGTTTATGCGTTGCTTCGTAAGGAGCTGATTTGGATCCATATGTTTCATGATATGGTTAGGTCTACCTTAATTTTTCTTTCGTAGTTGCGGATGCTTGCGAGGGGGGTTAATCATAAGTGGGATGCTTGTCCAAGGAAGGGCAGTACCCAAGCACCGGGCCACCCACATATCAAATTATCAAAGTAACGAACGCGAATCATATGAGCATGATGAAAACGAGCTTGACGATAATTCCCATGTGTCCTCGGGAGCGCTTTCCTTTATATAAGAGTTTGTCCAGGCTTGTCCTTTGCTACAAAAGGATTGGGCCACCTTGCTGCACCTTGTTTACTTTTGTTACTTGTTACCCGTTATAAATTACCTTATCATAAAACTATCTGTTACCAATAATCTCAGTGCTTGCAGAGAATACCTTACTGAAAACTGCTTGTCATTTCCTTCTGCTCCTCGTTGGGTTCGACACTCTTACTTATCGAAAGGACTACGATAGATCCCCTATACTTGTGGGTCATCAAGATTCTTTTCTGGCGCCGTTGCCGGGGAGTGAAGCGCCTTTGGTAGGTGGAATTTGGTAAGGAAAATTTTATATGGTGTGCTGAAATTTACTGTCACTTGTTACTATGGAAAATAATCCTTTGAGGGGCTTGTTCGGGGTATCTTCACCCCGACCAGTATTTCAAAGAGTTGCTCCTCAACCTAGTGAACCTACTGAAAATGTTTACTTTGAAATTCCTTCGGGTATGATAGAGAAACTGCTAGCTAATCCTATTACAGGAGATGGAACATTACATCCCGATATGCACCTAATCTATGTGGACGAAATTTGTGGATTATTTGAGCTTGCAGGTATGCCCAAGGATGTTATCAAGAAGAAGGTCTTCCCTTTATCTTTGAAGGGAAAGGTATTGACATGGTTTAGGCTATGTGATGATATTGGATCATGGAACTACAACCGATTTAAATTGGAATTTCATCAGAAGTTTTATCCTATGCATCTGGTTCATCATGATCGTAATTATATATATAATTTTTGGCCTCGCGAAGGAGAAAGTATCGCTCAAGCTTGGAGGAGGCTTAAGTCAATGTTATATTCATGCCCCAATCATGAGCTCTCAAGAGAAATTATTATTCAAAAAGTTTATGCTCGACTTTCTCTCAATAATCGCTCCATGCTCGATACTTCTTGTACTAGTTCTTTTATGATGAAGACTATTGAATTCAAATGGGATTTATTGGAAAGAATTAAACGCAACTCTGAAGATTGGGAACTCGACGAAGGTAAGGAGTCAGGTATAACACCTAAGTTTGATTGTGTTAAATCTTTTATGGATACCGATGCTTTTCGTGAATTTAACACTAAATATGGACTTGACTCTGAGATAGTAGCTTCTTTCTGTGAATCATTTGCTACTCATGTTGATCTCCCTAAGGATACACTACAAAAAAAAGACACATCCGTGACATTTAGGGTCGAACGAAAAAAATTCTGTCATACTTATGACACTTCTATGACGATAATTGTGACAAAACCCGGTATCGTCATAGATGTGGTGGGGTCCTACTTCTATGACAAAAAATCATGACAGAAAATGGGCTTTTTGTCCTAGGCGGGCCGGAGATGCAGCTGCATGACATTCTTTGGGCCGTCCATGATGGAAAAAACCGTGGTAGAAGCGAGGGCGCGGAAAATATCGGGGAGTCCCCGGTTACGGTGGGTGGTCGGGGGACCGAGCAATGCGCGTTTCTCTCGTACGTACACGCGTGTGTGCGAGGCGTTGGGCTCTAACTGAACCCGAGCGAGGCGTTGGGCTCTAACTGAACCCGAGCGATTGCACTGCAGGCTACGCGTTACTGAACCCGAGCGATCGATCGATGGCTGTTAACTGAACCTGATCGAGCGATTCCTTCGCTACTACTGCTAACTGAAGCCGATCGATGCTGCCTCTGGATGAACAGTCAGCGTTGCTGGGGGGGTTTGGATGAACAGTTCCCGATGGGGTGGATGAACAGGACCCCGTGGTGTTGCCTCTGGATGAACAGTACCCCGATTGATCGAGCCGGTTGGGGCAGGATGAACAGGACCCCGTGGAGGGCAGGATGAACAGGACCACCCCGTGGAGGGCAGGATGAACAGTAGACGGTGGAGGGGTGGTTGAACTGTAGCCCGTGGAGAGGGCTGGTTGAACAGTAGCCGGTGGAGTAGCGCGCGGTGGAGGCTGGATGAACAGGAGCCCGTGGACGAACAGTCGCAGGTGTAGGCTGGAGGAGGTCGACGGTGGATGAACAGTAGCCCGTGGAGGCTGGAGGGGGTCGACGGTGGAGACGAACAGTATTCCGTGGAGTCCCGTTTTGTGGTACGCCACACCCCTCCCGATGAACAAGACCCCCGTTTCGACCGTAGCGCTCCAACACAAGTCTGTTTCCTCCGTTTTGCGGTACGCCACACCCCTCCCGATCAACAGGACCCCCGTTTCGACCGTAGGAGGTCCGTTTCCTCCGTTTTGCGGTACGCCAGACCCCTCCCGATGAACAGTATCCCGTTTCGAACGTGGCCGGTCGAACACAAGGCTGTTTCCTCCATTCTGTGGTACGCCAGGCCTCGTTTCCATCGGCTGTTCCGTCCAAGCCCTCCCTATGAACACGACGACGCATTTCGTTCCGACCCAGCCGGTTGGCTCCCCGTGAACATGACGACGACGCTGTTTCTCCGTTCTGACCCAACCATGTACACGAGCCCTGGCCATACGTACGCGCGAGTAGGCGTTCGAGACCCCGCCCGTATGTACGTACGTGGCCGTATTTACTTTCTTGCACCCTGGCCGCTGTACGTACGTGTACATGCTACGTGCGCGCCTCTACTATGACACGTGCACGCCTCTACATCGACCAGTATGTACGTACACGTTTGCGACCAGAATGACAATGCTACGTACGCTTCGACCAGGTGGGTCCCGACTGTTGGGCACTTCCTTGCCTGCGAAGATGTAGCTGGTGGGTCCCAGCAGTCAGGGGGACGAATCATTTTTTTTGTTTTTGCCCGGACACACTTCCTTGCGTGCGAAGATGTAGCTGGTGGGTCCCAGCAGTCAGGGGGAAACATTTTTTTGCGAAATACGGTGGCCCGTCCGGTGGGTCCCAGCTGTCAGGTGGAGGAATAATTATTTTGCGCGTAATAAGGAGGCACTTCCTTGCTGCGGCCGTGGACCCAGCTATCAGCCTCTCCACGTACAGTCCACGTCCGATGGAAGCCGTTTCTTGACCACGCTGACCACGCCGCGCTGGAGCACCAGGGCGGTGGACGACGGCGAGGCCTAGGAAGGAGACAACGCAGAGCCGGGGAAGACGCGACCGTGGAAGCCCGCGCGGAGAGGAGTACGAGGGTTCACTGGTTCGGCTGCGGTGTGAGGCTGCCGTCGCTGCAGGGCTTGGCCAGTGGTGGGAATATTAGGGGGCGGTGAGGCCTCCGCGGCAGCACAACCGGCCATGGGAGGCAGGAGCATGCAACACGACCGACGCTGCTTTGGGCTGCTGGAGCAACAAGTCCAGAGGTTGAAGAAGCACTACGGCCGTTGGATGGACATCGTACGGTCACTGGAGGTAGAATCGTTCATATTGACTAAGTCGACAAAGCACTCCATCCCCGTCAACTTAGTAGGCCCACAAGTCAGCCTCCCACTAAGGTGGGTCCCAACCAGCAGGGGGAGTATTCATTTTTTTGTGCGTAATAAGGAGGCACTTCCGGTGGGTCCGAGCTGACTGCGGGGGGGGGGGGGGGGACATTTTTTTCGCGCAATACGGTGGCCCGTGCGTTGGGTCCCAGCAATCAGGGGGGAAACGTTTTTTTTCACGAAATACAGTGGCCCGTCCGGTGGGTCCCTGCTGTCAGGTGGAGGAATCATTATTTTCTGCGTAATAAGGAGGCACTTCCTTGCTGCCGTTGTGGACCCAGCTGTCAGCCTCTCCATGTACAGTCGACGTCCGATGGAAGCCATTCCTTGACCACGTTGACCACGCCGCGCCGAGAGCACCAGGGTGGTGGACGACGACGAGGCCTAGGAAGGGGACGATGCGGAGCCGGGGAAGACGCGGCAGTGGAAGCCCGCGCGGAGAGGAGTACGAGGGTTCACTGGTTCGGCCGCGGTGTGAGGCTACCGTCGCCGCAGGGCCTGACTAGCGATGGGAATAGTAGGGGGCGGTGAGGCCTCTGCGGCAGCACAGCCGGCCACGGGAGGCAAGAGCATGCAGCACGACCGGCACTGCTTTGGGCGGCTGGAGCAAGAAGGCCAGAGATTGAAGAAGCACTACGGCCGTTGGATGGACATCATACGGTGACTGCAGCTAGAATCGTTTATATTGACTAAGTTGACTAAGCCCTTGGTACGCGTCAACTTAGTAGGCCCATAGGTCAGCTTCCGAAATGGTGCGCCCCAGATGTCAGGGGGAGGAATCATTTTTTGGGCGGGTGAAGGTAGAATATCCGAGATTGAAGAAGAAGCACGGCATCCGTTGGATGGACATCCAACGGCCACTGCTGCTAGAACCGTGTGTTGACTATAAGTTGACAAAGCCTTGCATACGCGTCAACTCTTTTTTTGAGGGGACGCGTCAACTTAGTAAGGCCAGAAGTGTGTGGCAGAGAACTTATAGCCCATTTGTGATTTGTAAGAATGTGCAGCCAATTTTGAATTCTAATGGAATTTACTACAGCCCATTTACAGTTTGTTAAAAGTACAGCCCATTTCAACCAACCGTTCAAAACAGAATTCAATAAAATTTCCCACATTTTGATGGGATCCGAAATATTTTTATCCGAAATTTCTAGTCAGATTAAATACAATTTCAATATAAATTTATATTACGTAAAAATCCAACGAAAACATTGCGCTCGCAACAATTAATGAAATTAAAATTTTCAATATCCAAAAATAATATTTTATAAAGTAATTACGTGTTTGGTGCATTTTTTATAGTTACTGCCCAGTTTTTATAATTACATCCCATTTATTATTTCTTAAAGCCCATTTTCTTGTTAAGCCTAATGCATCCCTCCTAGGAAAGATTTGCAGCCCAGCGGGGCGGAGAATAACAACATGACCTTGCCTGGGTATTCCTAAAAAAGTATAGCTGGGCTAGCCATTTTCAGCTTGAAAAAAATTAATATCTGGGCTGGATATCTGGCCTGGGCTAGACGGGCCACAGCCCGCCCAGTTAATAGCTGCAGCGATGTTTTCGTTGTTGTTCAGAGGAGAAAATTAATATCTGGGCTAAACATCGCTCAAGAAAAACTCTGCAGTGCTCACACCTCAAAAACACAAATACTGCTCGAGCTGCTTGGTCCCAGCTGTCGACTGCTTCTTATGCAATTCTCTCATTTATTGACTACAAAGGTTGACAATGGTGTGGGACCGTCATGTCAGGAAACCAGAAGGAGGAAAAAAATTATAGTTTTATATACTAATAAGGAGGCACTTGCTGTCATCCTCTCCAAGTAAAGTCATCTCCTCATCCTCATGTCCGTTGACCATGTTGACAACGCGAGATGGCGGCGCCACGGTGAGCGCAACAACTCGAAGGACGACGAAGAGGGCCTCGCGGGCCCTACGGATGGTCTGATACAGCGCCCGCTGCTCATTTTGGAAGCCAGGATCATAGGGCCACATGTCCGCGACAACATTGTCGTTCGCTTGTTCACCGGTGCTCGTTGAGGAGATGGAGGTTGCAGCACAGGTCCTCCTGCGCTGGTAGCTCTTCCGCCATTAGGGCGTCGAAGTGCGGCCGCACCTGCTCTATGATGAAGACGGCATGAACCGGCTTGGACAGTGGCGCCGGCTCCGGGTCGGAAGCCACGTCCATCGTCTGATTGTCGTCGCTCAGCTCGGCGAGGTAGCTGGCAAGCCAGCATGTCCGGCTGCTGGACCGACCCACTGCCAAGCACGAGTCTGACTGCCCTGGCCCACCCAGACCGCCTCCCTCGCCCGCGCGTGCTTTCCGCCCGAAACGGTCAGTGCCGCCCGCCCCGCTTCCCGGTGCATGCGATTGCTCCGCCTTCAAACGACACAAGTGCCGTCCGTCCGCCCTTCTGCCGCCCACGTTAATGATACGCGGTTGCCGAGGCGGCTACTCCGGCGCCACACGTCCGTCCCTCCGCCGCCCACCATTGCTATATAAACTGCTGCGCCGGCCATAGCCGCAGTCATCCGCATCCATTCCTATTCTCCTGTACACACCACTACTGCCCACCATGGCTTCCTCGCGCTCCAGCGCTCTTCATGACGGGCGGACGACGGACCACAAGGAGATGGCAGCCATTGCTGCCGACTGGCTGGCCGGCGGGTAGCCGGAGGACGACGACGTCCCAATGGAGAACATGGTAGTCGACGATCCGGCGCCAACTCCCTCCTCCGCGCCATCCTCGCCGGTGCATTGCACCATGACCATCGGCGAGGCCCATGCCCAATATATGGACACGGTGAGGCAGAAGCGTGAGGAGCAGTTCCGGGAGGCGCAGGCCGACGCCGCCTACAACCACCATCTCCTCCAGGAGCACCTGCATGCGGAGGAGCAGGTCGCCGCGGAGCGGGCGGAGCAGGAGGCGCTGCTCGACTCGTACCGCTCCGCCCGCGAGGGCCGCCTCGAGCGCTGGCGGTACCACATGCGAGTGGCGGAGGCTGCGGCCGCCTACAAAGAGGGCGATGAAGCGGCCGAGGCGCTGTTTGGCGAGACCGAGGACGAGGCAGAGGACATTGTTGGCTTCGACGAGTCCCCGCTTCGCAGGCGTCGACGAGGCCCTGCTCCGCCAAGGCCTCGCGGTGCCAACAACGAGGCAGAGGACACCGCCGGCTCCGCCGAGGCCCCACCCTGCCGGCAACGAGGGGGAGGATTTCCCCTGCTCCGCCGAGGCGCCGCCCGTCGGCAACGAGCTAGAGGACATCGCCGGCTCCGCCGAGGCCCCACCCCACTGCCAACGAGGCCGCGCCACACAGAAAACGAGCAAGAGTTGAACACGGTAGGTCACCGCCGCTCGAGTCCAAGTAAGGCCACCGCTGCTACCCTCTGGTTGCTGGCACTGAGTTGTACATCATGGAGCAATTCTATGATTACAGGATGATTGAAGAGCGCTCCGTGGTTGAGCAAGCTCATGAGATACAGTCATTTGCTAGAGAACTTGAGCACTTCAGTTGTATGCTACCGGACAATGTGTGAAGTAAAAAGGAACAGAAGGAGTACAAAGAGTTTGAGCAGCTTTTTAGCATTCCTGTACATTGCAATCACAGCGATTCACATGTCATAGAGAACATTCAAAACAATCGATGATTATGCATCTCAGCGATTCACATGTCAGAGCCAATATTTACTTCACAACTAAAGAATAAAGAAAAAATGGATCGACGCTGCTGACAGCAAAGGGCGTCCCATTCGAAAATATCAAACGCATGTCTTCTTGCTAAAATCAATGAGCAAAATTTGACAAGGTTTTCCCATTCCAAAATATCAAATGCCTCCGATTGTGGAATGGGCAGGGTTTGCCATCAGTTCGGACATTGACATGGCACCTCGTGCTAAATAAACCAGCTGTTCTTTTTGTGCAGTTCCACCAAAATCAATCAAATTCGTGCGTAGCTTGTATGATTTCGCCCTTATATGTTGCAACGCCTTGAACTTATCGGCACCTTCTTTCTTGTGGTGGAAATGAATGATTCGATGTATTCATGAACATTTTGTGCAGTTCCCATTGAAATCAAGCTGAGCACCCCTGTTTGCACAAATACAAAAAAAGTGATTAGTATAAAGCAAATTGTACTATGAATTGAGAGTTTAAACAGCACCTACATGGTCCATGTAGAGCACACTTTTACAAAATGGAACACACCGGAAAGAATCCTAGAACAACATTGTACTCGCGCATCACAGCAAGAAAATGGAGATTTGTCAGTCCTTCTGAGCTGAAGTTAGTTTGGTCTTGTGGGGGTAATGTAACCATCCTTCAACTGCTCCTTCTGATGAGAAGATAGACAGGGCTTCTTCATCCTGGCATAATCGGAACTAGTCACTTCACGTACTCCATATTCTTCTTCAGAGGAGGATGATCCTGTTGTGCAAAGACAAGAGGATAACTAAATGCTAGCATCCCTGTTTGCTCGAAAAAAGGAAAGGAAATATTTAAAACAACACAGATGAAGCACTTCTCAAGGACAATACCACTTTTTGATGACAGCATCTAAACAGTAGCACAACACCAATAGAGATGACAAAGCTCAATCATATGGATGAAATCAGTGGGCGAGTACCAACCTTTGTCAGGAGGCTTATTGTGTAGAGCATACAGATGAAGCACTTCTCCGGAACCATCTGTTGCTATCTACTGTGGTGGCCATGCTTACTATATACTCCTCGATTAGATTAATGTTTCCAACATCTTCTTGTGCAGTTCCACTAAAATATATGGTATCTTCAAAGAAGATCCCTGTTTGCACAAGTAGAGATAATTACGTATTACATTAAGAGTGGCATCAAATCAGTGGCAAAACAATTGCTCGTTCCAGCCATAGCAATAAATTAAGATGCAAAACTATATCATTACTTGTGTCATCACAGTTCCAGTGCTTCATTACAGCACCAGGAGTTGATTTTTGTTTTTCTTCCGCTTGTTCTTCCCCTTCATCACTTGGTTCAATAACAGACAAGCTTCGCCTTCAATGTAAGATTTGGCATGTCAATTAGGTTGCACAAGTATAGCACTAAACAATGACATTAATTTTCTGATGAAAGTGGCAAAATACAGGCCAACAGTTGTGAAATACCCTTATCTTACCTCAATGGGATATTACGGTGCACATACAGATTGGAAGTCTTGTCTCCATTTGTGCAGTTCACTAAAATCAAGCAACATTACCGTACAAGTAGCACAACATATGAAAGCACACTGCAGAATCATGTGAAAGAAGGCTAGTACTGACCTCTCATGACGCGGAATTCAAACAACTCACAAGAAGAAGATCTGAACCAAATTTGCCAACACAGATAGGAAGTAAGATCTCCTCTTGTGCAGTTCCACTAAGATCAAGCAATCAAGCAACGTTGTCGGTGTGACATTTTGGTTGAACTGCACAAAA
Organism: Triticum aestivum; assembly: GCF_018294505.1. Classification (NCBI taxonomy): domain Eukaryota; kingdom Viridiplantae; phylum Streptophyta; class Magnoliopsida; order Poales; family Poaceae; genus Triticum; species Triticum aestivum. Next base: position 443,580,553 of record NC_057802.1, on the reverse strand, counting down.
CACTCTTAAAACAAAAGTGTTTTGTGCAGTGCAACAAAAGGTCACAATGGCAACGAGGTGAAGTAGATAACCCTGTTTACACAGAGGTGCAAAGGAAACAACTAGTGGTCAATAACGGTGGATGACACAGAAGCCAACAAAAAGAAGCATCTACCTTATCTAAATGGGAAAGAAAGCAAGACAGTAGCATTTCTCAAACGGTGGCATTGATTAATATTAACAGAGAGATTATATTAACAATAAAATTTGTTAAACATGTAATTTGCTTTTAACTGTGGCATTGCATCAATTTTCCAGCGGCATTATTAGAGGGTGTTTGTTTACAGGGACATTTTGGTGGAGGGACTAAAAAACTCCGTGTCAGTCCCATCTAAACCAAACAGGAGGGACTTTTAGGGACTAAAAGTGGGCATTTGGGACTAAAGAAAGAAGACCCCGAGGGAGTCTTTTTGGGACTTTTTCCAACAGTTGCCCCTGCCACGCATCGCACCTTGTCTCTATTAGTTCACTACTAGGGGTAACATGGTCTTTTAGCATGTCATTTAATAACCTCTAGTCCATGTTTAGTCCCTGGAACCAAGCAGGTAGGGACTAGGGAGTTTTTAACCAAACAGGGCCTTAGATTAACAACAGCTAAAGAGTTGCACGGGACAGTGGACGCACCAGCACCATGTGCATCTACCGATGTACTGGGGTGATGCACAGTCTGTTGCAACAAAGAACAAACAACCAAGGAGCATATTTGTGTTGGTCCCAGTTTTGTTATCTTTAGACACCTTTCCCTATGTGAGCGCAGCAAATCTAGTCCTGCTCAAACTCTACAGCCTTGTCCCCCAAAACAAAAGATCAGTTTGTTACAGATGTGCGTACTGCGTTTGTCATTGTTTTCCCTTTTCGACCAACATAGGTGCTGGATAGCCAGTCTGTACTAGTACTTTCCCCACTTCCTTTCCTCTGTGAACCACGTCCTAGATTTATGCTATACAACTTTCCCCACTACTTTCCCCCATTCCTGTCCTCTTTGAACCACGTCTTAGATTCATGCGATACAACTTTCCCACTACTTTCCCCCTTCCTTTCCTTTTTGAACCACGTCCTAGATTCATACTATACAACTTTTCCCACTACTTTCCCCCATTCCTTTCCTCTTTGAACCACGTCCTAGATTCATGGTATACAACTTTCCCTACTACTTTCCTGTTTGATCCAACACCTAGATTCGAGTGCAGAAGTGGAAAAAGCCCACATGCAGCTAGAGCAATGCATGTGGAATAAGTAAATTATACCTTAAGGTTCTTGGGGTGTGGTTCGGTGGGCGACCGGAGGCCGTTCGACCCACACTATGTACGGCGGCGAAGAAGAAGGGGTCAGAGGCCATCCCGCGCCGCCGCTGGGTGGAAGTGAACAGCTGCGCTGGTAGTGGATTCCCTCCCTCGCCGACGGCGACAGCGTTAGGCCTCCTTCCCTTCCCGGAAGACAGATCCTACCGGCTCTTTGACCAGCAGTGAGGGGAGAGAGAGAGAGAGGCCAACGAAGTCTTGTTTAGATCTGGAGAGGGTGAGAGAGTGTGAAGAGAGCAACTACAAGCAGACCAGCAGTGAGGGGAGAGAGAGAGGCCAACGAAGTCTTGTTTAGATCTGGAGAGGGTGAGAGAGTGTGAAGAGAGCAACTACAAGCGCTGAGGCTCCAGCGTGTATATATATACTGGAGAGAGTGTGAAGAGTGCAAACCCTAGAAAACAAGCGCCGAGGCTGCAGCTTATACGTGATGAGGTGATTATACGGTCACTACGAGATCGTATAGCTCCGTATCCATCCATTTTGACCAGTCAAAGAATCCTCCTGGCACGAATTATGTTCAAGTGTAGTTATCGAACCCGAGACCTCAAGTTTGATGAGCGAACAGGCTAACCAGCTACACAACCCTCCCGTTATGTTCAACGAGAGGAAAATAACCTTTTATACATTCCTGCATTCGTGTGACAAGCATGCCATGTTTTTTTTTGTGTGTGGGAGTCATTGGGATTTAAATCATAATTGTGTCATGTGGCTTTGGTGGTAAGACTATCCACAGTGGTGCAGAAATAATGCAGCCTTAGTCACCTTACCTCTCTCCACGTAGTACGTTGGGTCCCACCAGTCAGAGGGTGAAACAAACAAATTAATAAGAAAAGTTAAAAGTGCCAGCGGTGTATCTTACCTCACACATACTGCTCGGGAACACTGTCCAATTGATCCCTCCGTTTGCTCACGTACTATTTTAAGTGAATCCTTATTATAACATGCACACAATTTTGGGCACTTGTATTCTACCTAAGTCAGTGAGCCACCGTATCTCGTACGACTCCCTCCGTCTAGGTGTAATAAGTCACGTTAGAAGGTGCAGCGGGACCGTGGTGCAAGCAGATTAGAGGAGAAGGAGAAACTTGACCGGTCATTCCTCCAATCAAAGCCCTGATTTCTGTCTCTAAACGCAACAATTAATCCAAACAACTAAGAGATGCCTCTTCTCTTCTTGTACGTACTCCATTTGTATCTCACTTCCTGTGGCTTCGCACTCGCACGATTTTCCTATTCTATGAACCTGTGTGTGCATGTGCGTGTGTGTGTTTAACAGCATGTGCGTGTTAGAGAGAGCGACAGATCGACCTACTCCTACAGAGAGATGGTGTGTAGTGTACGATTTTAGCCGCGAGTGTCGGTGCATCCTCTCGTTTTCGGGCGTCCGGTAGGGACAAGCGGACAGCTGCCACGCCCGCTCCTGACCAGCCTGGCCCACCCAAAGCCCCTCCATCGCCCGCGCGCTTCCCGCCTGATACGGTCAGCGCCGCTCCAAAGAATCGGTGCCGCATTCATGCCCTGGCAGAGCGGACGCGACCTCTCACTGGCGCCTGCGTTGAAGGGAGAAGCGGATTCAAGAGTGATGGTTGCTTCGTCCGTCCAACTTACTGCTGGATCTATGTGATTTGACGGCTCATTGGTCATTATTACTGAGGTGGTAGGACTGCTGGATGTCCCACGCTTTTGGCCGAAGGAGGTACTACTAGATTACAATTTTCTCCATTCTTACGGCGGAGGAGTGCAAGAGCAGTGAAAACACGCAGGCTCAGTGATTACATGGCCCATCTCACACTATCACCATATTTTCTGGACACCGTGCGACACCTAACTCTTTACATAGTACTCCCTCCGTTCCTAAATATAAGTCTTTGTAGAGATTCCACTAGGTGGACTACATATGGAACAAAATGAAAGAATCTACACTTAAAGTGCATCTATATACATCTGTATGTGGTTCATGGTGAAATCTCTACAAAGACTTATATTAGGAACGGAGGAAGTACTTGTGTAGTACGTACTGTAATTTATCAGCGAGATAGTACAATGCTGTGAAGCTTCCAGCTTCTGTTACATGTATCTTGCGTCCAAGGTTGCCCGTTGCAACATTTCATCAAATACAAAGGAGACTAACATGCATGCTATTGCATCTCAATGATTGATAGATCATAGCAAAATATGTACTCCCTTCATTCCAAAATAAGTGTCTCAACTTTATGCTACATACGGAGCAAAATGAGTGAATCTACACTCTAAAATACGTCTATATACATAAGTGTTTGGAGTATGTACTAGTAGTTCATATTGAAATCTACTAAAGGACATATATATTCCAAACAATATGATAATCTCTCTAACCAAGGTAGTATGGACGAGGAGTAAACGGAGGGAGTAGTAAAATTTTCTCCTCGTCCTGCGCGCCACCGCGCGCGTGGGCGAGGGAGCGGGCGTAAGGCGTACAATACTACTACTACTCATGCAGTCCCTAGCCATTGAAACAGAGACAACTAAAGAAAAAAATGATCCTTGCAGTCCCTAGCCCTTGAACCGTAAACCCTATCCAGGCTTTAATTTGCTGGCAACGTCGGCGCTTCCTAAGAAATGAAGTTTGCAACCCTTCGACCATCGGATCATTTTGTGTAGTTTCACCAAAATTGAGATGAGCATCCCTGTTCCAAAGAAATTGAAGAAGCGTGATTAGAATAAGATTACTAGGACTAGTTGATGAGACACAAACTCATCACGAATACAGTACGTAGAAGGCAGTAGAGGTATGTGTGGGGCAAAGAAGTAGAGAAATATCCACATGGAGTGATGTGGGCAACTGGAGCAGTGGGGCAAGCCGGCTGTAAAGGGAGTTGTACCTGAGGGATGTTGGGACGTAGCTCAACCCAGAGGAGGGTGGCGGGAGGAGGCAACTACCCACGTCGCGGTAGTGAGCAATGGACGAAGGCAACCTCGCCGGCTTTGTGAGAAAGAATGGCGGGGACCCCTGATCGGGATGTGCCGACAGTGGGTTTTCGCCGTCGGAGACGGCGACCGCATCTACACTAAGCATCCACCCATCCCCCGACGGACGTGATCCGCTGGGATGTTAGAGATGTGGCCACAGTGGTTTTGTGCGAGAGAGTGTGAAAACTGAAGAGAGCAACCCCAGCAAGCAACCGTGTAGGCTCATCCTGCCTATGTATATAGTGGAGCGGTTTCCTTTTCTCTCCATATGAACCTATTTATATTGCGTACGTGCCACTGAAGAAAAAAAACTTTATTTATAAATGATGCGGCACCTACTACTCGTTCTCCTATAAACCTTGCGCTTGGCATCTCCAAATTATTAACCTTGCGATTGGCTCTTCGCCTCTTCGGGAAGTCGAGCAATAATGGTACTGCAGTATATATCGTTCTGGCTATATGAGACCGAATGAATTGCTGCACGTCCACCACGTGGCGAGGGTCGAGGGGCGAGGGAGAGTGCGTACTATTACGTCCGTTTCAATATGGACTACATATGGAGCAAAATGATTGAATCTACACCCTAAAATACGTCTATATACATCAGTGTTTGGAGTATGTACTAGTAGTTCATATTGAAATCTACTAAAGGACATATATTCCAAACAGTATGATAATCTCTCTAACCAAGGTAGTAGGGACGAGGAGTAAACGGAGGGAGTACTAGTAAAATTTTCTTCTCGTCCTGCGAGCCACCGCGCGCGTGGGCGAGGGAGCGGGCGTAAGGCGTAGTAAGCAAGCTTCACCTCATCCCGCGAGCCACCGCGCCCGTGGGCGGGGGAGACGGCGTACTAAGCAAGCTTCTCCTCGTTCTGCGAGTTGACGGGACACATCAAAAGTACTCCAGTGTATAGAGCATTGCCTCTAAGGTAGGCCCCACATGGTTTGCCTCTTTTTTAACATAACGCGTCAAGTCGCAATTTGTTTGTTCACCCATGGTAGACGATCCTCCCTCCATCTAGTGGACAACCAGTACACGTGTCAAGTTACCACGTGGGCTACCTTTTCCTACAGAAATGAGCTCCACCATGTACCCGCGACGGTGTGGTTGGGAAAGAGACAGGAGTACGTGCGCCGTGCGTGCACCTCTTCTCTTCGTGCACGTCCCCCACCTATGTGGGTGTGTGTGAGAGATACAAACCTAGACAAATGGCTTGTGCGTTCGTGAGTGTTTTTTGTTTTTTTTGAGGGGAGGTTGATTTCATGAATGTATTTGTGGGAATATGTGTCGATGACATCTCAAACAAAATTTTGCATGCAATGCGTGTGAAATGGAGGCCTATCCATATCATATATAGAGGGTCGGGTGATCCACGAGAAGAGAGGGAGGGGTCATAGATATCGATAGAGTCGAAGAGAGGATCAAGTGTGTGGGTGCTAGATCGATGAAGAGAGCCATCGGAATTGTGTGTGTGTGTGTGCAAGTCAAAGATATAGGGCGACTGACCTAGCTACCGGAACGTCAGAGGGCACAGGTCAAGTTTGTGTGTGGCAGGGAGACATAACTAGAGTGCTCGATGTATCGGTGTGTGTGTGTGCGAGGGGGTGGGGGGAGGGGTAGGTAGAGGCCTAACTATAGAGGTAGAACGACTCGTATATGTGTTGAGAAGGAGAGACCCAGCTATGTCTTGAGGGAGATCGGTCGACATCCATACATGACCGACATCCATACATAACTGAAAGACGGGAAATAGGATGGGACAGAGAGAGAGAGAGAGAGAGAGAGAGAGAGAGAGAGAGAGAGGAGAGAGAGAGAGAGGGAGGGAGAGGGGTAGAGTGCTGGATGGGTGATGGAGTTGCTTCTCGAAGATGGTGGGAGAGGCCTACTAGACAAACTGAGGGTGGAACTGCAATATTATCAATAGGAGTGGCGATGTGTTTCTGTGTGTGCCTGTGCGTGATAGATCTATCAGGACACATCCATGGATGATGAAGGGGAACCATGTGTTTGGTAAGCAAACCTAACTAGATCGGTAGACCAATTGTTGTTTGTCGGAGGAAGGGAGAGCCATAACTAATGAGGTAGATCGATCGACGCGTGGGGAAAAACAAGTTATAAGGACCTAGCTAGCTATATGTATAGCGGGAGATCAGTCGGTGTACGTCCATTTGTTAGAGGCAAATAAGGCCCGACGAGACGAATAGACAGAGAGAATGGAGCTAGGAGGTGGTGCAATAGGCCCGGCTACTACCTAGATAGGGGAGGAGTGTGTAGTTGTGAAATCGATGAAAAGAGGGGCGAGAGTTTACATGTGAGTGGGACCGTATGAGAGACACGAGGCAAGGTCACATAAAGGAGGAGATTGAAGGTGCGTGTGTATGTTGTAGGCAGACATCGCTGGAGAGGTTTATCGATCGGTGTGTGTCGGAAAGGAGTTATGGAGACTGTGGAAGAACAACCTAAGCAAGAAAAAACTGAATGTGCGTGATGGATAGAATGCTAAGGGAGGGGGAGGGCATGTGCATGCACGAGAGAAAGTTAGTGGTAGCTACAATGGTTAGAGGATTGTGTGGGTGTGAGAGACTAACAAAGATCATAGTTTGATATGAAAGTGGATTCATATATTTGAATAGGAGATCATAGTGTTTTAAACATATGCATGCATGAATATAGCGGTGATACGCATGTTGTGGTTTTGCACATGTTATACCATAATGTGATAATGCATGGCGGTTGCAACTCACAGCTAAATGTCGAACAATCTAAACCATACTATACATCGAACAATCTCACATTTTATTTGAATTTGTGATAATGTGTGGCGTTTGCAGCTTATAATTAAATATCAAACAATCTAAACAATACTATATATCTAACATTCTCACATTTTATTTGAATTTGTGGTAATGTGTGGTGTTTGCAACTCACATGTAAATACTTGTAGGCGTACGGGGCGGGGCACCATACATAATGTGATAAACACATTATACAAATGAGACATGGTTTAGTTTGTGAAGATCTAGCTAGAGCTTGAAATGTACTATGATTTGAAATCAACATAAAGTGGATTCAAAAAATCGAGTTCGAGTTCATATAGTATACATAGTTCATATGTAACTTGAGACTAATCATGTGGTGTGCTGCGAAGATAATACACAAACGATGGTTTAACTTGACAATAATGACGATTGTAGATCTTATTAAAACAGAGAAACGAATTCAAATGCTTTGACTTCACAACAATCGTTATTGTAGATCTTATTCAAATAGAGAAACAAATTCAAATTAAGTTCATATTGAAGCGGTAGTATATACGTTTGGAATGCACTAAAACGTTCATTTGAGTACTAGGTTGCATGCATTATACACGTAGCGAAATATTTTAATTGAACATAACATGAATTCAAAGTTTTGAATGACATTTGTAGTGCGAATTGATTTGGTACAGTACACGTTAGGCTTGTCCGGAAATTTCAACCCGCGCCTTGTTAGCCCGAAATATTTAAGATATATCTTTGTCTAGTTGTGCTCCGACAACTCCCTCCATCTCAACCCGCGCCATGCTATTCCAAAATTACAACGCGCGCGAAAACACCCACCTCCTGTGAAATCCCGACATGCGAAATGCCCGTGATACCCCTGAACCGAAAGAACCGACTCAAATCGGTGGGGGTACTTTCGTAACTTACCCCACATTTCGGACAAGCGCGTCCCTAAGCCATGGTTCCCCACTCCCATCCCATCCGCCCACCCATTCGTACACCGAGGCCGGGAAAACCCGCGAAGCCCCACACCCTCATCCGTCCGCCACCCAGCCGGAGCCTCTTCCCCGACGACGTCGTCCACAGCAACACCTCTACATCCCTCATCCACTGTACCGGATCAGGATTTGTCATCGATCTCGTCATCCCGCCGGTTCAGCCACCCCGTCCTCCACCTCCAAGGAGCCGCCCCGACGTTCCCCTCGTCTTTCGCGCCACCTCCATTCCCACACCGCCGTCTTCACCTACACCACCGGAAGAGCATCAGCATCACCGTTTCCTCGGATGAAGCTGCGGCCTAATCGGCGCCACCAAAGAGATTGTACACTAATCGCCGCATTTTCTTCTTGATTTGATCTCACGGTGCTGCCGGCGCTCGGTCCTGAGCCGACACGGCGCGGCTCCATCCACCGCGGCGTCGCCGGCCACTTCCTCCACGTCGTTGCTCCCTCGGCGGCGACGTCCACATCAGTAGGAGCTGCTGCTGCTTTAGCTCTCGCCCGCGCTGCTGCTCTGCTCTTGCTCTCGGTCCCCTGCCTGGTCTGGTCTTGCTCTTACTATTGCTCTTGCTCTTGCTGCTGCTCTCGCTCTTGCTCTTGCTTGCGATGCTGCTCCGATTTAGCTACACTTCAGTCGACTGAATCGACTTTTGGGTCAGTCGATTTTCAGGGGGTGGGGGGGGGGGGCTTGCCGGAGTTAAGGAAGAACCACCCGCAATGGGGAGGGGGCTCGCCAGAGAAGTACCCCACTATCTATCTTAGGGTTCAGGGTGGGGGCGGTGGTCGCCGGCGGTGGTGGGGCGGTGGCGTGGGGATCGCCGGAGAAAAAGCTCGGCATGTGGGGGCCTAGAGGGATGGCCAGGGCGGCGGCGGACAGGCGGTGGGGAGTGTTTTCGGGGCGGGCGGGGCGGCGCACCGTCGGCCGCGGGCGGTGGGGGGCGGCTGTTTGGCCGGTGGTGGCTGGCGGCTCAGGGGGGTGGAGGTTGAAGATGAACTGCAGGCCCTTGATTTCATATCCAACGGCTGCAAAATCGACTGACCAGAGATGAAAAATTCAGTCGACTGACGTGTAGCCTCACCTCTAGTGCGTTTAGTTTCGACAGTAAAATTCAGTTTCGACAGGAAAATTCAGTTTCGATAGTTAAGTTCAGTTTCGACAGTTAAATTCAGTTTCGATAGTTAAGTTCAGAGATGAGCGGCTGATGTATACATCTAGCACTTTGTGGTTATGTATTTTACGTCATCTATTGGAGATGATATTAGAATTCCACTCAGGTTAACGTTGTCTCTCTCGTCTTGCTTCAGCCTCGGCGTCGTACAACTCACCGGAGCTGCTCCAACGACAAAACCCTCCATCACAGCGGAGCAGTACCTCGGGCTCCATCTCCAGTCGCCTAAGATCTTCTTCCCCTCCTCCGACAGCCAAGTCAGCCGGAGCATCCTCACCGGCCAACCCAATCACGCTGAGATCGACATGGCTTCGCCAAAGAGGTTGTACACTTCTTGTGGTTTGACTTAATCTCACCATGCTTCTTTGCATCCTGTGATCTTCCAATTCTTGTGAACCAAACACCCAGATTGGCAGAAATCCTGTGTTTTTAAATTCTTTGTTTTGCACGTGCATTCCTATCCTATTCTTGTCTATTTCCTATCCCTGCATTGTTAGAATCCTCAAATTCAAACAAGCCCTTACACAATTACTTCTGTTACAGATATGTGTCAAAGAAAACCTTGTGTGGTTTGTCCTGCTCCTGCGGTGCCGTGTTCCACCCCAGCTCAGCTGCTCCAACGATGGAAGGGTTCACCATAGGAGGGATCCGCTGTCCAGACTGTCTTTCGCCGCCTCAGATCTTCTTCCCCGCCGCCGGCAGCCACAACAACTGCATTACCATCATCAACTGAGTAGATGACCTTGAGGACTACACAGGTCCGCAAGAGAGGTCGCACTCTTTCGTGTCTGCTTACGTTATGCATCGCTTATTATGATGACATGCTACTTTATCATCGTGTTCACCTATTAGACTCCGACTCACGTCCAAACTTATGCTGAAACTTGAGTTTTTAAATGTTTGTGGGGTACATATTGGGGTAGCAATCAGTACTATCTGTCTACTATCTGGTTAATCTCAGGTGTCTACTATGAGTTTCATGTTGGGTGCAAACAAACATTAAAGGAGCCATTATCTGTATTTTTGAACTAAAGCTATTATCTGCCTGCTATCATTGGTTTTGGGTCTATCCACAGTTTGCTACCATCACTCTGGATTTGTGCATGCACTCCTTACATAATCTCACTATGTTTTATTCCTATGCATGTCAGTTATTGTACACAATGGAACTGAATATGTAGAGCAAAAGAGACGAGCCTTGCGTGGCAATAAAATTTCATGCAGATGTCGCTCCATGGTGGGCGCAAAGGCAGCCCCCTCCACCCATTTCGGATTTTAGTCAAGAGGAAGATAACTGTTCTAAGGGGGATTCAGAAGCAGAAGACCACTCCTATTTACCCCATGAGGTATTCGCTCTAACTTGGCATGCTGATGTTGGTTATATCATGCATATGGTGCCTTGCATTGCTTACTTTATACATCAAATATGTCAACTGCTTAGTTTAGACATGCTTTGTGTGAATGCCATCTATTTAGTTTATTCATCGTTTATGTGAATTATGCAATGCCATCCTGCTTAGCCAGTCATCTTATATGTGAATTATATCAGGCCATCCTTTTTTCGTTACGTATTACATTTGTCAACAATATTAGTACATTCAACTACTCTTCGTGTGCATCAGCCATTTGACACGGTGATGGAAAATTCTGGAGTGAAAACAAGGTCTTCAAAGCAGACTATGCTATCTGACAAAGCGCATATCTCGCTGGTTACGGATAGCTCCTCAGAGGAGGATTCAGAGACAGATGACCAGTCCTATTCCCCCCCCCCCCCGAGGTGCATGCTCTAACTTGCAAGGGTTATGTTGCTCATATCGTGCGTATGGTATCTTGCATTGCTATGTCATTTGCTTAGTTTAGACATGATTTGTGTGAATGCCACCTGTTTAGTGTCTAATTATCATATATGTGAATTATGCAATGCCATCTTTTTGCAAGACATTATATATGTGAATTATGCAATGCCATCTTTTTGCAAGACATTATACATGTGAATTATGCAATGCTATTGTAGCGACCAGACCTCAAATGGTCTGTGCTGCTGTGCACCAGTGTCATCCCTGGATCAGTAATGCTGACACGCACAATACAAATGGAGGATTTATAACAGAGTAGCAATCACACACTTATTACATTGAATATCTCCAAAGAGAATAAGTATGAAAAATATGGCTTAAGGCCATCTAAAACGATAACAGCGGAAGACTTGGAAGATAAGTGAGTCCATCAACTCCAGCGACATCACTGAGTATAAGACCACGACCTAAGGCACCTTACTCGTCGTCTGAAAAGTCTGCAACATGAAACGTTGCAGCCCGAAAACGGGTCAGCACATGGAATATGCTGGCAATGTAACACATAGAGAAATAATGAACAGTAATAATACTATACTACATGCATATAAGGCTGGTGGAAAGCTCTATGGTTAAAGTTTTTGCGGAAAGCCAATTTTTCCCTACTGCAAAGGAATAAATTTTATTTAACTATCATGGTGGTTGTTAAACATTGAGATGGTTGACAGCATCTCAATCCCAATTAGGTGTCATCAATAACCCAACAAAATTAATTAAAAGTAACATGGTGATGAGATTCACATGATAATCCAGGTACTAGATACTCAAATTGTCCATAACCGGGGACACGGCTAACCATGATTAGTTTGTACACTCTGCAGAGGTTTGTGCACTTTTCCCCACAAGACTCGATCTCCTCCGTTGGATTACTCGCACTACATGGTGTTTGAGTAACGGATGACAGAGACACAGTCTTTCAGAAGTGTTTGCACCTTACGTATGGGTAGACAGTTACACCTACTTTCCCCTACATCTGCTAGTCTACCACTGTAAGAGTTCACACAACTTAATCAACTATGCTAGAGCCCATAATAGCTTGTGGCTGCACACGGAAGTTTCTAGCATGAATAATCTCATGATCCCTTTGAGCGGTCCAAAAGAAAAACAGGCAATCCTGGAATACCCAGGTACCTCAATCCACCCAGATGTGAGTTTTAGTTGCCACCTTAAGTAAACCATTATTAACAATCTCACATCTGTCATGAATATCACTCAAACCCAATCCACGTCTACGAGCATAGCATGGCAATATAATAGCAAACGTAGAAGTAACTCCCAAGGGTTTGATAAAAGAACAGGTAATAGGTACTACCTCAACTACTTCCCAATACCCACAATTTAATTAGATCCTAATCATGCAATGTTTGAGGAATAGATCTAATGCAATAAAAACTGGGTATGGAAGGTATATGATCAAAGTGTTACTTGCCTTGCTGATGATCCGCGAAACCTAGCGATTCAAAGTAACAAGCGGCACACTCCGGGTGCTCTATCGCAAACAAACAAGCAAACAGTAAGTACTCATCTAATGCACAGGTAAAACTTGAATGAAAGATCCAACCAGAAAGTTCAACTTAAGAACTCCGGTTTGCAAAAAGAATCAACTCGAACGAAGCAACGAAAGTCAAACGGCGAAAGAAACAAACTTCGTTTACTAATCTAGATCTAGGTCAAATTTTACAGTAGCAAAAACTTGTTTGAGTAGGTTAAACGGAAAGAGAATTTCGAGACGAAACTCTAGGTGCTTGAATCGCCTGATTCCGATAAACGAGCGGAAAATTAAACAGAAACGAAGATTCGATCAGAAATCGAGATCTGAGATAATCGCGGAAAAATCCGATGAAAAAGAAAAACGGACGAACGGTTAAAGAACGGACGTTCGTTAACAGAGAAAATCCGACGAACGCGTTCGTTAAAACGAACGGGTCGGTGAACGTTCACAAAATAACAAAACCGAAGAAATAAACCGATCTAGGGTTTTTTTAAACGAACGTTTTTTTTAACAAAACCGGCAACGACGGCGAGGTATACCTCGTCGGGGCAGGGCTCCGGCGGGGCTCCGGCTGGCTCCGGCGAGGGCGGCGGGGTGCGGCGGGGTGCGGCGGGGTGCGGCGGGGCTCAGGGGGCTCGGGGGTGGCAAGGGGCGGCTCCGGCGGCGGGGTTCGGCGAGCGGTGGCGGCCTTCGGGCTCCGGCTCCGGCGGCGGGGTGCGGGACGGGTGCGGGGCGGCGGCGGGGTGAGAGGGAGGGGGCGGCGGCGGGGTTTATAAAGGGGGGAGGGGTGCTTGGAGGAGGGGGCAAGGCTCGGCGGCGGGGTGTCCGTGGCGGACACGGCGGCGGCGTCCGGCGTGCTCGCGGAGGAGAACGCGGAGATGGGCCGGCGGATCGGCTGGGCCTCGGCCCGGTCGGGCGCGGCGCGAATTTTTTTTTAAACGTTCCGCCGAAAAATTCGTAGAAAAATAAATAAAAATCAAAAAAAGATAAAACAAATTTTCCCCGTCTAGTTAGAATATTTAGAACAGGGTGAACATTTTTTGACACAAAAATAAAATTTTGAAAACATGCAATATTTTTTTAATGCAATTAAAATTGCAAATAAAATCCGAATAAAATCCAATAAATGATTTTAACATTTTTCCTCCAGTATTTCAATTGTTTTGGAGAAGTCATATTTTCTCCTCTCATTTATTTTTAATGAAATATTTTTCCGGAGAGAAAAATAATTAAAACCAAAATCCTCGTTTTATTATTTGATGAAAATCAAATATGAAAATTCGAGAAAATCCCCAACTCTCTCCGAGGGTCCTTGAGTTGCTTAGGATTTATCAAGGATTTGTCGAAATGCAATAAAATATGATGTGCAATGATGATCTATGTATAACATACCAAATTGAAAATTTGGGATGTTACAGCTATCTTGTTGCAAGGCATTATATATGTGAATTATGCAATGCCACGCTGTTTAGCCAAGCGTCATATATGTGAATTATATCATGCCGTCCTTTTTTCGTATTTCTCATTGCTTTTGTCGACAATGTTTGTATATTCAACTGCTCTTCCTGTGCATCAGCCATTTGAATTGGTGATGGAGAAATGTGAAGTGAAAACAAGGTCTTCAGAGTAGACAATGCTACCTGGTGAAGCAGATATGTTGCTGGTTACAGATAGCTCTTCAGAGGAGGATTCAGAGGCAGATGACCAGTCCTATTATCCCCCTGAGGTGTATGCTCAAACTTGGCAGGGTTATATTACTCATATCATGCATATGTTGTATTGCAATGCTTAGTTTTTACATCATATACACGATATTGAATGCCATCTCCTTAGTTGACACATCATATATGCGATTGCCCTCTGCTCACTTCATTAGTATATAAATCATATATTTGAATTATATCATGCCATGATGTTTACATAGACAGCATGTATCTGAATTATGGCATGCCAACCCATTTTCTAAAGACATAATATAGTTATATCATCTCATCCTGTTCACATAGTCATCATATTTTGAATTATGTCATTCTATCCGTAAATTATATCATGCCATCATGTTTCCATCGACGGCATGTTTGTGATTTATGGCATGCCAACCACTTTAATAGACACATCGTATAGTTATATCATGTCATCCTGTTTACATAGTCATCATATTTTGAAGTATGTCATTCTATCCTGTTTAGTTAGCCATCATACATGTGAAATTGTGTCATGCTATCCTATTTAATTAGCCATCATATATTTGAAATTATGTCCTACTATTCTGTTTGGTTAGACAACATAAATGTGAAGTATTTCATGCCCTGTTTTCTTCCCTACTATCCATTGCACCTGTCTATCTTACAATGTATGTACATTCAATTACTTTTCTTGTTTATCAGACATTTCAATTGGAGGGGGTGATGGCAGTATCTGTGGGAGTAAAAACACGGTCTTCAGAAAAGATCATGCTACCTGTTGATGGAGATAGAACCACGGTTGTACTTGCCCAAGAACCAGCCCCACCACACATAACCCAGACTCACGCAGATTGTACCCCTACCCAGTTGGACAGAGAACCAGGTACACCCCTTCTAACCCCAACCCCAGCAGATAGTAACCCAGTTCCCGTTGACACAACACCGTCTCCACCACAGAGCACCCAAACACGAGCAGTTAGTAAGGCAACTACAGTGCCCAAAGCACGAGGACCACCACTCTGAACCCCAAGTCAACGCTTAAAGCAGAAGAAGAATTGTTCTCAGGTCAGGTTCCGTAGCTATGGTTCATACTACTTTGCTCTTGCATCACTGTATTTACTCATACCAACTAATTTCAAATTTGAAGGATGCAATTGAAATTCCAATGGCACAAAAGGTATGTTTTAAACCTGTTTGCTGTTGTAACTTGCTCTATGTTGATATCAGTTTCAATTGAATAAACAGTTATGTTCTCATGCCATGCACATTACAAGTGTTGTTATTGCTGTGTAGTTTCCCACACTTATATTCTGTCTATGCTGCTTTGTCTTAAATAGATATGATTCGAACTGTATCTATCTTGATTTGGTAACATAAACTAGAATGATATAGACCATACAGTGACCATACTACATAGATATATGTTTGTTTCATGCTGTTATCCTGTCCACCTTACTACTGAACTGGTTTAGCAAAATGAGTTTCATATACTACATTGTAAACCTGTGATGTGTTTGTTTGTTTCTCCTTTAGAACGCGGATAAAATATTGGAGAAGAGTACCCCGTTATGCAATGGTAAAGGAAGTAATGCAGATAACGTTCAAGATAGTGAGACATCCCTGTTGGTCTCCAAGAAAGCTGATAAAAACTATATTGAAGACACTAAGACAACCCCAAAGTCCTGTCTTGATGTAGTGTTCGAGTTACTGGCTACTGCTGCTGGCACCAGCTCGTCGTACTCGCTGCCTGAATCAGTTCGGCTTCTTGATTCTCAACTTCAATTTGAAAGACATCGATCAGATGTTATGCGACAGGAAGCCGAAGGACTGAGGAAGTCCCTGTAGAATTCAGATGCATACTTTCTGGTGCAACAATAAGTGCTGGAGGATTTAAGCGCCAAACAAGAGAAAGTTAATAAGCTTGCTAAGCATCTTGCCAGCATTATGGGTACCCAGGATATTGTTTCTTGAGCTCTTCTGAAGTGGTTTCAGTTCTGGACTTGTTTTGCTGCGTTTATATGCTGCTTTGTTCCCTATATTTGCATTTGTGGCGAACTTTGATGCCCAGTGGATGTAATATGTGTAATAGCCGTGATAGCCTAGTGTAAGTTACTTGCTTATTTATTTCCGTTGTCTTGTTTATTTGTTTTCTTGTAGTCAGTGCAGTTCTTTTTCCGCGGTTTGCTAGTGGCCGGAATAACCTATTTTTTAAAACTAGGCCACATTAATAATGGGCTACATATTTACTGTAGTTAACATGGGCCCCCGACGGGCCGTACAAACAATGGGCCTTCTACGGGGCGTAGACACAATGGGCCTTCTATGGGGCGTAGACACAATGGGCCTTCTACGTGCCGTATCATCAATGGGCCTTCTACGGGCCGTATGATCGGTTGGCCAAATATGGGCCAATAACAGACCACATTATGGTCGTAAATGGGCTAGAGTTGAAATCGTCCGTTCATGGGCCAACCATAACGGGCCGTCGTTAATAGGCCGTATTTGATGACGCTATGAAAACGGCCCAACGTATTAATGGGCCACAAACGGGCCGACTGTAACCACGGGCTGTATTTGGCCCACAAGCAGAAAATGACAGTAACGGGCCAAAAGTAAACGATTGCTGGAAATGAGCCCAAGAATAAATGGGCCCTAAGAAGGCTGAAAGCTAACATGGGCTGGAAACGACCCAACGGAATAATGGGCCGTTAGTGGGTATAAAGTGATACACTGTTCATTACGGGCCAGTTTTACCACGGGCCGTTAATGGGCCGAGGGTTACTAAGGGCCTCATATGGGCCAAAAGAAGTCATGGGCCATACATGGGCCGGAAGTTAAAACGGGCTGGAATTATATTGGACGGCCCAGATGACGCTACTGGGCCTAATTCGATAGGCCGTAAACGGGCCCTGGGTTAGCGGGCCGTAAATGGGCTATATGCGAACAGGCCGTTAACAGGCTTGCCGTGGGCCGGCCCGCC
The DNA here is from genome assembly GCF_018294505.1 of Triticum aestivum. Lineage (NCBI taxonomy): Eukaryota > Viridiplantae > Streptophyta > Magnoliopsida > Poales > Poaceae > Triticum > Triticum aestivum. Next base: position 443,563,324 of record NC_057802.1, on the reverse strand, counting down.
ACCTTTTGACCAAGTCAAACGGGCCGACCTTTTCAAAGGAATGGGCCTCTGTTGGGCCGTGCCACGTGTCGACATATCATAGGCGCTTTGGGTCCAATGAGTGGATGACATCTGTCCCAACGGTGAGCTGACACGTGGTTGCTCCACCCAATGATGATTTTACACGTGGAATATCCCCCTTGGTCGGGGCTGTTAACGGGTTATCGGATCCAAAACCGGACCCGATAGCTTAACTGCGTTCCGTTACGGTGGATGCCACGTGTCGGTCACCCTTGACGAAAGCACTTCTATGACGCGCGATTTATCGCCATGGAAGTGGACACTTCTATGATGATAATTTTGGTAATGTCATGGAACACATCTACGACAGCACAGGTATGACTACCTTGATTCTTTCATAAATTTTTCATGGATGTACATGCATGACAGAAAACGTGACCTACAGTGACAAACACGTATCATCACGGAAGTGTATTTTTTTGTAGTGATAAGTGGTTTAAATATCATGCTCCCATTGAAGTAAAAGTAGTTGAACCTATTGAAGTTGAAGAAAAGACTATCACTTATAATGTTGATCCTATTGTTCCTACCGCTTATATTGAGAAACCACCTTTCCCTGTTAGAATAAAGGATCATGCTAAAGCTTCAACTGTGGTTCGTAAGAGTAATGCTAGAACACCTACACCCCTTGAGCAAATTAAAGTTTAACCTAGTATTACTATGGTTAAAGATCGCTTGGTCGATAATATTGATGGGCATGTTATTTACTTCTGTAATGAAGCTACTAGAATTGCTAGACCTGGTACTAAAAATAAACATAGACCTGTTGTAGGCATGCCTGTTGTTTCTGTTAAAATAGGAGATCATCGCTATCATGCCTTATGTGATATCGGTGCTAGTGCGAGTGCAATACCTCATTCCTTATACGAAGAAATCATGCATGATATTGCACCTGCTCAGATAGAAGATATTGATGTTACATTTAAGCTTGCCAATAGAGATACTATTTCACCAGTTGGGATTGTTAGAGATGTTGAAGTCTTGTGTGGGAAAGTTAAATATCCTACTGATTTTCTTGTTCTTGGTTCCCCACAAGATGACTTTTGTCCCATTATATTTGGTAGACCCTTCTTGAATACTGTTAATGCTAAGATAGACTGTGAAAAGGATATTGTTACTGTTGGTTTAGGGGATATGTCTCATGATTTTAATTTTGCTAAATTTCGTAGACAACCCCATGATAAAGAATTTCCTAGTAAAGATGAAATTATTGGTCCTGCTTCCATTGCCGTGCCTCCTAATGATCCTTTAGAACAATATTTGCTAGACCATGAAAATGATATGTTTATGAATGAAAGAAGGGAAATAGATGAAGTATTCTTTAAACAGGGACCTATTTTGAAACACAACTTGCCCGTTGAAATTCTAGGGGATCCTCCTCCACCCAAGGGTGATCCCGTGTTTGAGCTTAAACCATTACCTGATACTCTTAAAATATGCTTATCTTGATGAAAAGAGATATATCCTGTTATTATTAGTGCTAACCTTTCAGAGCAGGAAGAAGAGAAATTACTGAAAACTCTGAAGAAGCACCGTGCTGCTATTGGATATACTCTTGATGATCTTAAGGGCATTAGTCCCACTCTATGCCAGCACAAAATAAAATTGGAGAAAGATGCTAAACCGGTTGTTGATCACCAACGACGGTTAAATCCTAAGATGAAAGAAGTGGTAAGAAAAGAAATACTAAAGCTTCTGGAGGTAGGTATAATTTATCCCGTTGCTGATAGTCAGTAGGTAAGTCCTGTCCATTGTGTCCCTAAGAAGAGAGGTATTACTGTTGTTCCTAATGATAAAGATGAATTGATCCCACAAAGAATTGTTACAAGTTATAGAATGGTAATTGACTTCAGCAAATTAAATAAAGCTACTAGAAAAGATCGTTACCCTTTACCTTTTATTGATAAAATGCTAGAAAGATTATCCAAACATACACATTTTTGCTTTCTAGACGGTTATTCCGGTTTCTCTCAAATACCCGTGTCAAAAGAGGATCAGGAAAAGACCACTTTTACTTGCCTTTCGGTACCTTTGCTTATAGACGTATGCCTTTTGGTTTATGTAATGCACCTACTACCTTTCAAAGATGTATGACTGCTATATTCTCTGACTTTTGTGAAAAGATTGTTGAGGTTTTCATGGATGATTTCTCCATGTATGGAACTTCTTTTGATGATTGCTTAAGCAACCTTGATCGAGTTTTGCAAAGATGTGAAGAAACTAATCTTGTCTTGAATTGGGAGAAGTGCCACTTTATGGTTAATGAAGGTATTGTCTTGGGGCATAAATTTTCTGAAAGAGGTATTGAAGTAGATAAAGCTAAAGTTGATGCTATTGAAAAGATGTTGTGTCCTAAGGACATTAAAGGCATAAGAAGTTTCCTTGGTCATGCCGGTTTTTATAGGCTTCTCAAAAATTTCTAGGCCTCTGACTAATCTCTCACAAAAAGATGTTCCTTTTGTCTTTGATGATGATTGTGTAGAAGCATTTGAAATACTTAAGAAAGCCTTGATTTCTGCACCTATTGTTCAGCCACCTGATTGGAATTTACCCTTTGAAATTATGTGTGAGTCTAGTGATTATGCTGTAGGTGCTGTTCTAGGACAAAGAGTTGGTAAGAAACTAAATGTTATCCAATATGCTAGTAAAACTCTAGACAGTGCCCAGAGAAATTATGCTACTACTGAAAAAGAATTTTTAGCAGTTGTATTTGCTTGTGATAAGTTCAGACCTAATATTGTTGATTCTAAAGTAACTATTCACACAGATCATGCTGCTATTAAATATCTTATGGAAAATAAAGATGCTAAACCTAGACTTATTAGATCGGTTCTCTTGCTACATGAATTTGATTTGCATATTATTGATAGAAAGGGAGCTGAAAACTCCATTGCATACAACTTATCTAGGTTAGAGAATGTTCTTGATGACCCACTACCTATTGATGATAGCTTTCCTGATGAACAATTAGCTGTCATAAATGCTTCTCATACTGCTCCATGGTATGCTGATTATGCTAATTACATTTTTGCTAAATTTATACCACCTAGTTTCACATACCAGCAAAAGAAAAAGTTTTTCTATGATTTAAGACATTACTTCTAGGATGACCCACACCTTTATAAATAAGGAGTAGATGGTGTTATTAGACGTTGTGTACCTGAGCCTGAACAGGAACAGATCCTACGCAAGTGTCACTCCGAGGCTTATGGAGGACACCACGCTGGAGATAGAACTCCACATAAGGTATTGCAATCCGGTTTTTATTGGCCTACTCTTTTTAAAGATGCCCGTAAGTTTGTCTTGTCTTGTGATGAATGTCGAAGAATTGGTAATATTAGTAGACGTCAAGAAATACCTATGAACTATTCACTTGTTATTGAACCATTTGATGTTTGGGGCTTTGATTATATGGGACCGTTTCCTTCCTCTAACGGGTATACACATATTTTAGTTGTTGTTGATTACGTTACTAAGTGGGTAGAAGCTATTCCAACTAGTAGTGCTGATCATAACACCTCTATTAAGATTCTTAAAGAAGTTGTTTTTCCGAGGTTTGGAGTCCCTAGATACTTAATGACTAATGGTGGTTCACATTTTATTCATGGTGCGTTTCGTAAAATGCTTGCTAAGTATGATGTTAATCATAGAATTGCATCTCCATACCACCCATAGTCTAGTGGTCAAGTAGAACTGAGTAATAGAGAGATTAAATTAATTTTGCAAAAGACTGTTAATAGATCTAGAAAGAATTGGTCCAACAAACTTGATGATGCATTATGGGCCTATAGAACTGCATATAAAAATCCTATGGGCATGTCTCCGTATAAAATGGTTTATGGAAAAGCATGTCACTTACCTCTCGAACTAGAACATAAGGCATATTGGGCCATTAAAGAGATCAATTATATTTCAAACTTGCCGGCGAGTAGAGACTATTTGACATTAGCTCACTGGATGAGTGGAGGAGAACCCAGGCTTATGAGAATGCCAAACTATTTAAAGAAAAAGTTAAAAGGTGGCATGACAAAAGGATACAAAAGCGTGAGTTTAATGTAGGTGATTATGTTTTGATATCCAACTCTCATTTAAGTTTTTTGTAGGAAAACTCCTCTCTAAATGGGAAGGTCCTTACGTTATCGAGGAGGGCTATCGTTCCGGTGCCATAAAAATCAACAACTTCGAAGGCAGAAATCCAAAGGTGGTGAACGGTCAAAGAATCAAACATTATATCTCAGGTAACCCCATAAATGTTGAAACCAATGTTATTGATACCGTAACCCCGGAGGAGTACATAAGGGACACTTTTCAGAATGTTTCAGACTCCGAAAAGGAATAGGTATGTGGTACGGTAAGTAAACCGACTCCAAAACAATTCTAATAGCAATTTTTCTCCGTTTTGGAATATTTAAGAAAATAGGAAAATAAGAAGTAGTCCGAAAGGGACATGAGGCATCCACGAGGGTGGAGGGCGTGCTGTACCCCCCTGGGCGCACCCCCTGCCTCGTGGACACCTCGTGTGCTCTCCGGACTCCGTTTTCTTGCACGATACTTCTTTTGGTTGGTAAAAATTCACTATATAATCTCCCGAAGGTTTTGACAACCGTACCACGCAAATATCTCCTGTTTTTGTTCTGAGCTGTTTTGTGCCAGAGTTTTCAAGGCTAGGCATCATGTCGTCCCCCTCCTCCAACAACGCGAGCGACGATGCTTGGCTAATGAAGATACAGATGCAGAGAGAAGAACTAGGGGAGATAAACAAGGGTGATAGGATCAAGAAGGCCACGGAGAATCAGGCTCCGGCAGCAGAAGAAGAAGACATCCTTCAACCTTACTATAACCATCTTACCCCTACTGAAATAGAAGCTTTCAAGATGATTGAAATAGTTCGGGTGCAAACCAAGTATGTCACTCGTGAAAATATTTTGTTGCAAGAATACATCACCGCACTCAAGGGCATTATTCACAAATTGGAGAATCTCCTACGCTCGATGTGTGACACGACTTCATCAACAACTCCTTCATCACCACCTCTGAAGAAAGAGACATAAATACATGTGTATGGGCACTCCCCTTGGCAACTGCCAAGCTTGGGGGAGGTGCCCCGGTATCGTATCACCATCACACTTATATCTTTACCATTTTTCTTAGTTCGATCCTTTTGGTTATATCTTGTTCTAGTAGAATAAAGTTTAGTATGATCTAGCTTTGAGTTTTTGTGTTGATCCTTATCTATGTAATCGAGTCCGTGAGCTATATAAAATAAAGATTAGTCTTGAGTCGAGGGCTTGGTTATCTTGCTATGATCCTGAGGGAATAAAAGAAAAAAGAAAGAATAAAAAGAAATAAAGAGATCATATTGATCTTATGGAGAGTAATGACTTCACATATAAAGAGTATGATGAATAAAAGTTGTTGAGAGTTAACAAACATAGTTTTGGTCATCGTTGTAATTAATAGGAAGTAATAAACAAAGACAGGTTTTCACATATAAATATACTATCTTGCACATCTTTTATGATTGTGAGCACTCATTAAAATATGACATGCTAAAAAGTTGATGTTGGACAAGGAAGACAACGTAATGGGTTATGTTTTCTTATATCCAAAATAAATTATATTGTCATGGATCATCCAACATGTTGAGCTTGCCTTTCTCCCTCATGCTAGCCAAATTCTTTACACCAAGTAGAGATACTACTTGTGCTTCCAAATATCCTTAAACACAGTTTTGCCATGAGAGTCCACCATATCTACCTATGGATCGAGTAAGATCCTTCAAGTAAGTTGTCATTGTTGTAAGCAATAAAAATTGCTCTCTAAATATGTATGATCTATCAGTGTGAAGAAAATAAGCTTTATACGAGCTTGTGATATGGAAGAAATAAAAGCGACGGACTGCATAATAAAGGTCCCTATCACAAGTGGAAATATAAAGTGGCGTTCTTTTGCAATAAGATTTTATGCATCCAACCACAAAAGCACATGACAACCTCTGCTTCCCTCTGCGAAGGGCCCATCTTTTATTTTTGTCTTATACCTTATACAAGAGTCATGGTGATCTTCACCTTTCCTTTTTACACTTTATCCTTTGGCAAGCACTTTGTGTTGGAAAGATCCTGATATATATATATATCCAATTGGATGTGGGTTTTCATAAAGCATTATTGTTGACGTTACCCTTGAGGTAAAAGGTTGGGAGGCAAAACTATAAGCCCCTATCTTTCTCTGTGTCCGATTAAAACTTCATACCCATAAGTAGTGCGTGAGTGTTAGCAATTGTGAAAGACTAAATGATAGTTGAGTATGTGGACTTGCTGAAAAGCTCTTAAATTGACTCTTTCCAATGTTATGATAAATTGCAATTGCTTCAATGACTGAGATTATAGTTTGTTAGTTTTCAATGAAGTTTCTGATTCATACTTTACATTGTGATTAGATTGTTACTTTAGCATAAGAAATAATATGACAATATATATATGTTGCTATTCTAAGAATGATCATGATTCCCTCATATACGTATTTTATTTTATCGACACCTCTATCTCTAAACATGTGGACATATTTTTCGATATCGGCTTCCGCTTGACGACAAGCGAGGTCTAAGCTTGGGGGAGTTGATACGTCCATTTTGCATCATGCTTTTATATCAATATTTATTGCATTATGGGCTATTACTTCACATTATGTCACAATACTTATGCCTTTTTCTCTCTTATTTTACAAGGTTTACATGAAGAGGGAGAATGCCGGCAGCTGGAATTCTGGGCTGGAAAAGGAGCAAATATTAGAGACCTATTCTGCACAACTCCAAAAGTCCTGAAACTTCACGAAAGTCAGTTTTGGAATATATTAAAAATATTGGGCGAAGAAAGCACCAGAGGGGGCCACGCACTGTCCACGAGGGTGGAGGGCGCGCCCCCTGCCTTGTGGGCCACCTGGAAGCCCCCCGATGCCCATCTTCTGGTATAAGGTGTCTTTTGCCCTGGAAAAAATCAGAAGGAAGCTTTCGGGATGAAGCGCCGTCGTCTCGAGGCGGTACCTTGGGAGAACCAATCTAGGGCCCGGCGGAGCTGTTTTGCCGGGGAAACATCCCTCCGGGAGGGGGAAATCATCACCATCGTCATCACCATCGATCCTCTCTCCGGGAGGGGGTCAATCTCCATCAACATCTTCACCAGCATCATCTCCTCTCAAACCCTAGTTCATCTCTTGTATCCGATCTTTGTCTCAAAACCTCAAATTGGTACCGGTGGGTTACTAGTAGTGTTGATTACTCCTTGTAGTTCATGCTAGTTGGTTTATTTGGTGGAAGATTATATGTTCAGATCCTTTATGCACATTAATACCCCTCTGATTATGAACATGAATATGATTTGTGAGTAGTTATGTTTGTTCCTGAGGACATGGGAGAAGTCTTGGTATAAGTAGTCTTGTGAATTTGGTATTCGTTCGATATTTCGATGAGATGTATGTTGTCTTTCCTCTAGTGGTGTTATGTGAACGTCGAATACATGACACTTCACCATTGCTTGGGCCTAGGGGAAGGCATTGGGAAGTAATAAGTAGATGATGGGTTGCTAGAGTGACAGAAGCTTAAACCCTAGTTTATGCGTAGCTTCATAAGGGGCTGATTTGGATCAATATGTTTCATGCTATGTGTCGTGGTTTTGTCACGGCAGATGTCCTAGAGAAAGGACTTAGTCGTGGAGCCATCGCTATGGGTTAACTTAAAGGGGTTAAAGCGGACAAGGGACGCAAGAGAGTTTTATACTAGTTGGCCCCTTACGATGAAGGTAAAAGCCTACGTCTAGTTGTGATGGAATTGTTGGGGTTTCGATGACCAGGGAGCGAATACGCTTTGCCTGAGTCTCGAGTTGTTATCTGTTGTCCTTGAACCGCCGCCGGGTCATCCCCTTATATACATGGGTTGACGCCCGTCGGTTTACAGAATCCCGAGGCCAACTCATAATCGTGTCCGGCTCGGTCTCTGCTACTTCTATCTTACAACACAAGTTTACATATCAATGTCGGTTTATTTCTACAGGTCTTAAACCGGCTTTGGGCCCTGGGCCTTCATAAAGCGTCACCGTCGGTCTTCATGGACTTCAGATACATATGAACTACTTATGGGGTTAACCTGGCCTCTCCTGGCCGGTTTACGCCCAGTGGTAATATCCCCAACATTAGGCCCCAGATTGATTTGAACTGGTTCATGTCAATCCTCAATACTTAAGAAATTTTCTTCTTCAACATCTTCACATGATCTTGTAAACCGCCGTGACATCATGTTCTAGGATCCTGGTAAACCACCGTGACGTCACCTGTTATCTAAAACTGTGTATAATCCACCTTCATTAATGAGCCTCCGACAATCGAGGCGACAGCTCCGCATCATATCCAAAATTTAGGCTACTCGATTTTCGCGCCCGACGCTTATCTTTCTACCCTTATAAATAAGGCCAGTGGGTCTTTCCATTTTTTCCCTCGTGCATCTTCGCGTCGTCGTCTTCCTCGCGCCGACCGACCCTCCAGCTCTGCCGCCGCCATCGTCCTTCGCCTCTGCTTTGACAAAGGCCGCTGCATCAAGCTGATCGTACCAGAGTAAAGCGGTGATCCTCCGCTGCTTCCTCCATGGCAAGATGTGAAACTTGTTTCTTCCTTCGCTTATACACTTTTAATACCAGATGGGGCGGTTTAACTTCATATATAAAATGATAACCCAGTAGATACCACTAGTCCCCTGTTGAACCGCCAATGCATTCATCATTGTACTGTTTCCATTGGCAGACTCCGGATTGCGAATAACCAATTCCGGTTTAACAATATGCTTACATCCTTATACCATTGTATAGTTGTCCATTGTAAATCTTAAACCGGCAATAATCATGTTTCAGATCTTTCATTGCCATGGCGAAGCAAGTGTACGAATGCAATTGGGCTCCTTCTCGAGTAACCGAAGAACAGTTAAACAATCTTGTTAAAACGGGCGCTTTAGCCAAGAAAGATGTCATCCACTGGAGGGTCCCTGGCCCGGAAATCCTCCAACACCCAAGGACGGAGAGGTAGTCGTGTTTTCTGACCATCTGAGTCGAGGTTTTAGCCCTCCCGGTTCGAAATTTTTCCGAGATGTACTAGCCAATTTTCAGCTGCGCCCTCAAGACATCGGTCCCAATTCTGTGACCAATATCTGCCACTTCCAAGTCTTCTGTGAGGTTTATCTGCAAGAGGAACCTACAGTCGAACTGTTTAGGGATTTCTTTCACTTAAACCGTCTCACCGAGTTCTCGGATGGACCCAATACGGAACTGGGCGGAATGGCGGTTCAGAAAAGGAAAGAAGTCACCTTCCCTCATCCCAAACTCCACAGTCACCCCAAAGAGTGGTACCAGACTTGGTTTTATTGCATGTATACATCTCCACCTGATGAAAACCCCCTGCCGGGTTACCGCCCTGAACGCTTGAGCAACACACATCCTTTTCCTCAGAGGTTGACTGCAAGAGAGAGGGCCAACTATGCTCCTCAATTATCAAAGCTTAGAGCCTTCATGGCAAACGGTTTGGCAGGAGTTGATCTTGCTCGTTGTTGGATAAGCTGGAGTATTCTGCCCTTAAGCCGGCGCTCCGGTTTGATGTGTTAGTATATAGGGAGTTTGAAGGATGCTCAGCGGCACATTGACATTCAGCTCACAGATGCAAAAGTCACTGAGGCTGTAAAAAAGATACTGAACGAACCGGAGGCTGTCTGTGCCCAAACCAGACTACTCCCTTTCTGCACCTTCAACAAACCACCAGCTGTAAGAATCATATAATCTTTTTATCTGAAGTTGCTTCTCTCCAAATATTTTGTGAAAGTGTGATTATTTTCTGACAGGGTGATGATCTGTTCTGGAACAAGAAACCATCACAAGACAAACCGGCGAAGCCGCAAGACAAACCGGTCAAGCCAGTTCGTCCAAAGACCAAGGTTGTTAAAAACCTGCCAACAAAAGGACCACTGCATCCTCCGATCTACTAGCTGATGACGATGTGGGTAATCCGGAACCAGAGGTAGAACTTGACTCTCTTGGTTCATTTTTCGTACACCTCATTGACAATGATTATTATCAGGACGACGCTGAAGGCAGTCATGCTGATGATGTAGAGGTAATCATTCTTTCCTCCAATTCAGATCCTCTGCCGACATCAAAAATCTGTCGAGCAAACCGGAAAGTAAAATTTTCTCACCCCCTTGCTTACTTGGACCCAGACTTTCTTTTGAAGACACAGCAGCATGAGGCTCGCCGCACAACCCGGCACAGCGGCCAGGTAGTTACCTCCGCCGGTTTACCGAACAGTCCAGTTCGGAAACGCCGATCAGAGTTCTCTTATCCCATTGATACTTCATGCCCCAAAGCAGGTTGTTTCCGCCAGCCTCTTAACCCGTCTGATTAAAATTATCAAGGTACTTCTCACTCATCTTCTGGCGAGTTGTCAGCCACAAAACTTTCACCCCTCAAAACGGTTCTTGGGTGAGCTATACACTTGTTGTTATCCTTAATGTTGCTATTTTGATATACAGTACTGATCCTCATGTTTATTTTTCTCAGCGCAAAGCCCAGACCCAGCAAGAAAGCTCGGTTGAATAAATCGGCTGATGAAGACGTGGCTGTTGAACCGAAGAAAACTCCAGATCCTGAAGAGACCAACATTGATGCCATACTGAATGACCCACCACCTCAAGATCATGACTTCGTTGCTGAGCATGCAGAAATTGACACCACAAGCCATGCTGACCAGCCAACCAGCCCTGTCCGAACTGACAATAAACTAGCAAGTCCAGTTAAAAATACTGATAAACCGCCAACCCTAGTAACGGCTGCTGATGACAAAGATGATGACATTATGATTACTGGCACTGGCCATACCGCTCCGGGCAATCCTGTCGCATTCTCAAAACATACTGCCAAAGATGAGCTCTCTGCAATTGGCAAAGGCAAATGGAACGCCGATTTGTCAAATTATACCCATGTGAATGCTCAAGACCTTCACTCTGGCTTCCTGAACCGTCTGTACACCAGCCGTGACTATGAAGCCGGTTTGGTAAATATGATGAAGGAGCGATATGAGGTAACTTCATAAGTGTTTCTCTCTTATATTTAATTGCAGCTTATCAACTCCAGTAGCCCCCAAGTGACGGTTTAGGATACCAATTTAAACCGGGACTTAGTAACAATTTCATGTTTGCACCAATGCATCTTAACTTCACTGATGTAGCCCCCAAGGGCCGGTTTAACTTTATAAAGATGAACCGGGACTTTGTAGAAGAATTCCCATATCATCATTTTATGAGCAAATACACATTAGCCCCCAAGTGCCAAGCTTAATACTTGTATTGTGCTTGGGACTTGTAAAAATTTCTGATAAAGAGCAAATATGCATTAGCCCCCAAGTGCCAAGGGCATAACTTGTTATGTGCTTGGTACTTCAAATATGTACTGTCAACTCATTATATATCTGTCTCTTTATAGGCTGAACTGAGCAAGAAGGAAAGCCAAACCGCTGATCTGCAAGAGAACCTCAAGTCCCAACAAGTTGAGACTTCCAAAGCAAAGGATGAGCTGACGAGCGCTTTAGCCGCTATGGAAAAGCTAAAGGAGAGCTTCGCCAAGGAGCGGGTGGATTGGAACACAGAGAAATCCGCTTTGCGGAAAGAGCTAAAGACGCAGAAGCAGCTCTCAAACCGGTGGTAGACGAGCTGACTGGCGTAAAGCGGCAGATACATGCTATGACCGCTGCTGTGTTTGGTAAGCATCCTTGCTTTATACTTTCAACATATCTTCCCATGTGTTGCTAGTTTACTGACGTTTATAATGATGCAGGAACTCGTATTAGCCATCTGGGCTCTGACGTACAGAAGAAATTGAAAGCGGCCTATACTCTGATAGAGCAGCTGTATACCGGTGCGCAGCGGATCATCTGCACCGCTTCACACAATAAACCTCCTCCAACATTGATCAAGGACACCTTAGAAAGGCTATCCATGCTGCCTGCCCGAGTTGAAGAACTAAAGAAAGCTGCGGCAAGGGCCGGAGTTCTGACCGCTCTAACCCGGGCAAAGGCGTGGGTGCCTGATCTTGATCTGGTGGACGTGGCTAAAGGCTTCCCAAGCTTAAAAGAAGACGGATCGGAATTTGGCCAGGAGGATCTCCACGCCATAAACCGGGAAGTACGTCCACTGGCTTGTCAATTGGCTGAAGAAGCTGATCTCTCATACTATCAGGAAAGTTATGATGATAAGAACAGACGGGTTGCTGCACCAATTTCGGAAGCGCAAAATCTGATCCCTCCAATCCGTAAGCACACTTATGCCCCTGATATTGAACCGTCCACCCTTATAAGCAATGAAGCTGTGTTCCAAGCGTTAACTGGAATCGACTTGACAACTATTGACTTCCAGCCACTGGGTAGGCACGAAGAGGATGAACCGGTGCAAGATGATCCACAGTCGTCAGGTCAAGCTGATAAGCAATCATAATCCGGGGGCCGGTTTAGTCTTCCACGTGCTGCAAAGGTTATTGAGAAACAATTATCTCTTTGGACACTGAAACGCCTTGTAATAGGCTAGTCAAAACACTTGGTCTGTTATGCCTTCGTTCATATTTATCTGCAACTGATGCGTGCTAATCCACCATGCTTAAGATATGATGTTCACAATCCATATCTATTTATTCAAGTTGTTCATGCAGATAAGAAGCTTAAAGCGCCCTGGCGGTTTACCGCCAGGGGGGTCATGATACCCAAATATATATATGGCCAAGTTTGTAAAAGATAACCAAATATGGAAATATATGATACCTGTGACCTTTAGGCATAGTGTTGGCTGACCAACTGTGTAATGAGGGTAATAACCCTAATCTGGAGTATAAGTAACTCCTGTTATATGATGCCGATTTATCAGAAAACCGTTCCGGGCTGTGATAAACACCGGTTTACTCCATACTGGTGACTTTGAGTCAGAACCAGACCGGGCTGATAGTCTCCGGATTATAATTTGATCATGTACTGACACCTTGTAGTTGACAGCCTAACCGGGTTGATACACACCGGTTTTAAAAACATCACAAATCTTATGAAACAAAGAAAACTTAGCAAAAGGAAAATAAAAACCGTTGTAGTCGAGGCTTTTCACGGGCTGCCAGGCCCCAAATTCGAGGCTTTTCATGGGCTGCCAGGCCACTGAGTTAAACCATTTTTGCAAAGCCTTTTAAGATGGTCCTCAATCCTTAACCAATCGTCATTTTAACTTGACAAGTTCAGGGTCTTCATTTTAGAGTAACTTGTCAAAGTTCGAAGGGTCATACCAGGTTTACCTGGGCGGAGTGACTTACTTAAATAGGCAGGTTAACCCGGGGTTTTAGGTGTATATACTAGGCTTCCAAGCCATGGCTTGATAGCCTGTTACAAGTGTAGATTCTGAGTTCATTTCGACAGCAAAGAATGCCCAAGCAACATTGTGAGCTGTGCTCAGTGGGTGCCTATGTTTGAGTTGTTGTTTTACAACACTCTCTTTGGCCTCGGATTGATGTGGCTTTGAGCTGATCAAGAGGTGTAGCTATGGTTCAGATACGACCAAGCCCCCAAGTGATGCTGTGGCATTGCGCCGATCAAGAGGTGTAGCTATTGTTCGGATACGACCAAGCCCCCAAGTGATCTAATATAAAGCTTTGAGAAGCTAAATCAAGGGGTAAACCTTAAGCCGCTTTGTAAGCTCCATGTAACCACACATGATGTAAGAAAAACAACAGATACCCCGCTTTAGCTGAGGTTCCGGTTTATTATATTGATCATAATATATGCAACGTCATAATTTGTACATAAGCAGATCCTGTAGCTCAAGCATAGAAGGGCCTAAGATGAGCAATATTCCACGGCCGGTTGGTCTCCTCCTCCGATTTACGTGAGTCTTTGCGCTCTCGAACATCGATTAGATAGTGTGACCCGTTGTGTAGATTCTTGCTGACCACAGAGGGTCCTTCCCAAGGGGGGATAGCTTGTGCATGTCCGTCTGATCCTGGATGAGTCGAAGCACCAAATCGCCTTCTTGAAAGGTTCTGGTTCTAACCCGGCGGCTATGATAACGACGCAGATCTTGCTAATAAATCGCCGAACGGGCTGCCGCCATGTCACGCTCCTCATCTAATAGGTCAAGAGCTTCCTGCCGTGCCTTCTCGTTGTCAGCTTCAACATATGCGGCTACACGAGGTGAGTCATGACGGATGTCACTAGGAAGAACCGCTTCCGCTCCATAAACCATGAAGAACGGTGTGTATCCTGTCGATCTGTTGGGTGTGGTATTGATGCTCCATAACACAGAAGGTAACTCCTCAACCCAACAACCCGACGTCCGTTGCAAAGGAACCATAAGCCGGGGTTTGATGCCTCTCAAGATCTATTGATTGGCCCTCTCCGCTTGACCATTGGACTGGGGGTGAGCCACTGATGACACGTCAAGCCGGATGTGCTCACGTTGACAGAACTCCTTCATGGCATCCTTTGACAGATTGGCACCATTGTCTGTTATAATGCTGTGTGGAAAGCCAAACCGGAAGATCACCTTTTTGATGAATTGAACCGCCATAGCTGCATCACACTTACTAACTGGCTCTGCCTCCACCCACTTTGTGAACTTATCAACCGCCACCAAAAGGTGGGTCTTCTTGTCCTTGGACCTCTTGAAAGGCCCAACCATATCCAGCCCCCAAGTTGCAAACGGCCAGGTGATTGGAATCATCCTCAATCCTTGAGCCGGTACATGAGCGCGCCTTGAGAATTTTTGACAGCCATCACATCTTTTGACCAAGTCCTCGGCATCAGCATGAGCTGTCAACCAATAGAAACCGTGACGAAACGCCTTGGCCACCAAAGATTTTGAACCGGCGTGGTGACCACAATCTCCTTCGTGGCTCTCACGCAAAATTTCACGGCCTTCCTCAGGAGACACACAACGTTGAAACGCCCCTGTCACACTACAATGATGTAACTCTCCATTGATAATAGTCATGGACTTGGACCGCCGGATTATCTGCCTGGCCAAAGTTTCATCTTCTGGTAACTCGCCCCGGTTCTTATACGCCAGATATGGAACCGTCAAATCCGGAGTAACATGAAGTGCCGCCACCAACTGAGCCTCCGGATCAGGAACAGCCAAATCCTCTTCACCAGGGAGCTTGACGGACGGATTACGCAAAACATCCAAGAAGACATTAGGTGGAACCGGTTTACATTGGGAACCCAGGCGGCTTAAAGCGTCTGCCGCTTCATTCTTCCGCCGGTCCACATGATCCACCTGATAACCTTTAAAGTGACCTCCAACAATATCCACCTCACGACGATATGCTGCCATTAGTGGGTCCTTGGAATCCCAAGTGCCGGACACTTGTTGAGCCACCAGATTCGAGTCACCGAAGCACTTAACTCGGATTAGGTTCATCTCCTTAGCCATCCGAAGACCATGGAGTAAAGCCTCATATTCAGCTGCATTGTTAGTGCAAGGGGACATTAAACGGAGAACATAAAAAAACTTATCACCTCGTGGGGAAGTTAATAAGACTCCAGCCCCCGAGCCCTCCAATTGCCTGGACCCATCAAAATGAATAGTCCAATAAGTATGATCTGGCTTCTCCTCTGGCGCTTGTAATTCTGTCCAATCATTGATGAAATCCACAAGTGCATGAGATTTGATCGCCGTTCGTGGTATGTATTTCAACCCGTGAGGCCCGAGCTCTATAGGTCACTTAGCAATCTGGCCAGTTGCTTCCATGTTCTGGATTATATCTCCCAACGGAGCAGAGCTGACCACCGTGATGGGATGACCTTGGAAATACTGCTTAAGCTTCCGGCTTGCCATAAAAACCCCATACACCAATTTTTTCCAATGCGGGTACCTCTGCTTGGACTCAATAAGTACCTCACTGATATAGTAAACCGGCCGTTGAACCGGATATTCCTTTCCGGCCTCCTTGCGCTCCACCACAATAGCCACACTAACAGCCCGGGCGTTAGCTGCCACATATAGCAACAATGGCTCTTCCTCAACCGGAGCAGCGAGAACCGCCGGATTAGCCAGCTGCCGCTTTAAGTCCTCAAATGCTTCATTAGCGGTGTCACTCCAGATGAAGTTATCAGTTTTCTTCAGCATCTGATACACAGGGATGGCCTTCTCGCCAAGGCGACTGACAAACCGGCTCAACGCGGCAATCCGGCCTGCCAGGCATTGAACATCATTGATACACTTCGGTTTAGCCAAGGAGGTTATGGCTTTGATCTTTTTGGATTAGCTTCAATGCCCCTATTAGACACCAAAAAGCCCAAGAGATTGCCTGCAGGTACACCAAAGACACACTTGGCCGGATTAAGCATCAATTTATAAACCCGCAGGTTATCAAAGGTTTCCTTCAAGTCATCAATCAATGTCTCCTTCCTTGATTTTACCACAATATCATCCACATAGGCGTGAATATTGCGGCCGATCTGTTTATGAAGACAATTCAGCACACACCGTTGATAAGTCGCCTAGGCACTCTTGAGCCCAAAGGGCATGGACACATAGCAGAAGGCTCCAAAGGGAGTTATGAAGGATGTCTTCTCCTGATCCTTAACTGCCATTTTGATTTGATGATAACCAGAATATGCATCCAAAAAGCTTAAACGCTCGCAACCCGCCGTAGCATCAATAATTTGATCAATACGAGGGAGGGAAAAAGGATCTGCTGGACAAGCTTTGTTAAGGTCTGTGTAGTGCACACACATACGCCAAGTGTCGTTCTTTTGAAGGACCAGCACCAGATTAGCCAACCACTCAGGATGGAATACTTCAACGATAAATCCAGCCGCCAAGAGCCTGGCTACTTCTTCCCCAATATCTTTGCGTCTTTCTTCATTGAACAGGCGGAGAAACTGCTTGACCAGTTTATACTTGGGGTCAACATTGAGAGTGTGCTCAGCGAGTTCTCTCGGTACACCTGGCATGTCAGAAGGCTTCCATGCAAAGACGTCCCGATTCTCATGGATGAACTCGATGAGCGTGCTTTCCTATTTTGGATCCAAGTTAGCACTAATGCTAAACTGCTTGGACGAATTGCCAGGCACAAAGACAACAAGCTTAGTCTCATCAGCCGATTTAAACTTCAGGGCCAGATCATGCTCTGTAGTTGGTTTCTTCAACGAAGTCATATCTGCCGGCTCAACATTGTCCTTGAAACTTCAACTCTTCTGTTGCACACCACCAGAGCCAGATGACCCGGATTGTCAACCCGGGGTGGATGATCTTCTCTACTCCACACAATCGGCTGCTCGGACCAGCGCAAATAACGGGGCACCGCCGGTTCAACGGGATTCACCGCCTTTTTATGAAGCTTCTGATCGCGATTGTCCAAGCTAGTGGTGAAGACATGATACTGTCCGCTGTTCAACTGCTTCGGGTTGCTCTAGTAACCCGAGTGCTGCTGCTGCTGATTGCCCTGATGATTATAGCCACCTTTGTTACCTTGATTACTTTGATTGTTATGTCCACCCTGATTACCGTGGAAGCCTGAACCAGAATTTCCGCCACCATACCCGGCCCATGAGACCCGGGGCCCGAACCGCCTCCTGGTCCATGATCATACTGGAAAGAATCAGAATTTTTGAACTCTTGCATGATGTAACAGTCTTTCCAGAGGTGCGTGGACGGGATCTCCTTCGTCCCATGCTTTGGACAGGGCTGGTTCAACAGATAAGACAAACGGTCCAGATTAGGACTTGGCCCTCCATTGCGCTGGGGCGGTTTACCCTTACGCCGCTGGCCCTTGTCATGTGTATTAGTATTAGCCACAAAGTCTAAACCGTGGTCCACCTTACGCTTGCCGCCATTTCCATGACCCGCCGGGTTGTGGTGCTGCCCCTTGGCGTTGCCGCTCTTTTTTCCCTTCCCTGTCTTATCATCGTCAGACTCGGGATCCTTGGTACTATCCGAGTCGGCATACTTCACCAGTGCAGCCATGAGGGTTCCCATGTCATTACAATGACGTTTGAGCCGTCCCAACTTCAACTTCAGGGGTTCAAACCGGCAATTGCCTTCCAATGTTAAAATTGCGGTGTCAGCGTTGATGCGGTCCGATGAAAGCAAAATCTCCGAAACCCGGCGCACCCAATGGGTTGTTGACTCTCCTTCCTCCTGGACACAGGCAGCTAAGTCCACAATTGACATGGGCTGCTTGCATGTATCCTTGAAATTCTGAATAAACCGGGCTCTCAACTCAGCCCATGACCTGATAGAATTAGCCGGTAAGCTCTTTAGCCAAGTGCGGGCCGTCCCTTCTAGCATCATGGTGAAGTATTTCGCACATGCCGCATCATCCACATCCTGCATCTCCATGGCCATCTCATAGCTTTCGACCCATGTTTCAGGGGATAAATCGGCGGTGTAATTCGGCACCTTGCGCGGGCCCTTGAAATCCTTGGGCAGGCGCACATTGCGCAACGCTGGCACGAGACACGGCACTCCCAAAGAACTAGAGGTAACTCCTGGTTTCACCGATGTGGCTGGACAAACCGGAGTAAGCTGATGGGCTTCATGCTGTGCCACTAACTCGGCCTCTCTGTGTGCCCGAGCCCAGTCCACCACCTCCTGAGCATCACCAGCACCACCCGCCGGGTTATTGCCATGGGGCGGATCACGGTTCCACGCATTGCTTGACACTGCCGGTTCATTCATACGCCTGCTGTAAC
This sequence comes from Triticum aestivum, assembly GCF_018294505.1. Classification (NCBI taxonomy): domain Eukaryota; kingdom Viridiplantae; phylum Streptophyta; class Magnoliopsida; order Poales; family Poaceae; genus Triticum; species Triticum aestivum. Next base: position 443,544,514 of record NC_057802.1, on the reverse strand, counting down.
TCCGGCTTGGACGGGGAGTGGAATGAATCCGATCGCGACTATATGAATAAGCCTCCTATTGAACCAAGGCTCTGTGAAGAAGCTCCTTAACACGACGCGTCTCGACCGCCGCCGGAGAATCGCCTTCAATCGGGATAGCCGCCAGCCGTGAAGCGGCAGCGACAATGTTGTCCATCAGGTTAGAGTAATGACCCGGTGGTATGGGGACATGCGTTGTTACAATGTTGTTCTGACGAGGCGAATCCATCAAACGTGGCTGAACCGGCGCCCCCGCTCCAGGTGCCTCCGCCCGGTTTACCACCGGCGGATTACTGGTCCCTGCTCCTGGGGTGTTAAAGAGATTTCTAGAGTCGTAAACCGGCGGCAGGCGAGATCGGTACCACCTCTTCAGGACTTCGTTTGACGCACTCTGAACCAGCATAATCCGGTAAGCTTGTGCATCCAAAGCGGCCCGCTCCGCGGCCATCCTGGTATCCTCAGCTGCTAAGTCGGCTTTGGCCTAGGTGATCTGATCTTTCACTTTCGCGATTTCCACATTGTGTGCATCCTGATCCGCTGGGTTAACCTCCGCCATCAGCATTGCCAACGCGTCAAAGAAATCAGATAGAACCTGAGCTGGCGGTCGCACAGGGCCTCCTGCCCTGGCCGCTGTTGCCACTGCCGATCCGGAAATCATCGCTCCTGCGGTCGTAGAGTGGAGCGCCGGTTGCGTACCGGCCATGAAGATCGCAACCCGGTTTGGCAGATCAAAGGGGTCCGGAATACTATCGCCATCGGAATAGCCCGCATTCCGGCCATCTTGTAACTGGTATAACGACTCGGTCTCTCCGGTCGATGTCTCGTCGCCGGAATAAACGACGGTCTCACCACCAGATTCCGATCTATCCTCAGATTCCCCCCATGGATAACTCCCACGAAGGCATGCTTCATGACAGGCTTGACCCGGGCAGATCTCGCACGCTGAGCCGTTTCGACGAGGCCGTGCAGATGTCCGGCTCAGGGCCCGGTTCGCCGATCTTGCCAATGAAAACATGTATGCCACCAAAGGGGACCCGGTACCCGTACTCAATTGAGCCGACCTCGGGGCCCCAGCCTGCATCGTCGATGTAGAGCTTGCCGCGACGACTCTTGGTCATCCGGCCCACAGCGTAACCCTTGAGTCCTTCGAAGTTGCCCTCCAAGAACTTGAAACCATTGTGCGATAGCCCCACGGTGGGCGCCAACTGTCGTGGTTTTGTCACGGCAGATGTCCTAGAGAAAGGACTTAGTCGTGGAGCCATCACTACGGGTTAACTTAAAGGGGTTAAAGCGGACAAGGGACGCAAGAGAGTTTTATACTAGTTCGGCCCCTTACGATGAAGGTAAAAGCCTACGTCTAGTTGTGATGGAATTGTTGGGGTTTCAATGACCAGGGAGCGAATACACTTTGCCTGAGTCTCGAGTTGTTGTCTGTTGTCCTTGAACCGCCGTCGGGTCGTCCCCTTATATACATGGGTTGACGCCCGTCGGTTTACAGAATCCCGAGGCCGACTCATAATCGTGTCCGGCTCGGTCTCTGCTACTTCTATCTTACAACACAAGTTTACATATCAATGTCGGTTTATGTCTACAGGTCTTAAACCGGCTTTGGGCCCTGGGCCTTCATAAAGCATCATCGTCGGTCTTCATGGACTTCAGATACATATGAACTACTTTATGGGGTTAACCCGGGCTCTCCTGGCCGGTTTACGCCCAGTGGTAATATCCCCAACAGTTACCGATAATTTCAGTGCTTGTAGAGAATACCTTACTGAAATTGCTTGTTATTTCCTTTTGCTCCTGGTTGGGTTTGACCCTCTTACTTATCGAAAGGACTACGATAGATCCCTTAACTTGTGGGTCGTCACGGCACCTATCAGGGTATGGTGCATGCAGAGACGCATGGTACGCTGTGTACACACAGTTTTACCTGATGAACAAAACCGCGCTGCCATCATGATCCTTGCCGTCGGTTATCTCCTGGTTAATCGGATAATTCAGTCCAAGAAACAGAGAGCGTGTACCAAGGCTACTTACCAGCCTCCAGTCAAAAATTCCTGAAGGCCCAGAGAAGCTGGGATCCTGCTCAAAGATCTTGCAGTGACTGTGATTGTATTCCGTGAAACAACACGTCCGGTACGTGCGAACGATCATCAATCGTTCGCCGTCGTCTGATCGAGCCAGGAACCACCTGCAACTTCCATGCCACTTTTCTTTGAAAGGTTCTGGGATTAGGAAGGGTAGGGACACCAGGCGGCCTACAACATCATATCAAGTTGGAGTCAAATAAAAAAGGGTTCTTAATGTAGTTGATCTTAAGAACAACATGTTATGAGCATGAATATTTTTTCAGTAAATGTTGACAATAATATAAGGAAGCCATTATGATATCATAGAAAAGTAAGATAATGCTGTAACAACCGTTTGTAGCGATGACTGGAGTAGGCCAGCAATACGTCCAGCCATAGAAGGATTCGACAGCGTAAATGAAGCCCTTGTGTTCAATGGCATCAGAGAACCATGGAGGATGTATGATCCTACGATGGACGTGCAGATTTATCTACTTACCACAGGGACCTATCAGATAGGTGAGACCACGGTTGAAGAACGCAATTAGCTTGAAGTCTTTATAATTCGCAGATCTTGTGGGCATTTGGCAGATTACAACCTTGAGCAAATCAAACTTGGCATCATGTTGGCTACTGTAAGATTCCGAGCATTCTGGGCCGCGGTGCCAAACCAGTGCAGTGTTAATCGAAGGAAGGGGGATCAATCGCCGGGTGTAGACCTCCACGAGCATCCAGCTGTCGCGACCGTCGACGAGCACCATCCAAGACGTGTTCATGCTGACCCAGTACATACCATTAATGTAGTTGAGGGTGACGGGGATCGGATCACAGTCAAGGGGGTTGATGCTCGCCACCCTATGATCGTTATGCTCCGTGACACACCGTTTCTGAAGATCAGGCGGCATCAGCAAGCAAGGAGCTGGCTTAAGAAGCTCCGGCCTGAGGGCTTTGAGTAAACGGTACTGCCCCTACAAGCACGCGGCGAGCGGCATGGTACTGAGATTGTCCACACGCGAAACAATGAGCTTGATTACCTCTATGGGGAGCGAATTCCAGCCACTCTTTCGGCGGACACTGCTCGGTTCTGCCATTATTAGTGATTGGCTTTCGGAAAAGGGGGGAGGCGCCTTAGCGGGGATGGACGATTGGACGATTATGTGCGGACAAAGACGGAGAAGTGAATATGTGCTGCGGGAAGTGGATAGGTGATGTTGACTACAGCACGCCGCTTGACTTACGTGACACATACCAGCAGCATAGGGTCATATCGATGCCAGACAACTTGCTTGAGTGATCACAGTACTGTTACTCCCTACAGTACCTACTACTATGCCCTAGTTTGCATATAGTAGAGTAGTAGTGGAGTAGGACTCTGCTCTACTACTAGCATCGGAGGAATAGTATATTCTAATATAAAATAGTTACAAACTTCAATGCCCGAGCGTGGAACGACTATGAACCGCCATAGGTGCTAACTCCAATCCCCAGCAAACGTTCGCTGGGAGACATGGCAGTTGCAAATGCCCGCGATGCAGTTACAGTACGTGTGTAAGGGTGGCAGTTTTGTCAAATACTATGGATTAAAACCAGGCCACCGTCGGATGGAAATCTGACGGTTACGTGGGATTCTCCAGGATTGAGCTCGTGGCGAACAATCGCCAGATATCATTACTAAAAAAAGGTTAAAACACCCGGGGCTATAACTTGCACCGGCTGACCACTAACAATGATACTAACATAGTTGTAAAATGGTCAAAGACCGTGTCTACGTGGTGTTTGGAATTATATGCAAAAAACTAGCAAGATGCCCGTGCATTGCACAGAACATCAAGATGCATTTTTTTACAAAACACTTGTTGTGATAGACCCATGCAGGAGTAATCCCATGTGTAAAAACTAATGATATCTCGAGAATTTTATCGGAAAAATGGTATCTCGACCATTTCATCGGAAAAATGATATCTCGAGAAAGATGATAGATAAGGTGAGGAGGAGTGGGCGTGGTGGTGACTGGTGGTCCGACTGGGCGAAGGCATGGGGATGGACGGCGCCGGCAGCGGCCACCATGCCAGATTTTTCCAGAGACTTCCTTTTTTAATTGCTCAGCAATGAGGTTGTGGGAGATAAGGATGAATGAGGCGAGGCCTTATGTGTAAATGTGGAGAGAGGTGTGGGTATCTTTTGTAAAATTGTCATAGTTTGCTTTCTATCCGTCGGATATAGATCGGACAGTCTATATTATAAGATGGCAGGCACACCATCATCACCAACTCGTTTTTTCTCTACTCCCCTATAAAAGACTCAGTTGGTGATGATGGTGTGTCTGCCATCCGCCATTTCTGACCATTCGATCTACATCTAACGGTTGTGATGTAAGTTGTGGCCTTTTGCAACAATTCCCACTTCTCTGCTCTAGTTTACACAAAACCCCTTAGTATCTTGAAACCAACCACATTCCTCCCTTACCTCATCAAAACAGCCCAAAGAATATATTTGGAGTGAAACATAAGATATTTTTAGTGATATGTATATCAAAACTAAACTGTTTTCTTTCAAATTTGTGAATATGTATTATTCTACTTTGGATCCATTGCAACGGACGGGCTCATTGCTATAAAGGTTTATCTCTTGCATCATCCGCAACGAACACCTGGTGTACTGGTCCGGGCCGGATGCTCGCCGCGCGATGACCTGAGTTCGAATTCTATCCTAAACTTTAGATTTTTATTTTTTTAATATATATTTATTTCGCTACAGTACTGGCAGTGGAACCCACAGAGTACTTTGAATACAAGAGGATGGATTTGTTTCTTTTTAACTTTCTGTACAAATCTGTAGCCAGCCTGCAAGTCATGTACACTGTACTGACAGTGGAACCCACAGAGTACTTAGAATACAAGATTTAGGATGCAATTAACTTTTTATAGAGGGAGAATCATACACGCGATTAACTCAAATGGATTGGACGTGACTCTATTATTCTCCAACGGCAACCGGCAAATTTCCTCCCGCGGGCCGGAGCAGGTTTCTCGGTTTGCATGCGGGTTTAACGGAGGCGTTTGATGGAGGCGAGGAGGCGTGTTCAGCCGGGCGTGCAGCGGGCGGCGCAGTACTATTTGATTTGACAGCTACTAGTATATTATAAAAAGAAAGAAGAGTAGTAGAGATAGAGATAAGTGTAGAGATAGAGACTAGGGAGGAGCACCATCTACTGCTCCATGTGCTACTCGTGCGCGCCATTCGGCGGCCGCAATGTCCCCTACAGCCACTCCCTCCTGTGCTCCATTCGGCGGGCGCTGTTGAAATTTGGGGAGAGCACACGCGCGATTGCTGGCAGCGACGACTTCATCGACGACGACTTCTTCCCCGACCTCGGCAACCTCTTCCTCAATGACATGGGCGACAACCTCAATGCCAAGGGTGCTTTTCGTGGAATTGTCATGTCAGATGTCCTAGGGTGAGGACTTAGTCGTGAGGCTAGCGCATCTATGTAGTAGCTTGAGAGGGGTTGACCGGAATCGAGAGACGCAACACAAGACAAGGATTTAGACAGCTTCGGGCCCCAGGAAACATCATCCGGTAACAACCCTACATGTTGTTTGTGGTTAGGTCTCATTATCATGATGAGGGAGTCACCGTAAACCGGGTCTCCTCTAGTTGTGTCTAGCCCTAGAGATTGTTTCTTCTTGCTTGTCCCTCTTTGGGGAGCCCTGCCCCTCCTTATATAAGTTGAAGGGGCGGGTTACATGTAGAGTCCAACTCGGACTTAAGACTTAACTATTCTGACTTCTCTTCATGGGCTTCTTAACATCTTGGACTTCAAAACGTCTCGGGCTTCATAACGTCTCGGGCTTCATAACCCATGGCAACCCAGTTATCACCGTCTGCCGGGTTATGACTGGTGCCGGTTTATGATGGTCTGCCGGTTTATGATGGCCGTCCGGTTTATGAACTGACTTAACACATGCCTGATTATCATCTGACTTAACTCCTGCCGGTTTACCACCTGCCTTAACACCTGCCGGTTTACCACCAGCCGGTTTACCGTCTGTCTTAGCCATCTGTCTTAACTGTCCGCCTTAACAGTCCACCGGTTTACCAAGTCCCGGCCGGTTTACAACTCCGGCCGGGTCATACCGTGGGGTATATCCCCGACAGTGCTGCTCCCGTTGCACCATATGTGTTTCTGTCCTTCCTGTTCGAAATCATGGTAGAATTCATGTTTCTAGTCTGTGTCCTAGATTCGATCTGTTCATCTACTATTCTAGTCGACATGATTAGTTTAATCTTTGTTATAGCCATCATGATTTATTTTGTGCTTATTCGGATGTCCTAGGGTGAGGACTTAGTCGTGAGGCCAGCGCATCTATGTAGTAGCTTGAGAGGGGTTGAGCGGAATCGAGAGACACAACACAAGACAAGGATTTAGACAGCTTCGGGCCCCGGGAAACATCATCGGGTAACAACCCTACATGCTGTTTGTGGCTAGGTCTATTATCATGATGAGGGAGTCGCCGTAAACCGGCTCTCCTCTAGTTGTGTCTAGCCCTAGAGATTGTTTCTTCTTGCTTGTCCCTCTTTGGGGAGCCCTGCCCCTCCTTATATAAGTTGAAGGGGCGGGTTACATGTAGAGTCCAACTCGGACTTAAGACTTAACTATTCTGACTTCTCTTCATGGGCTTCTTAACATCTTGGGGTTCATAACGTCTCGGGCTTCATAACGTCTCGGGCTTCAAAACCCCTGGCAACCCAGTTATCACCGTCTGCCGGGTTATGACTGATGCCGGTTTATGATGGTCTGCCGGTTTATGATGGTCTGCCGGTTTATGAACTGACTTAACACCTGCCTGATTATCATCTGGCTTAACTCCTGCCGGTTTACCACCTGCCTTAACACCTGCCGGTTTACCGTCTGTCTTAGCCATCTGTCTTAACTGTCCGCCTTAACTGTCCGCCGGTTTACCTAGTCCCAGCCGGTTTACAACTCCGGTTGGGTCATACCGTGGGGTATATCCCCGACATTAGCCCCCAGTTCAATTTGGATTTATCCATGTTAAACTGATCCTGAGCATCTTTAAATCCTTGTCATTTCCTTCTAGAAAATCCGGGTCAATAGGCCAGCTTCATAATCAATTTGCTGACATTGGTTTGTCACAGAGAAATATTGTGAAGAATAGCTTCTTTGACTCAGCTCCCAATGCTTAACAAAAATACTGGTCTTTGAAATACTCATCTGATCTTCAGCCGGTTTAAGAATGTAGAATTTGTTGGTTTATCATTGCGAAAATTGCCGGTTTATAAATATTGATGGCACCGGGTCATAATGGTAGTTAACATCAAGCTTGAAAATATACCTCCTTTGTATGCATATCACTTGTAGCCCCCAAGTCTTAAGAGGGTAACATAGTAACAGCTTAAGAATTGCTTCAATATGAATGTCACAAGCTTGAGGAAATCCAGGTTGTTCATCTCAATCACTAGTCAGAACTGAGTATTCCACATATGTAGCCCCCAAGTGTCGGGTTGTCATGCTTGCAGCAACCTGGTACTTGTAATTTCCTTGAGTTTTGACAGGAGCAATTGGTAGCCCCCTAGGGCCGGCTCATTATGATGTGATGAGTCGAGTCTTCGATGAGGTGAGCAAAAATGACTTTGCATTAGCCCCCAAGTGTCATGGTGCATGCTTGCAGCGACATGAGACTTGCATATTTGATATAATCTCAACTTAAATAATTTAGCCCCCAAGTGCCGGGTTGTAAGCCTGCAGCGACTCGGGACTATTCCTTCCATTGTAGAATAAATCATATCCTTTGATAAAATAATAGCCATTGCGCTAAAGCGACTTTGAAAACCTCAATAATACCGGTTATTAATAACCATAAAAATCCAGCCATGTTGGCTATTCAAGAGAATATAATCCGGTATGAAAACCTCATTCATTCAATATCATAATGAAAATTCAGCCAAGTTTGGCTATTCGAATAATATAACCCAATGATTTATAAGCGCATGATTCCAATGGCGCAATCCAAATATATACTGGCAACTTATAGTCCAAAGCCAGGCCGGTTTAATAAACACCGGATAATTTATCATCATGCTTTATTCAACCTGTTTCTGCATACAACAAGTTTAAAGTGTCCTGGCGGTTTACCGCCGGACGGGTCATAATGCCCAACATATAACCTGGGTTGATAACCAAGGCTGCACTTAAAAATAATCAACTATGAAATATATCATACCTGTGACATTAAATCACATCACTGGTTGGCCAACTTTATTGTAGTAAAAGGTGATAACCCCAATCTTCAGTACTGATAACTCCTTCCAAATTGCACCGGTTTATGATAAAACCATACCGGGTTGTGATAAACTTTGGATTAACCATATATAATACTGGCGACTTGTAGTCAAAACCAGACCGGGTTGATAATCTCCGGATCATGACTGATCATATACTGACAACTTGTACATGACAACCTAACCGGGTTGATAAACACCGGTTTGAAAACATCACAAATCTTATCAAAAGAAAGAGAAACTTAGCAAATGGCAAATAAAACCGTTGTAGTCGAGGCTTTTCACGGGCTGCCAGGCCCTAAATTCGACAGCAAAGAATCCCCAAGCAACATTGTGAGTTGTGCTCAGTGGGTGCCTATGTTTGAGCTGTTGTTTTACAACACTCTCTTTGGCCCCGGATTGATGTGGCTTTGAGCCGATCAAGAGGTGTGACTGTGCTTCGGATACGACCAAGCCCCCAAGTGATGCTGTGGCATTGCGTCGATCAAGAGGTGTAGCTATGGTTCGGGTACGACCAAGCCCCCAAGTGATGCTGTGGCATTACGCCGATCAAGAGGTGTAGCTATGGTTAGGATACGACCAAGCCCCCAAGTGATGCTGTGGCATTGCGCCGATCAAGAGGTGTAGCTATGGTTCGGATACGACCAAGCCCCCAAGTGACCCTTCTGGTGGCATTTCGCCGATCAAGAGGTGTAGCTATGGTTCGGATACGACCAAGCCCCCAAGTGACCCTTCTGGTGGCATTTCGCCGATCAAGAGGTGTAGCTATGGTTCGAATATGACCAAGCCCCCAAGTGACCAATAAGATAAGCCCATAAGGCAGGATACCCATGTTTGAACTGCGCATCATGGCAACAGGTCCTCTTCGGCAACCTTTAACTTTTCGCAAGAGATAAATTCTTCTTGAACCAGGATTTTGAACCGGATATTGAGAGCTTCAGAGCTTTGTGGGAGACAGATTTTCCCTTGAACCGGATTTTAAACTGGAATCTTTCTTTTTAAGCCGGAAATTTTCTGACGGCCTTTAAATTTGCACCAATATGGCGATTTAGGGTCCTGCATGAGATAACTTTGCAAGCCAGAGTAATTGCTCTTTTAAAGAAAGCAATATATAATATAAAAATATATGGATGGATTTCACCTGATATGTTGGACCAGAAATTATCCACCGCGGAGTTGATGATCACCCCGGTAAAGCTGATTTATTGTCCAATCGCGCGTAGTTGTGTTGTACTCGAGCAGTGACTCACTTGCACTTAATAAAAAGCTCATGCAGACGGTGCAGACAACTGCTGATAATATAGACCGGATCACATGGTGGCGGTTTGCACATGTCCATTGGATAACGTGCATGGGCGGGTGTAACCATGAGGTGCTGATATAGATTGGTCCTGCATATAAAAATATACAAGCCAACGTAATTGTTCTTTGACAATAACAATATCTGTTAAATTAAATAAACTTGAATGAATATCACCTGATTTTTTATCGGATGCTGACATTTAATAATGTTTGAACATAGTCCAATGCAGATGTATGTTATGATCTGATGTAGCACTGCCTCGTATATGTCTGGGTATACAGACTGAAATATCAAATGTTGAAGTCTGTGCTATCCTTCATATTCTAGCACTTGATCACGTGGTCTTCCACACTTGATTTAGTACTTGGTCCACGTGATGTTGCTATCCACTCTGGTTGAATCTTTTCAACAAGTGCATGGGTCCTGCCTTGAAAACTGACCCGCCTATGACTGATGATCGTACAACCTAAACCCGTGCAAGTCTCGCTTATGGCAAACTGTGGCTCTTGCAAGGACAGATCACACTAGGTGCAGACAGAACCTTTGATACCTGACAGCGTTTTAGGAGCTGAACCGATCTGACACCCTTTTCTCCCAATCTTCAGCACCAGAGGCTAAACTTTTGTATTTTGTTTCAGAACACGCTGATGTATCAACGAAAAGGCCTTTCGCCTTGTAGAAGCACTAACCCATCAATCCAACTGTGCACCTTCCATCAGCAACAATCAGATGTACTCACAGGGGCGGCTCGTGGCGGCTCAAACCGGACCGAGTTAGGCAACACGGAATTGTCTCAAGGTACGCCTACAGCAGCAGCGGGTCAAAGCGACATGAGGCTTGCTCGAGGTGGCTTATTACACGTCCAGCAAAGGCAGCGACGGTTTAGGCGAGGACCACGGCGGTTTAAACGAGGACCTTGGCGGTTTAGGCAACGACGGCTCAGCGAAGTAACAATCCGGCTCAGCCAAGGCCATGGTAATAGCAAGTCGCGACTCACCGGAGAAGCAGCAATTTAGCAAGGCGGAACAGAAGGCGACGCCTGCAGCACAGCCAGAAGACAGAGCCAAACTTTGACGCAGAAATTAGGCCGACTTGGCGTGATTTCTCAGAGGCAATTTAGAAGCAGGCGACTGAGGTTGTAACCGGCTTGGCAGAGGCGGGTTGCGACCCAGGGTGCGGCGGCTCAGGTCACAGGGAGGCGGCAGAAACAGCAGCTCGGAGGCGGGCCGCGGCGTGAAGGGAGCGATGCGGCAACCCGGCGGAAGTGAGCTGGTTAAAGCGGTGTGATAAAGCCGGCCCTCGGACGGTGGCGGCTCACAGGGCGAGGCAGCGGAGGCGGAGACCGGCGACCTTCCACATGGTTCACGGAAATGGCGAAGCAGGCGGCAAAGTAATGATCGCGACGGCGGTTTGAAGCAAGGCACCATGACCGGTTTGGGGCGCAGCAGCAGAATCGGGCATCTCGAGGCCGCGGTGCTGGCGGTTCGTCATAGCAGAGGAGGCGACGGCAACTGTGGCAGGCCATGGTTGCAGAGGCAACGGCAGGCCTTGGCGGCAGCGCACGACGGAGGTGGCGTGACAACGGCTCTGATACAACTTAAGTTCTCGCAGAGGCGACTCGGAGTTGCGGCTGCTTGAAGCTCTGGCGGAGGCGAAACCAGCCAGTGGCGGAGGCGGACATTTGAGATGGCCTGGGATGTTCGAGGTGTGCGTCCGACTCATAGTAAGATACAACAGTTTAATGATGCAGCAACTCGAACGTGTCGGCGGTGGCGGCTCAAGGTGGCTCGGCGAAGGCCCACGACGGCCGTTCGAGATGGCAGTTATTCCGGCGAAGGCGGTTTGGACGCGAGCGGAAGTAAGGCTGGCAGCTTGTGGCGTGGCTGGTAAGGGCGGCCCTCTGCCGAGGCCTGACGAGATGACGACTTTCGAACTGAGGTGACAGACAACGCGAGTCCGGGCTCGAGGCCGCGGCGGCTGGCGGAGGTGACTCGTCGGCGACTCATGGCCAGGATTGAAGCAGAGAGCGGCGGGGGTGGATGAGGCAGTTTAGACCGGCGCGTCCAAGATGACCCGGCGCCGGCCCGCTGTCAGTGAGGTGAACTGGACCGGTTCAAGAGGCTCGGGAGCCGACCACATTGGAGCGGAGGGCGGCCGAAGCGCGCGGCTGCGGAGGCGAAGTACAACAGCGAGGGGCCATGGCGGTTTAGGCAGATGGCGGCTCGGCTCCGCTGCTGCTGAGGGGGGAGCCACGGCGCTGTAGGAGAAGCGCTGGCGAGTCAAATGCGATGACCAGCCCGGCGGCGTAGCGGCTCGGAACAAGCGGGCGGTTCAAGGGCGCAGGCACAGTCGATGGGTCAGTCCGGGTTACGGACGGCTCTGTTTCCTTTCCTTGACTCTTTCCTTGACTTTGATTTTTTTATTCCAATTTGCTGCAGTACGTCCGGCCCTCCGATCCTGCTTAGTTCCGATGTCTATCTTGTTTTCAATTCGGTTTCGCCAGATCATCTAGACGTAGAGGCGCATACTGCTGTATAACTCCAACTTTAATCCAAAAGCAATGATTTGTCGGCTCTGCCTATGGCTATCCCATGTAGGTTTATCATGTGTGTTTTCCTCTGTGCCGGTTCAACTTATTATCACGAGCTTCTCGATCCCTCGGAGAGATCCCTCCAAGAACTCAACACCACCGTGCGCAGGCCCCACGGTGGGCGCCAATTGTCGTGGAATTGTCACGTCAGATGTCCTAAGGTGCAGACTTAGTCGTGAGGCCAGCGCATCTATGTAGTAGCTTGAGAGGGGTTGAGCGGAATCGAGAGATGCAACACAAGACAAGGATTTAGACAGCTTGGGGCCCGGAAAACATCATCGGGTAACAACCCTACATGCTGTTTGTGGCTAGGTCTATTATCATGATGAGGGAGTCGCCGTAAACCGGCTCTCCTCTAGTTGTGTCTAGCCCTAGAGATTGTTTCTTCTTGCTTGTCCCTCTTTGGGGAGCCCTGCCCCTCCTTATATAAGTTGAAGGGGCGGGTTACATGTAGAGTCCAACTCGGACTTAAGACTTAACTATTCTGACTTCTCTTCATGGGCTTCTTAACATCTTGGGCTTCATAACGTCTCGGGCTGCATAACGTCTCGGGCTTCATAACCCATGGCAACCCAGTTATCACCGTTTGCCGGGTTATGACTGGTGCCGGTTTATGATGGTCTGCTGGTTTATGATGGTCGGCCGGTTTATGAACTGACTTAACACCTGCCTGATTATCATCTGACTTAATTCCTGCCGGTTTACCACCTGCCTTAACACCCGTCGGTTTACCACCAGCCGGTTTACCGTCTGTCTTAGCCATCTGTCTTAACTGTCCGCCTTAACTGTCCACCGGTTTACCAAGTCCCAGCCGGTTTACAACTCCGGTCGGGTCATACCGTGGGGTATATCCCCGACAGTGCTGCTCCCGTTGCACCGTATGTGTTTCTGTCCTTCGTGTTCGAAATCATGGTAGAATTCATGTTTCTAGTCTGTGTCCTAGATTTGATCTGTTCATCTACTATGCTAGTCCACATGATTAGTTCATTCTCTGTTATAGCCATCATGATTTATTTTGTGCTTATTCGGATTAAACCTCGTAGTAACTTGCTCATATATTCAACTGGCGCAACGTCCCCTACAGCCACTCCTGTTTCATGGACGGCCTGATCGATGCCTCCAAGGAGCCCTTCGTCTACTGCTATGAGTGCTCGTTGCCATTTTGGGGCTCGCCGGCGAGCATCGTGCATCACCTCACGCAAGCGTCCGTCTATCACTACTGGCCCGCGGCGAAGAACATCAAGTACGAGACATGCTACCCGTTCGCCGTGCCGGAGTCGCTGGAGGATCACCGCCGCCTGCTAGTCTCGGAGGAGGACGGCAGCGTCTTCCTCTTGATCGTGGGCACCGGCGAGGCCCCCGCAGGCCGACGCCCCGTCTCTGTAGTGTGCTTCAGGGGCGACGGCGCTGACGCTGACACTGACACAAGGTTGATGTATGGGTGCGTGCTCACTGTTACTGCCCCTCAGAGGTACGTGGGCGCCCACACCAACTCGATGACGCAAACTAGGACTGTGCCGAGCTGGGACCTTCCCGCCGATGTGGACATGGAACACGCATGGTATGATTCCCCCCCCCCCAACATGGTGCACGGGGACTCCAAGGAGGTTCACCTGGACATATGCATTACCAAGTTAAATGATGATCATTAGTCTTCGCTCAATGTAATCCGCTTTCTAAGCATGTGGAGACTTCTTATTTATATAGTATAGAAGCTTCGATGCATGATCTTGCTCTATTGGAGTATCGCGCTTGAATAAAAGTTTATCCATTTATGGTTTAGTCCAGAATCTTCCATGTATGCTTTTGCTCCATTAGAGTACTCGCTTGCCATTTATGAGATTAACTGAGAATTTTTACTACAGTACTGGTGAAAGACTTATGATGAACCATTTCTTACATCTGCTCTGCCCCCTTCCAAGTCATCTTGATTTAATCCCTCCGTCTAGGTGTATAAGAGCATGGTTAATACTTAATAGTATAGCCAACTGTTGACTATAAGAAAGTGCCATGTCATTTGTACCCAACATGTATAACAATCGATACTCAAAAACTAATTCTTAAAGATCATTTCTTGCAAAGCACAATAAGTGTTATTTCTGCACAAGTTTTGGATGCAGGTTGAATAGTTGAACGCTTTTGTTTGCAAAAGATATTTTTTTATCTATTTCACACGGATGTTTGCGAGCTCTAGAGATGAAATAATATCCGAAGAAAACATCGATACCCGTTACACATGAGATGACCCCCACATCCTTTGTCAAAATAAACAACTCCCCGATCAATGCATTTCACTGTTCCGTGCAACGCATGGGCACCTTACTGTAGATTAGTACGACCAAAAATTTAACTCACATTATATATAGTACGATAAATGCTCATGCATGTCACCTAAAATTATATCAGTGAAAACTATGTTCAAATACGAATCCAACGATATAGTTTTTGTTGACATGCACAAACATTTTGTCAGTTAAATCTTCAATCAAATTCAATGGAGGACTAATAAACCACGACCGATGTAGTACTAGTGTACAGGGCGGCACTGCACGGGAGTCTCACCCCGCTCGTGGCGTAGCAGTAAAGCCGTCATATCACAAAACCCCACCACTCCCAATAATAAGTGGCCTGGTAAAATAAACGGACAAGCAACCATCACATCCCTTCGTCTTTTTTGCATTTCATCTCTCTGCATTTACTTTCTCCGGTTCATCTCACACACTCGATCCCTAGCTACTACTCCTAGTATCCCTAGCTACGACTCCTAGTATCCCTAGCTACTACTCCTAGGGCCAGCTCTTTTGGCGGCTTAACAAATAAGCCATCTCTTCCCCAGCTTTTCTCATAAGACTAGTCACAGTGGAGAGTAACATTAAGGCACCTCACTCATTTATTTGGGCTTCTAAACTACTAGTACGTCCGTCCTGGTTTATTCGTCACCATTGTAATTTGTGCTAAATTTTCACCAAAGATTTAACTGATAAAATGTTAGTGCATGTGACATGCACAAACATTTCATTAGTTAAATTTATGGTCAAAATTTGACACAGATTACAATGGGGACCAATAAACCAGGAAGGAGGTAGTACTTATGGGATTACTAATCTAGAAGCCTAAAAGAACTGGCCCCTGGTACTCCTAGTAGTAGTACTCAAGTTGGAATTCCAATTGCACGAAACAACTTGTTAGGCAAAAAATTCGATACAGGGTGTAGGAAGCGGTTTGGGAATTTGCATGCCTTCGCGACCAGTGAGATACTCCATACAAAGTACGATAAAGAAATAACCACAGAGAAGGAAGCTAAAAGTAAACAATAAAATGAGCATTTTTGCATTTGTTTTGCATTGAATGATTTCACAAGCTTGACTAGTGCTGTTTTTCTAATTTTACAAAAACCGCATCGTAATGTTAAAACGTGCATTTGCACGTACATAAGTAATAGTAATACTCCCTCCGTCTAGGTGTATAAGTCTTCCCTCCTACTTGGTCACGGTGCACAACCAAATATGACTTATTCACCTAGACGGAGGGAGTAGCACAGTCTGCATAGCATATATAGAGAGAGACGTGTAGTGCGATAGTATATAGTAAAGTTTGTGCTATATGCACGTACTTACAAAATGCGTACGGATACACAAGGTTTCCAAACTTTTCCTTTTACATACTTAATTAACGACACTAATAATTCCTGAACGTTCGGGATTTATCATTTGCGTCACAAAACTAATGAGATCACCTTACGAAACTAAATTATATTCCTAATAAAAGCCACGGCGCCCGCAGGAGTTCTTGCGGTCCGCCACGAGTGCCCTGGTGCGCGGCCGTTTCCCAACGCGATGACACAACGCCTCTTCCTCAGCCTCGCAACTCACGAGGTGCTGATTGGCGGCTTGTTGGCAGGCGAGCGCGATCTCACCGGTGTGGTGATCCGACGCCAACAGGTACTCCTCCTCGCTGGAAGCATGCACCCGGTCCACGTACCGCCAAGCTTAGATGAGGCGCTTGGGCCCGACTGCACTCAGGGCTTTGGCACGGGCGTCCTCCGCCACCATCATGGCCCTCGCACGAGCCTTCTGCCAAAGAGCCAATTGCCTGACTCTCTCGGACACAACATAGGCCTGTCAGGCAGCTTGCCCCGCGGCGCGCTTCTCTTCCTCGACCTTCTTCTCTGCCTCTATTTTGGCGCGCTCAGCCGGAGGCAAAGCCTCCCACAAAGCGACATCCATTTCTTTCCAAAGCTCCTCAAGGCTGGGGGGGCTTGGCGGGCGGCGCAGCGTTCTCCTCATAGCGGGGAGCCGACACGTCCTCCGACGCGCGTGCTGGCGAGATTGGGAACACCGAGACGTCCACCTCGACGCGGCGCGGCAAGGAGCGGAACGCCGACGCGTCCTCCTCGACTAGTGGCGGCGAGGAACGGAACGGCGATGCGTGACCGTTCGCGTGGTGCAGCGAGGGGCGCCTAGGGCTTGGGAGGGGCGTTGCCATGGTGGTCGACGTGAGAGGGAGGGGAGGAGATAGCGATGAACGTGAGAATTCTTCCGAATGCCGTGGGAGGCGCAGTATTTATAGCGAGCAATGGAACACCTATGTAAGATATGGACTGAGCTTCACTGACTTAACTGCAGGTCCAGTTGCGTTACTAACATGTGGGCCAGATGCCTGTTGGGCCCACATGTCAGTGACCCAATGCACCTGCAGTTAAGTAACTGAAGCAGCGTCACGTAAGATATGTTGCGTGATTAACGTAACAGCTATGTGGGCACATTTGTTGGAGTAAATTACGAGGGAGGAAGGGGTGGAAATATTGCTGGTCACAAGGGATTGGACGAGCGCGGGGGAGGAGAGTCATGCATGCAGATTTTTTCCACACGGGGTGGATTGGTGGGACTGCCAGAGGGAGAGGGAGAGTCAAGCAGGCGTTCAGATTTCAAGGTGCACTAAATTATTGCATGCGATGATTAAGGCTGGCGATAGTGGTGGTAATGTGGTACTGATGTGGCAAACATACCGGAATAGCAAACATACTGATGTGGCAAAGAATTAAAGAAGAGAGGGGGCTTAGAGTAACATAGGTAGATACCGTATCATGTCAAATACTATCCTACTTTGTGTCATACATGGCACTATAAAGGTTGTCCCGTATCATAACGCTAGTATCATGCACATGATACTAGTATATGATACTTTCTACTATGAGTAGCCTAAAGAGAATATTGACTAATCTCTACTCTCTATCTCGACTCTTATCTTTATTTTCTACTCTATATCTATATACTCCTATATATATATACTTATATACTCCTACAAAAATCTCAGTTGCTGGTGATGGTGTGTCTGCCTCTGGACAACGTGAGCCGTTCGATCTACTTGGAACCAACGACTGAGATGTGTGTGCATAGAGACATGGCCTTGGCACCGGTGGTAGCAGATATTTACCCACCTCTGCCACTGTATAAAATACGGAACTACTAATTCCAGCCTCATTTTCTTTCTGGTTCATCTCCTTGCATTCTTGCCGGCGGCGGCGAAGGTTCCTGAAGATGGAGTCCAGACTCTAGAAACCACTACAAAAACTATTCCACTGCCTCTATCCTGGTAAGAGTAGGTGAAAATTTTGAATCGAGCCCTTTAAACTAGAAGGGAGGTAGTAGTAGTACTCTAATAGCTAACCTTGTTGTGATGACTAGATAGGACATGGCACGCACCTGGACGGAGGAAGTAGTCTGCATTGTGCGTATAAGTTTTGTCTGAAGTCAATGTACCTCTACTTTGACCAAACTTATAGAAACATGTATCAACATTCACAATGTCAAATCAATATTTTTATACTCATTATAAAACATAGTTTCATAAAATATATAGTTGGTATTGTAGATATTGATATTTTTAGTATAAATTTGGTCAAAAACTTTGCAAACTTTGACTTGACCCAAATCTTACACGGGGTAAAAAGGACCAGAGGGAGTATCATGCATGCGGAGTAGGCAAAAAAATTGCTCATTTATAGCCGGTCAAAATCTCAAAGGGCGTGACCGCGCGAGGGATGCGAATGTCCTAGGAGGCGCGACGGTTGACGGAATTAAGTGAAGTTACCTCCACCCGCTGGCATGGCGTGCAAACACGCAGAAGCTATACCGTTAGGCCTACGATATGGGTCTAGTAGACATGACATCTAGTGGGTCCCGCATAGTACTCGAGAACTCTTTGAGGGCATGCAGTCGTTTATCCACCGGGCAAGCCAACAACCCCACGCTGTTCGCATGCCCTACTCGTCCCCGTCTTGTACCTTACAACAGTTCGCTCCCAGTCGTCCCGTCCTTTCACATTACACCAGTTCAACTTCTCCTAACCTGCCTCCAAAATCCATGGCTTCCCAAATCTCCATGATCGCCGCTGAGTACCAGGTTAGAGCCATCACCAGCGATGAGTTCATCGTCATCTACACCCGTAGATCTGCGACGGTGAAAGCATGCCTTGCTCGCTTCCTACGCATGTTCAACAGTTCAAAGGATCAGTGGGTCGCTGGGCTAGATGTTGAGTACACCATAGTCCTGGAAAGTGAGAAGATTCTAATGGAGGCAGAGAAGAAGAAGCCCGTCGTGATCCAGGTTTGCGTACAGAACGTGTGCTTGGTCTACCACATATGCCATGCCGATGTTGAGTACCAGGATTTTAAGAACTTCCTCAAGGACGAAAGAGTGAAATTCATTACTATAGACTTTAGTAACGATAGGATTGTACTGGGTCGGATAGGCCTCATTGTAGGCCAGCCCTTCGATCTCCAGAAGGAAAGCCTGGTGCCCGCCTCTCAGCCTTCAATGCTGACACTAGCAGCAGCCATGATTGATCCTTCGTACGCTCAACACAAGAAACCTCACCACGAGTATCATCATGCATGGGAGTCGAAGACAATAGATGAAGATCACATCCTGTACGCAGCAATGGATGCCTACCTTTGTTTAAATATCTACAAGGGTTGGATGAAGAAGCAGAGCCCAGTGTCCGGTTCAAGCAAAGAAGTGTCGGCGAAGAGGAAGAGACGAGGACAAAGTTGAGGACGTGGACTTGGACTCCGAGTAAGGTGGCAGTGCCGTCGCTCATGCTGGTTCTACTGCAGTGTCAAGCGGACTAGTTGCTTAGTTTTATTTCAGCGGTGTGTTGTGCTGAGCCCCCAGAAGAACTATGTTTATGTTCTTTCTCATTATTTGAACTCTCAGTACGTACAGTAGTACTAGTATGTCTTACTACTGTTCTTCTTGTAGTTGGTACAACGGCTCGTATCTTCGTGTTCCTACTGTACTTAATACTACTGTTCGTACTAGTAGTATAATTTGGGTGAGTCGATTTGTGAAAGAAGTTCGACGGAGCGAAGGAAGAAGACGGCAGAGAAGCTACCCCAGTATCTATATTAGGGTGGCAGGGTGCCCATGATCTATCTTATAAGTGTTTTGTGTGGAATGCAGTTCGCTGGAAAAAATGGATCATGCCCGGGGTTAAATGGATGGCGGGGGTGGGGGAGCATGGCGGTGGCAGGCGGTTCAGGGGAGGGCGAGGTGGCGGCGGCAGGCGGTTAGGCGTGTGGCGGGCTGGCGGCTCGATGCTTGAGAGAGAAGATGAACAGTGCATCAATTTTGGAGGTTGAGGAAGCCCTTCTGGCCATCCATGTTGCATCCAACGGCTCACAAGAGTCGACTGACCCAAATTGCTCCTTCAGATTGCAGGATCCACATGGCATTCAAGGTCTCAAAGTTAGATTCCGCATCCGCACCCGGTTTGCAGGCTCGGCGTGGGTGCGACCGGCTTCCGCCGTGACAGCCACCATGCCCGCCTCCTCCGTGCGGGCGGATACGACAATGACACGCTAGCTCCTCCTCGCGGGCGTGCAGGAGCACGCGCTCGTCCTCCTCTTTGTAAGCTCCATGCATGGACACGGCTCCACCAGCTACTCGCGTGATTGGCAGCGCGGTGACATCGCGAGGAAGGACTGTAGACGACGTGAGCGGGCGAGCCTTAGGCTTCATGGCACTGGGATGGCGGCGACACGGCAGTGATGGGCGAGAAATGGTTGACCGGAGCAGGCGGGCATCGACATGCGCAACAGCAGCGGCGGCATATTGATGAGTGCACGCATGGGAGCTTAGTTTAGTTTTATATAGGGTTGATCAAACTTAAAAGAAAACCGTACTAGTACACGTAAACATTAGACTGAGGCAGCGCTTATATTAGTTACCACAGCCACGATACAGAATCCTGTGCAAGCGCGTGAACTGCGTCCGCGCGGTCGGTCGAACGGTGCGTCACCGTGTCGCGCTCGAAGGACATCCACCGAACCTTTTTGTGTGTGTGAAAACAGCCCGAATATTACTCAACTTTTTTTCCTGGAAAAGTTCTTCACGCTACAATATTTCCATATATTTGAATTTAGCTTCAGTTTGTGTTTATTTGGATTTGGACGTTTTAGGTGCGTCCTAGTTTTTTTAATACTGATTTTGTGTGTGTGACTGAGAGAGAACGTGTGTATGTGTCCATATGTGTGTTGTGGCGGAAGGGCAATGTGGAGACGGTATGCGGGTGATAGAGACATAGAGAGGTGTGATTGTGCAAATGATCATGCATGAGTGAGACATAGAGAGATGCCGATACGTTGTGTATACATGAGAGAACGGTCTTCTATTTGTACTTCTGTGTGTGCGAGAGAGAGAGAGACAGAGAGAGAGAGAGAGAGAGAGAGAGGAGCATCCGTAACACAACAACCATCTCTCTCGATTCGTCCGCCCCTCGCACGATCGTAGGTAACATATGCATCAACGCACACGTTTTGACACCCTCACACGGCCCCTGCCCACCTCAAGGCCCGCACATCGCTCTGTATCTCGCACACACAATCTCTTCATGAAAACCCTATTTAGCATGTAGCTTTCTGTCACAAACACACACATTTCTCACCATAGGTTTGATTTCTCTCAATATCTGACACACACACACACACCGCACACACACTCCCCCTCCCCCGAGCACACAATTCAACCCCATCCAAGGTTATATGGCGACCACTCTCGCTTGTGCTTCTCTGCACCCCCAGCATGCACACCACCTCAATTATCAAAGAGGGCATCGAGGAGATCGAAGACGGCGACCACACTGCACTAGAGAATGCGGGGCCATTTGGAAGTAGGATGATGTGACGACGGCTGACTGACTCCTCCCCCCTCTCTCTCCCGCACAAAATTACCAATCCCTCTCCCTCCCGCACAAAATTATCAACCCCTCAACCCGCGAGATCCTTCCCCTCTCGTCCATGTTTTTCCAGCTCTCTCATCAAACATGTTGTCTCTTCTCCTTCCACATGTACAGAATCCGGATGCACACGCATCTCACGTATATTACATGTCTCCATCTTTCTCACAGACCTAACTTCTTCCTCTCTCTTTCTCTCTCTATCTCTCTCTCTCCCGTTAGGTTTGTCTCCTACTCTCTCGCCCACATACATACAATCTTTCCCGCCCTATCTGCTCCATCTTCGCAAGCTCTATCTACACGTTTCATTCACACATTGGGATGTGTTCAAAATGTTGCTTTTATAATGAATGATGTAGAGTTATGGTTGGTTTTGTTGTATTCTACAAAGTAATAACTATGAAATGCATTTAGATTTCATTTGATTGAGATTATGTTAGTTTGAGCATATTGTGAAGTACTATAGACCTCTTAAACATCTTGGAATTCAACAATGATTGTAACTATTGAATTGTATAGACCATTACATTCGAAGTCATTAGCCTAATATATTTATTTCACAATTACAACAAATGATTAATTCACTACAAACTAAGAAAACAAAATGTGTACTCCCTCCATTTTTATTTAAGTCCGCGTAATAGCATTGGTCAAAGTCACATTTTCTAAACTCTCAGAAAGTTTATAACAAAAAATGTTAACATATACAATAACAAATATATACCATTAGATTCATTATTGAATGTACTTTCACATCATACATATTTGTTATGGTAAATGTTTATATTTTTCTATAAACTTGGTCAAACTTTAGGAAGTTTGACTTCGGTCAAACCTAATATGCAGAGTTAATAAAAACGGAGGGAGTACTAGTAGTTACTAGTACTACTAACTACTAGTACTACTCGCTAGTTGCTTAGCCCAATCACCCAACACGCTACACGGGGAGTTCAATGCGACAAAATTTTGAGGTCGGCGGGAAAATCTCTCGCGACCCTGATTCGAGCAGTGCGAATTTGCCATCATAGCCTTCGGAACAGGTCTACGGATGACGCTTGGTAGGGGGCTGTTTTAGTAACTTCAGGTTCACCCTACCCAGCCAACCCCACCCCGGCACCCAGAGTAGTACACCTGAATACTCCCCATGTTCTATCCCCACCGCAAAATCGACTTCTCCACGGCACCGCAGCCTTCGTGCTCCTCCCCTTCTACATCGGCGCACTCGTCCACTGCAGTGCATCTACCTCATCGGCGACCCCATACACCGCACTGGAGCCGGTCCACCGTCATCATCGTACACGGAGCCTCTTCCCCGGCATCGTCTTCCACGGTTTCGGATCTGCTTCCCGGAAGCAGACGCCAAGTGCAGAAGCACCACCGTCGTGGACAATGAACTGACTCCCGTTGCCCACCATGATGCATAGAGGCCGCCACAACCATCGTACTCCTGCTCGATTGGTAACGTGTGTATTGAATCTCTTAGCAGTACATGTGCAGTTCCAATTAAGTTCATACCTACCCTTCAAATTTCCTGGTTGCTATTGTTCCCGTAAAAGTAATTGGTTATAGCCTCCATTGTCCAACAGAATATCAGCTTGTAATTGTGCGTCGCTCCTGTATCGCGTTGTGCTTGGGTAGGTTCTTCATCTGCAACCAGTAGTGTGGCAAATGATGGAAAGTTTTTTAGAACTAGCAAGATGCCCATGCGTTGCACGGAACATCAATATGCATTTGTATGAGTAGTTTATCTTCTGGGACAAAAGGATGAAGGAGGGAAGGCCTTATTTGCAAATGTGGAGAGGGGTGTGGGTATCTTTCTGCAAAATTGCCATAGTTTCCTTCCTATCCATCGGATATAAATCGGACGGCATATATTGCAGGATGGCAGGCACACCATGATCACCAACTCTATTTTCAAAAAGAGTAGAGATAAATATAAAATATATAATAAATATAACAGTAGAGAAGAGAGTAGAGATAGCAGGGACGTCGGGAAAGGATCGCGCGCGTGCGGGAAAAAGCGGTCGGGCGCGCACTAGTTTTGGCGCACGGCGTCGGACGCGCTTTATAAAATCCAACGCCCTCCTCCCACCACTCTGTGCCTTGCCACCGCTCTCTCCCCGCTCTGTGCCTTGCCACCACTCTCTCCCCGCTCTGGGCCTCGCCACCGCTCTCTCCCCGCTCTGCGCCTCGCCACCGCTCTCTCCCCGCTCTTTCTCGCCTCGCCGCCGCTGCGCCACCATGCCGCCGCGTCGCCAAGAAATTTGGGGATACTGCGGCGTCCGTGCGCGCCCCTCCGGCGGCTTCTCCACCGAGATTCGGTTCCACGGGATGCGCCTCGGCCTCGGCAATTTCAACACCGCCCACGAGGCCGCCCGCGCGTACGACGCGGCGGCGTGGCGCCTCCGTTGGCCTCATAGAACATTGAGCTTCCCCAATGTGCCGACACGGGAGCGGGCGCAGGAGCTCATGCCGCTATCGCGGCTTATCACCGACGAGGATCATCGCGACAACCGGAGGCGGGAGCACCGTCTCAGCATCGCCGAGATGGACGAGGAAGCCATGGCGTTGTGGCGCCAACGCTTCCCACAGGACATCGTCAACGAGCGCAAGTTCTACACGCAAAGGAGCGCGGAGAGGGAGAAGAGGAGGGCGGAGCGAGCTGCCTATCGCGAGGACAAGCGTATGTGAAAACGGCCGCTCAATTCAACATGAGGCTAGGAGCAGCGTCGCCCTGGGACTCCGACGATGATCGGTATCTTCACGCCTACATTGGGACGTCGGAAGAGGACATCACCGAGGAGGAGTCGGACGACGAGGAGTAGTTGAACTGTCTATTTCTTTATCTATCGATGCTATAACTACGCTGAGAACTATCTATGTCTCTACTCTCTAGTCTCTACTCTCTATCTGTACTTCTCTATCTCAGCACTCCGGGCCCACAAAAACTGGCTATTCCGGCGCTGTAAACGCTTTTTTAAAGCGCAGCGCATTGCGCTTCTGTTGGAGATGCTCTAACATGGCAGACGAGTGCTTTAATGTTGCCCACAAGATGCATGAGTATTACTAGTATATTTATCTTGCCATGTTGAGATTTTAAAACCACGAGTGTGAACATGCAGAGGAGCAATGAAGACCAAACACAGGATATTAGGGACATCTTCAAGGAGCGTGGCAAGTTAAAGAGGAGTTGCACCGACTCGGCTATGTGCTTCAGATTCACTTCGACAACTCCAACAACGAAGCCGAGTACGAGGCTCTCCTGTGTGGGCTGCGAATGGCAATTTCTCTGGGAATTCGTCGACTGATGGTCTATGGCGACTCAGACTTAGTGCTAAACCAGGTCATGAAGGAATGGGATATCCGTAGCCTGGTGATTACTGCCTATTGCAACACCGTCAGAAAGCTGGAGCACTTTGAGGGATTAGAGCTCCATCACGTGCCACGGCTCAAGAACTAAGCAGCTGATGGTCTGGCCAAGATTGGTTCCACCCGGAAGACTGTACCCAAGAATGTGTTGCTAGAGCACCTGCACTCGCCCATGATCACGGAATACCCTTCCGTGGAGGAGCCCCCACAGCCAGTCAGTCCTTCCAATCCGACTGAAGTAGACATCCCTGCGGTGATCGACCTGGTCCAAGAGATCCTTGTTATCACTTCTGACTGGACTAAACCATATCTGGCATATCTGCTCAGGCAGGAACTTCCAGAAGATGAAGGCGAGGCTCGTCACATCGTTCGTCGATATAAAGCCTTCACTGTCATGGGAGATCAGTTGTATAAGAAAAGCACCACTGGGGTCACTCAATGATGCATATCACCGGAGGAAGGGCAGCAAATACTGCAAGAGATTCACTCGGGGACATGTGGGCACCATGCATCCTCGCGGACACTGGTTGCTGAAGCATTCAGAGCTGGGTTCTATTGGCCCCGCCCCAACGAGGCTGCCAGGGATATAGTAGATCAGTGCGCTGGGTGCCAATTCTATGCGAACCAGTCGCACAAGCCGGCGTCCGCTCTGAAGCCGGCGTCGCACAAAATGGCGCCTCCGTGGGAAGGGCCATTCGCCATCTCGAAGGTCCTGCATAACAGAGCATACAGACTCTACAACTTCGCCAAAGAAACAGAAGAGCCCAGAGCTTGGAACGTGGACCTGCTCCGCAAGTTTTATACTTAAAATAAAATTTCTCCTTTGTAATAGTTAATCCGAATGATCTCAGATGAATAAAAGTCTTGCTTTTCCCGTATATTGTCTAGTTCGGCCTATGGCCGCGTTTTCACCCAGGTGACTAACCGCATTCATAAACTAACACACCGCAATGGGTGTATAGGAGAAATCTTAGTTGTGAACCAGTTTTTGCCTAAGTTAAAAAACAGCCTGAGTGGGGATCTGCTCCACACTCGGGGGCTTAGCTGCGAACCAGCTTTCGCCTAAGTTCAAAAACAATCCGAGTGAGGATCTGCTCCACACTCGGGGGCTTGGCTGCGAACCAGCTTTTGCCTCAGTTAAAGAACAATCCGAGTAGGGATCTGCTCCACACTCAGGGGCTTGGCTGCGAACCAGTTTTTTCCTAAGATAAAAAACAATCCAAGCGAGGATCCGCTCCACACTCGGGGGCTTAGCTGCGAACCAGCTTTTACGTAAGTTCAAAAACAATCCGTGTGAGGATCTGCTCCACACTCAGGGGCTTAGCTGCAAACCAGTTTTCGACTAAGTTAAAAAAATCTGAGTGATGATCTGCTCCACACTCGGGGGCTCAGCTGTGAACCAGCTTTCGCCCAAGTCAAACAAAACACAAGAGGAAAATTAGAACTAAAGAGTTCACAAATCAAAGGCTTGATCCATTTGAATGTTTCAAGCAAAAGTGAAATGAGCTCAAGGCTCGGCAAAGTATGCGGTTTCAGTAACCACCCGGCATTCTGGGGCAAATTTAATCAAGTGTTTTTAAGCATCGGGTTGAGGACTGGCTGGCTCGACGAAGGTCTCCAGGTCGATCCCGTCCATGATGTGTGTGTCTGCCTTGGCGAAGGTCTCCATGAAGTCCTCGAACTTGAGATTCTTCTTGTTCATCACTCAAAGGCCCTTCAGTTTCTCCTCGTCCACGTTCTTGCAATGAACACGGACGAGTGACAAAGCCACATCAACACCACTTCGGGCAGCCAACTTCTTCAAAGCTTTCACTCGGGCAGGAACCTCATTCAGCCGCGTCATGACGGACTCCAGGTACATCTGGGTCTCCTCACCAGGCTACAGCTCCTTGTCAATCCGGCCCAAGGCGCCCCTCGTCTGAATGATATAGCCTAAGGCGTTCTCTAGACGGTCTTCCAGACGCAAGACAACGAGAGTTGCCTTGTCGGCGATGAGTGACCTAGAGGGGTCCAGATCCCTCTCGAGCCTCTCCAACTCCAGCTCCGTGTTGTAGCAGTGCTCTTTTCGAGAAAAAGTAACTCATGAGTAAATGATTGAGGGAGACTTAGCAGTTTGCAAATTCCATTTGGACAAGAAGGACTTACCGGCGAGCTTCTCACTCATCTCTGTGAAGAAATCCTCATTGTATTGCTCCAGGGCATTCTTCTTCTCAGTGAGCTGCGTGACCTTCTCCTCCAGAGTCTGTTTCTTGTGTGCAAAGGCGTCGGCTTGATCTTTGCATTTCTTCCCCCATTCGGAAGATTCGCCTTTGGCAGCGATGACTGCAGCCTAGAGGTCCTTGATCTCCTCCTCCGATTTGCCGACTGAAGCCAACTTCTCATCAGCAAGCTTGGTCTTGGTCCTGGCTTCCTTCTGAGCTGACGCTAGGTCCTTGTCCTTGCTCCGCAGGGCCTACTTCATGGTTTCTAAAGAAATAGAACTCCTAAGCCTCGTTACGAGTTGGGTGTTCTTGCTAAGAACATCTGTCGGAGCGGAGTGATTCGAATCAAAAGGGAAAAACAGTGTGCAACTACCGACTGAAGGAAATGTCTTACCTCCCAGGGCCTTCTTCTCCTTCTCCAGTCAGGCACTCTTGAGCTTCTCCGCGTCCAGGTCCAGCCGGAGGTGTTAGAAATATGCCCTAGAGGCAATAATAAATTGGTTATTTTCATATTTCCCTGTTCATGATAAATGTCTATTATGCATGCTAGAATTGTATTGATCGGAAATTCATATACATGTGTGGATACATAGACAACACCGTGTCCCTAGTGAGCCTCTACTAGACTAGCTCATTGATCAAAAGATGGTTAAGGTTTCCTAACCATAGACATGTGTTGTCACTTGATAACAGGATCACATCATTAGGAGACTGATGTGATGGACAAGACCCATCCGTTAGCATAGCATATGATCGTTCAGTTTGTTGCTACTGCTTTCTTAATGTCAAATACATATTCCCTCGACCATGAGATCATGCAACTCCTGGATACCGAGGAATACCTTGTGTGCTATCAAACATCACAACATAACTGGGTGATCATAAAGATGCTCTACAGGTATCTCTAAAGGTGTCTGTTGAGTTGGCGTGAATCGAGATTGGGATTTGTCACTCCGTATGACGGAGATGTATCTCTGGGCCCTCTCGGTAGTACAACATCACAAGAAGCTTGCAAGCAAAGTGACTAAGGAGTTAGTTATGAGATGATGTATTACGAAACGTTTAAAGAGACTTGTCGGTAATGAGATTGACGATCAATCTCGGGCAAGTAACATACCAACAGACAAAGGGAACTACGTATGTTGTCATAAAGGTTCGACCGATAAAGATCTTTGTACAATATATAGGAACCAATATGGGCATCCAGGTCCCGATATTCGTTATTGATCGAAGAAGCATCTCGGTCATGTCTACATCATTCTCGAACCCGTAGGGTCCGCACGCTTAACGTTCGTAGCTATACATCTCCATAGATAGATCTTGCGTGTGCGTAGAAATTTTTTGTTTTCCATGAAACGTTCCCCAATAGTGGCATCATGAGCCAGGTCTATGCGTAGATGATATGCACGAGTAGAACACAACGAAGTTGTGGGCGATGATGTTCATATTGCTTACCACATATGTTTTATCTTGATTCGACGGTATTGTGTGATGAAGCGGCTCAGACCAACCTTACATGTCCACGCACATGAGACCGGTTCCACCGACTGACATGCAACTTGTTTTACATAAAGGTGGCTGGCAGGTGTCTATTTCTCCTACTTTAGTTGAATCTATTTTGACTATGGCGGTCCTTACAGAAGTTTAAATAGCAACTTGATAATCACTATTGTGGTTTTGCGTAGGTAAGAATGGTTCTTGCTAGTTGCCCGTAGCAACCACGTAAAACTTGCAACAACAAAGTAGAAGACGTCTAACTTGTTTTTGCAGGGCATGTTGTGATGTGATATGGTCAAGACGTGATATGATATATGTTGATGTATGAGATGATCATGTTCTGTAATAAGTTCACGACTTGCATGTCGATGAGTAGGATAACCGACAGGAGCCTTAGGGTTGTCTTTAATTATTGTATGACCTGCGTGTCAATCACAAAGCGCCATGTAATTGCTTTACTTTATCGCTATGCATTAGCAATGGTTGTGGAAGCAACAGTTGGTGAGACGACCCCGATGCAACGATGGAGATCAAGGTGTTGGGCCGATGATGATTGAGATCATGCCGTTGCTTTGGAGATGGAGATCAAAACCACAAGATGATGATGGCCATATCATGTCACATATTTTGATTGCATGTGATGTTTATCCTTTATGCATCTTATTTTGCTTAGAACGACAGTAGCATCATAAGATGATCCCTTCACTTAATTTCAAGATAAAAGTGTTCTCCCAAAGTATGCACCATTCCTAAAGTTCGTCGTTTCAAAGCACCTCGTGATGATCGGGTGTGATAGACTCTACGTTCACATACAACGGGTGTAAGCCAGTTTTGCACATGCAGAATACTTGGGTTAAACTTGACGAGCCTAGCATGTGTAGACATGGTCTCGGAACACTGGAGACCGAAAGGTCGAACATGAGTCATATAGTAGATATGATCAACATGAAGATGTTCACCATTGATGACTACCCCATCTCACGTGATGATCAGAGATGGGTTAGTTGATTTGGATCATGTATCACTTAGACAACTTGAGGGATGTTGATTTAAGTACACTACTGCAGGATGCTGCTAACGCGACACTACGATCAGAGACCCTTCGAGAAACTGTGTGCAATGCAATAATCAGAAACGATGCTGTATGAAAACCATCAGAAATGATGCAAAACGTTTGCGATGGAGGATGCATCAGACACGGTTCATGTTTTAGTTGCGTGTGCGATGCAGGGCATATGGTTCAGCTCAATTAACCGTTTGCGATGATGAGGAACAAAAGAAACGGGCAGCCAGATGAAGGTGTGTGCGATGTATAGCATATGGTTCACTCGGATGAACTGTTCGTGATTAGGCAACACAAAAGAAACGGTCAGCAAGATTCAAGGTGTGTGCGATATACGTCATGCGGTTCACTCGGATGAACTATTTGTGTTGAGACATCAGAACAGAAACGATTCAAATGAACAAGATGTGTGTGATACTAGGCAAACAGGTCTGTAATCAGAAACGTGTGCGAAGACCAATAAGAACACAGACGATTACTGCTAACAAGCCGTGTGTGTTGTGAGCAAACGATTGCTGGTATACAATTGTGAGTGATTGATGAAAACATCACCGGCGGGTTCCATTGTTTAGTCCGTGTGCGATGTGATTTTCTTTGTCCACACACCATCTACGCTCTGTCTACAGAGCATCAACATATATACTTAAAAAGACAGCATTGCATAACCAAATTAAGCATACAATTACACAAGTGACTACACACATAACATTTGCACACACCAAAGTAAGCAATTACATGCATACTAAAGTAGGAGAAACGAGGATCTAATCATCTACTTATTGTTGCGACGACGCTTGCCATTGCTCTGCTTCCGGCTGGATCCCTGGCCCTTTTTGGGAAGGAGGGACTTCCTCATGTCAATGATCCGCCGGTACATGTCGTAGCCCGTGTACGCCTCCTTGGTCGCGTACACGACGTGAGCTTTGTTGAGTTTCTCCATCTAGGCCGAGTGCCAGGCACGCTAGTCCTTGTTGCATGAATCCTTCATGTCTCTGTAGTTGGGGTCGATGATGGCCTCGGCGAGGTGAACCCGTGACTCCTTCTCATGCTCCTTGCTGCCCCAGATCTTGTATTGGCCCTGGATGTCGAAAAGATTCTGGCAGGCGATGCCCGAACTCTCGAGCGCCTTTACATCGTTGGTGATGTCCACTGTAGCGAACATGTAGTGGGGGCCGTTGACAAACCTGGCAAAATTCTCGCAAGGCCTTGTGGCCAGGCTGTAGTGGCAGACGAGGACGTGGTGGTGCACGCACATCTGGGCGACGGCGACCTTGGGACGAGACCCGGCACGTGCGCGGGTGTACTCGAGGTCGAACCTGACCACCTTGTACTTCTCCTCTTCAAGCAACAACTCCATGATGTGGATGGAGTGCTCCACCTAGACCGGATCGTTGGTGTACACCACCGAGAGGTCCATGAACCTTCTGTGGGTGTCCACCACGGCACGCATGGTGAACTGTTGCTCGTTGTCGGCAGCCGCTCGGAGCGCCATTGGAGCCGCGCAGGATACCCTCTAAAAATTTCTCGTGGTGGGTGTGCTTCTTGCAATGGTGGGGCGCGATCGAAAGGTTGAAGAGACACAAGGGTAGGTTAAATGGCCGCTGTAATAAATGGGGGCCGGCCGGCCTGTAATCGTCACGTCTTGTCACGACGTTCATAGCGGAGGATTCCAGAATCCAGAGCACGCTTGACAACACCGCACCCTAGGCGTGGACACTCGAGTGCGATAATTAATTCTGCGCTCTACAGTGCACACGGTGGAAGAAACCAATTGTGTGCAATAATGTCGAAGATCGCAGTCGAGTTAGCTATACAGATTGTGTGCTGTGAGATCGACAAGGTAAACTGATTCAAGAATGGTTAATTAAATCTAAGACCATTGCATATTAAGGTCAAAATAGTGCTAGCAATATATGAGTCTCATACGATGCCATTTCAACAATTGTACCACAAATGCTCGAAATGTTACAAGGTTCAAATTCCAGAGTTATATGGCTCAAATTGGAAGATTACAAGGTTCAAACTGATATTAGAAATGAAATTCAGCTCATCAGCTGCAAATGCTTGCGCTGATGTGTTGAACATGGATATCAGAGAGGTTCAAACTAATATCACTGCTTCTAAGTCTGGCTTCGAAATCTCACAATTTTTGCAAAGGGGTCAGCCACTGAGAAGTCAAGTATGGGGTTGACCCTATGACTTCCGATTACTCTATCATCTGAAGTTCCAAAATGAAATTCAGCATTTTTGGAGCCTACTCCATTCTGCCGCAGGCGCCGGCGCTGATCAACAGACCATTCATTTTTGCGAAATAAATGTATCGCAAACCTCATTTCCTTCAGCACCCTTGCTCTGAGAACAAAGAACCCGACGAATATAATCTCCGGTAAGGTCCCACGATAGGAGTTCAAAGTAATTTCTGAGAGATGCAGATCTAGGCATTCGACGTGATTGTTATATTGTATCACATTATCCACCACTGGGCCTAATCTTATCTGTAAAAGAAGAAAACGTGTTAGTGCCTACATGCAGTTTTGAACATTACTACAGGACTAGCTATTTGGTTTGCAGGATTTGTAAAATGCACTAACATGCCATCTTCGATCTGACATGATTAACATGGGCATTTGATTACATTCTAGAAAAATGTAGCCTTCTTCACAAGAGGTTGGAGTGGATGAAAAGTTCCCTAAGAAAACTAGTACAGATGAATCCAAAGGAGAAATGCTTATTGATTGTAACCATATGGATCAAGCAACCAATATGGGGGGGCATGTATGTACTGAAATCCTCCAAAAGAACCTTCAGAAATCGTAGTACATTGTCATTGTAAACTTGGAAAAAGGTGTCACAAATTGAACTCCCTTATGCTTAACATTTAACAGGAAAGGAACATCACCTCGATATATAGCTTCTCCAGGCACGGAAAGCATCTCAGGAAACTGACAACTTGCTCCAGGTCGGGGCCGATAGATTCTAGTGCCAAGACCTTCACTGTGCGCAGTTTCGGGGTCAAGCTTGTCGTAATCATTTTCTGAATGACAGACGAACAAACATCTTCAAAATTAGAAATAATGTTAATTTGTAGAAGGAGAGGTAGAAGGCAGATGTTGTACCCGAACGGGTGTGGATCCATTAACAAGTTCGGAGTATTTATCAGATCAGTAGCCCACCACTGTCAATTTCGGCGCAGAAATGACATTGATTCTTGTTGGACCTTCTTGATCAACTACAAGTAATCTCTCAAGTGCA
Source organism: Triticum aestivum (assembly GCF_018294505.1). Lineage (NCBI taxonomy): Eukaryota > Viridiplantae > Streptophyta > Magnoliopsida > Poales > Poaceae > Triticum > Triticum aestivum. The sequence goes on along the minus strand of NC_057802.1, from coordinate 443,511,615 downwards.
GGTGTGTCCTGGATGACCATACCGTGGTGCACCTTTTGTGATGTCTTCCTGCTGCACCAGCAACACACATAAATAGTCCGGAGAGTCATGGAGTTGATGTGGAAGGTACTCAACCCATTGATCGCCTGAAGACGAAGGTACTCGAGTGCAGTACAGCCACGGAGCAGGCGCTCCATGTCACCCTTTGAGAGGCAGATGGCGACGAGCTCGAGGTTCTTCAGTAGTGGTAGAATAAGAGCGGGCGTCTCATTAAGGGGTGGGAAATGGCAGTTCCCGAACTTGGCGACGCGCAGCATGGGCGCGAGGCGGAGTGCGGACATTGGCAGCGACCGCATATGCCAATCATCAAAAGTGAGCTCCTCGAGCTGATCTAGGGTGGGGGATTCGAACCAGTCGTCAAGCTTGGCTCGGTCCTTGCCGTTGGAATGGAACTTTTCCATTCTAAGGCCTTTGGTTGGGCCAAGGTGACTGCCGAGGATCTTGGAGAACGCATCCAAGCTTTCGCGATAGCCATGGCAGAGCTCGTGGGTGTTGATGAGGTCGATAGGGCTGGAGTTCCATAGGGGGCGCCACCGCTGGGAAAGGAGGGTCGTCCGCGCCCCATATTTGATTGGGAGGAGGGAGATGATGACTCTCAACATATCATCGGGGAGGCTGCTGATTAAGTCTAGGCCTGCTGGAGTCGCTTGCGGTTCTAGCTCGCCCCGCCTCCGCTTGTTGGCAGCCCCGTTCTCCACCTCCGGAGTCTCCGTGTCAGCGGCGCTTTCTGATAGAAATGGGAGTACAGGGAATATTTAGTTAAAACAGGGCAATAGAAAAGTGTATTGGTAACTAGAAGTTATTTGGTACGAATATAGTAAGATAAGGGAATAACAATTCGTTGCTTAAATACTACACAATTCATTTGACATTGCTGGGTAAGTCAACATATGGAGATAGTTGAAAAGAAAACTTACTTCGAACAAAGTCTGGATGGATGATTTTGTCGGGGAAGTTAGCATATATCTCATGACCAGGCCCTTTTATGTGCGGTGCAATTTTAGTGCCAGCTTTCAGTACATAAAACTTTGCAATTTCATTCCAAAAGCTAGTGCCAAAATAGGAGTCACCACGTTCATCAAGTCTTACAGTAGCAACGATTGTAAATCCATGGTTTGTGTGCAGTATGACATTCGTGGAACCTTGATGTATGTAAAGGGAAAAATTGTGCACTACATAATCTGTTGCATAGCGAGGGATGTCCTGCAGAAAATGGTAGGATTGTTAAAGAAAATATGGTAACATGCAAATATGGGCCCAAACCGAAAGAACCATACATCAGTTGAAATCGAAGGACAAAAGTCTATAATTAAACAGATAGGGTAAACATGATGTCATGGAAATATGAGAGTAATCGAAAGAACAATACCTCATTAATTTGCCTAATATAGAAAGAAGAGGGGAAAAATCCCCTTTGACGTATATGCTGCATGTGGCACCTTTTATCCAAGTGTAGCAATATTTAGAATATGTTCAGGAAAGTAGGCCATGCCAACAGATTTAGGGTGAGATTGAACATACCGCGCGCGTGCTCAAGTTATCTGGTATGATGAGATGGAATCTCTGGCAACGGTCGCCAAGTCCTGAAGTGTCAGCGCACTGTACATTCTATGAATGAAAGAAAACCCTCAAATCAGCTCGAATAAATATGAATTGATGGCGATTTCCGCCGGGTGATTAAAGGAGGCAGATGAACTGGGATAATAGATGAGATAATATCTCGTTAAATTAGTTACCTTGTCGTCCATGAGAAAGAACCCTCGGTGCGAAAGATTCCCCAACCGAGCGGAGCTGGGTCGACCGCGAGCAACGTCGAGAAAGTCGATGGTGATAGGCGGCAGCAAGCGGAAGCGGCGAAATGCGGTGGGCTTTGCCGGCAGCCTGGCGGCGGCGGCATACGTCGAGCTAAGTGTTTATCGCCGCGATAGGCGATGCCATGGCATAGACGCGGAGGAGCTTGTGCAGGTGTGAATGGGGAACGTACCGGAGGGGCCGGGGGGTCGGGCGGGGTGAGGGTTTTTGTGACGTGGGGATGGTGAGGGTTTTCTTTTTTCTTTTTTGAATTGGGTGGTGAGCGTTTTCTGTCCCACAATGAATTTTGGGGGCGATGGTTTGCTAGAGCGAACCGTGTGTGATTGACGCAGCAGGCAAAATGATAGTCATTGCACACGGTTCCAATTTCAGGAACCGTGTGTGATTGATCGTACTGCCTCCATCCTGGTTTATTGGTCCCCATTGTAATTTTTACCAAAATTTGGCGAAATATTTAACATACTCAGACATAGATAATAAGTGTACACGTACATAAGCATAGTTCAACCATAAGTACATAGTTCAACCGTCATTAAGCATACTCAAGCATACATAGTTCGATCCATCCCACATCTCATCTCACATGCGGCCGGCACGATCCCGAAGCTTGTCCAGGTACTCGGCGTACGCGCCGTGCGCCACCCTGCGAGAATACTTCTGCTTGAAGGAGCCAACGGCCCGTCCTCTCGCATGCGCCAGAACACTTAGATATGCGTCATGAATCTTGTGGTTGCAAAATGGGCATCCATAGCCGTCGTTCCAGGTCCTAGTACGCCTGTTATGCATTCCCGCATAAAGCTCCCACAGGATTCGCCTCTTATACCTCCTATGGGCATCTTCATCCTCGTTGTCCACATCATTAGACATCACCTATACATATAGTAAAACAAATTTGGCATCAAATCACTGATTACATGTCGTGAAGTAGGATTAGGGATTTATGGCTATTTATTTAGTTATACATATTCAGAGATTATGGTTCGATTTTTAAGCACAGTCGTCTATGTACAGACCAATCTTGAAGAAAATAATGACACAAACATATGTAGGTCATTCAAAATCAATTGTCAAGTCCTGGCTAGGAATTATTAGCACAAACACTAACCCTAGTCGGATTACTAGCAGAAATCATTTGCACAGATGAAACAACTAATCACTTATCACCTGTACCATTCAAAAAATCAATACACTACACGAATCTAACGAAACTTACTTAGATTTCATGGATTGGGAGAACATAACCACAGGATTTCTATTCCAAAAAGGGGGAGGCAGGAGTAACCAGAGAAACCCTATGATCTATTTGACACATAAATGGGTATAGATGACTAACCAGCTGTCCGTCGTTGTCGGAGTCGTCGCCGGAGTGGTCGTTGGAGTCGTCGCCGGAGTTGTCGTCGGGGTCGGTGTGGAACTCCGCCTCCGGCTGTGGAAGCTCGACGCCGTCGACGACGTCAGGGTGCAGCGATAAATCGCTGGCGATGACGGCAACCTATGTCTCCATCTCCACGCCGTGCTCCGGTGCTTTAGCAGCCCCGGCGTCACCACTCCCTCCGATGGGGCGCTTGGGCGGCATCCTCATACACTGACGGCTTTGAGGAGTGATAGCGGCGTCGAGGATGCAAGCGGAGAGAGAGGATTGTGTGTGCGTAGCGAGGATGGGGGGTGCGGCCGCTCGGGCGCACCATTAATATGAAGTAGTGGGAGTTGTGGGAGAGAGGCGGGCGGCGGTCAAACCGATGGCTCGCCTCCCGGTGAGCCTGCGCACCGGACTGCTGGCATGCCTACCAAAGTTTCACACAGGTACTCGCACGCCTCCCGATGACACTGCGCAGCGAGCACGCCTCCGTCAATTCACACACCTGCATGCACGCCTCCCCGTCTGCCTGCGCGGCGTCCCGTCAACTCACGCATGCTCGCACGCCACACGGGTCGCGCGGTGGCACGTATATTGTTTTTCTATTTGGATGATTAATGTTGCCGCTTTATTGCTTAACCGAAGCATGGCACGTATCCATTGTTGGTCTAACGCTCACGGTTCGAATAAATAATCCGTTTGGGATATTGGTTCCCAATTATTAATAATCTCCCGTCTGTAATTTGATAAAGATTACATCAAAACTGGTCTCAAATTTGACAAAAAAAGTACAATGCCACTTTGTATTGGTGTCCGTATGACAACACGATAAGTCTCATGAACTTCAAATAAGTTTTGGATGTACTAGAATTTAGAAGTCAAGATTCTCAATGGTTGAAATTTGTTGCACGGGGAGTAAACACGCACCCAGTGAGAGACATGTGTTTTTGCAATCCATTTAGGTGCACTGTCACGTGTGCATGTAGCTCAAATTTGATTTTTGCACATATACCCATAAAAAATCAATCAATTAATGTACTAAAACGTCTTAATGATCTCTGTGATTTTTTTGAAATTAAAACGTCCCTCCTTTGGTAACATCTATGTTCACCGCGGGATAATTTATTTAACATGCATCATAGTTGTGGTGGATTCGCGGTGTGTGTGTGGGTGTGTGCGTCTGGGGGTGGCGGGTGGCTCGCGGTACACTACGAGTTGTGAGCCACCGTGTGGGTTGGCCTTTTTTTTAGGCAGGCTGGTGCCACATCAGAGTCGTGAAATCGTTATTTAAAGCATTACACAACCCTTTCATACATAAATGTTTTGGCCACATACAGTCGATGGTTGTCCTACACGACACTCGATACTCGCGTGTGACGCTTTCTGTGGGCCCGCGAGGTCGTCGTCCATCACTTTGACGAACAGCCGACAGTGAGGTGAATTTGACCAGCAAGGTAGAATCATTTTTGTTTGTGTTATGGTGGTATATAGTACGCGTCGAAGAGGTGGGAGGGGACTAGCATATATACTATACGTATGCGTCCGTGAACAAGTACACCTCACTCAGTGTCGGGACTTTTTGGTTACCGAGGCACGTGTGACATCAAAATTGTGAAATTGGTTATTCAAACATCACACAAGACCTTTTTGGGCCACATGCATATATATCCTAGCTAGGACACTCACGTATGACGCTTCATCTGTGGGCCCACGAGGCCATCGTCGATGCATGCATGCATGCATCACTTTGACCTACATCGGGAGAGGTTAATTAATTTCACCTTCGATGATGATTCTTTTGGGTTGTACATATATTACGGCAGGAGCATATAGTATGCGGTGAAGAGGGGGGAAGGGGACCATCATATGTAGTACGCTTGATATGAACCTCGCTCTGTGTGGGTGCATGGTTTACGGTTTTTGAGGCGACACATCAAAGTTGTGCATTTTGGGTATTCAACATATATATGTTTGGCCCACATGCAAAGCAGTGGTGGTTGTCCTCTCGCACCCACTTAAGCGGTTATCAGCGATATCGTCGATGCTTTCCATCAGTGGGCCTGCTTGGTCCATCACTTCTTTTTGCTTGAAAACAAGAGAGGTTAATTTGACTTAGGAGGGGATTATTATTTTTGCTCTAGGATGACATGCATGATACACTTTGAGCACACACACGTGCATGTGTACGCATGAATACCTCCCATTGAGTCTAAGTGGCTAGTACAACGACACCATCATGAACCGATCTCGCTCTGTGTGGGGAGCTAGTGTACGATTTTTTACACACGTGCCAGATCTATGTTGTGTATGCAAACATGCATGCACGCATCACCTCCATACATATGCATGCAGTGGTTGCCTTCAAACGATACACTCCCTTGCGTGGTTATTGGCAACAAGACTATATATTCATGGGCCCGCGTGGACATCCATGATCACCTTGACCAACAACAAGATAGGTTACCATGGCGGATTCTTCATTTGGTTCGTGTTATCGTAGTATAGGTCATGGCGAGATTCAGACCTAATTAAGTTTGAGCGCATATACTATGCATTCATGCATGCATATATGAATCCCCATCGTTGGCTTGAAGTGTGGTGTAACATACATATGCATCGTCAACCTAACCCTCACTCAGTGTGGGGATTTCTAGTTCGAAATCACGGTGCCACATCAAAGTTGTTCATTGTTACTCAAAAACACACCTATCCATACATATGTTTGGGCCACACGCATGCAGTGGTTGTCTTTGGGGACTAGCTACTTGCGTGATTATTGGCGAGCTAGCCCATCTCCGGGGTCGCATGGACGGCCATCATTTTGACCAACAACAAGAGAGAGGTTGTACGACCAAGGTGGATTATTCTTGGTCCGTTTTACGATCCATCTTGGTGAGATATATGCCTCTCTGGCCCGCCGACTGAAAGTGTGTG
>NC_057802.1:443502952-443504331 GCF_018294505.1 Triticum aestivum | reverse complement strand
TTCTTCCTCCTATATATACCTATGTACCCCCAAACCATCAGAAGCGACCACGAAAACCTAATTCCACCGCCGCAACCTTCTGTACCCATGAGATCCCATCTTGGGGCCTTTTCCGGCGTCCTGCCAGAGGGGGAATTGATCATGGAGGGCTTCTACATCAACACCATAGCCTCTCCGATGATGTGTGAGTAGTTTACCTCAGACCTTCGGGTCCATATTTATTAGCTAGATGGCTTCTTCTCTCTCTTTGGATCTCAATACAAAGTTCTCCTTGATTCTCTTGGAGATCTATTTGTTGTAATCTTCTTTTGCGGTGTGTTTGTCGAGATTCGATGAATTGTGGGTTTATGATCAAGATTATCTATGAACAATATTTGAATCTTCTCTGAATTCTTTTATGTATGATTGGTTATCTTTCCAAGTCTCTTCGAATTATCAGTTTGGTTTGGCCTACAAGAGTGATCTTTCGTGCAATGGGAGAAGTGCTTAGCTTTGGGTTCAATCTTGCGGTGTCCTTTCCCAGTGACAGCAGGGGCAGCAAGGCACGTATTGTATTGTTGCCATCGAGGATAAAAAGATGGGGTTTATATCATATTGCATGAGTTTATCCCTCTACATCATGTCATCTTGCTTAAAGCGTTACTCTGTTCTTATGAACTTAATACTCTAGATGCATGCTGGATAGCGGTCGATGTGTGGAGTAATAGTAGTAGATGCAGAATCGTTTCGGTCTACTTGTCATGGACGTGATGCCTATATGCATGATCATACCTAGATATTCTCATAACTATGCTCAATTCTATCAATTGCTCGACAGTAATTTGTTCACCCACCGTAATACTTATGCTATCTTGAGAGAAGCCACTAGTGAAACCTATGGCCCCGGGTCTATTTTCCATCATATTAATCTCCCGTTATTTCCATTACTGTTTATTTGCTTTCTTTACTTTTACTCCTGATCATGAAAATACCAAAAATATTATCTTATCATCTCTATCAGATCTCACTCCCGTAAGTGACCGTGAAGGGATTGACAACCCCTTTATTGCGTTGGTTGCGAGGTTCTTATTTGTTTGTGTAGGTGCAAGGGACTTGAGTGTGACCTCCTACTGGATTGATACCTTGGTTCTCAAAAACTGAGGGAAATACTTACGCTACTTTACTGCATCACCCTTTCCTCTTCAAGGGAAAACCAACGAAGTGCTCAAGAGGTAGCAGGGGCATGCATTCATAGCTTAGGAATCCCTTCGTGCCGACGCGAGGGAGGGAGGGGGGCTGCTAGCTCTACTTCACACTTTGGTAGGTGAACCTCGGTTGGGGGGCATGCATTCATAGCTTAGGATTCCCTTCGTGCCGACACGAGGGAGGGGGGCTGCTAG
>NC_057802.1:443470257-443502727 GCF_018294505.1 Triticum aestivum | reverse complement strand
CGCACTTTGCTACGGTGAACCTCGGTTGGGGGGGGCATGCATTCATAGCTTAGGATTCCCTTCGTGCCGACACGAGGGAGGAGGGGGGCTGCTAGCTACTTCGCACTTTGCTAGGTGAACCTCGGTTGAGGGGGAGGGGGCATGCATTCATAGCTTAGGATTCCCTTCGTGCTGACACGAGGGGGCGTGGGGGCAAGCAATACCGTGCGCTTTGCAAGAGAGGTGCCACATTGAAGTTGTATTTGGTATTCTAAAATCAAACCACCTTTTGACAGATAAATTTTGTCCACATGCAAGTGTGTCCGTGTTCTGACCCTCTCCCGCGTCATTTTTCGCCAAATTTATGAACATTAGACAAGTCGGATGACGCACTCAAACTAACTGTGTGCCACGCCGGTGCACCTGTACATCACGCACACATCCGCACAGTACATTGGGCTCCACGAGGCTTCCCCTCTCAAAAATATCTGCCCGCTTCGAGGGTTTTTCTGTTTCATTACACACGGCTATTATCTTCGGACCGTGTGCGATGTTTCTTGTTCCCAATCCCACCTGCATCAAAAATATCTGCCCGCCTCGAGGGTTTTTATTTTTCATAACACACGGTTGTTATCTCCGGACCGTGTGCGATGCACTATCATCCAAATTTTCAATAGCCCGGCATTTCACTCCCGCGTAGTAAAATTTTCAGTACCCGCGTCATTTCCTCAAACACCCTGCGCCCCCACCCCCCCTCCACACACACACCAAAACCTCCTCGGGCGTGCGCGCGCGCGCACACACACACTCCCTCGCTCAAAACCCTAGCAAAGTACCCGCAGCCGCTGCCGCCGCCGCCGCAGCAAGGCCTCCATTGTCAACATCTGCCGGTTTGCCCGTGCAGCTTACCCATCGATCTCCATACCCAGGCTGCCCTTTGTTTCTTAGATGACGCCTGCCAAATGCCTCCTTTCCCACAGATCCCCATCCCCATCCCCCCACTCCAGAGCGTCGCAGCCTTAGCCCGGCTACGCTTCCCGTGGAGCTCGAGGAGCGAATGGCCCAAAAGAGGTGTATAGCAGTCTCTTCGCCCGACATCGCCGAGGAAGCTGACGACCATTACTGGCGGCAGACACTCAAGCAACGGGCTAGAGTATGCGGGCATGTCTCGTCCGTCGGCTATGACATCGAGGTCATCAATAGCGACGCCCTGAGGCGGGCTGTGTCACAGGTTAAGTGGCCGACCCCCAACCCCTCGGGTTCAACCGCCGTCGATCTCATCCATGGCCACGCCGCTGATCTCTTCTGGCTCGCTGTCAACAATTTGCGATTCTACATCGCCATCGAGCCCCTTTTGTCATTTCTGAAGGACACGTTCTGCGACGCTGGCTTGGGATCCACAGCTTCCAAGTCAGACCTCATCGACGGCGACCACGAGGAGGGCACCCTCTCCGGCTCTTCCAAGGGGAAAGAGCCCATCTGCTCTTCCAAGGGGAAAGCGCCCGTCTGCGACATCAGGGAGGGCACCCTACAGTCGTGCTCTTCCAAGGGGAAGGAGCCCATCTGCGACAACATGGAGCGCATCCAGGGTCCGTGCTCTTTCCACGGGAACGAGCCCAGATATGACAAGTGAGGAAACCCATGATTTGTTTATTTTAGTTGTTCACAATGTGATGCTCTATATCTGCAATTATTTAATGTGCAGTACATTTGATCAATCCAGTTTTAAACATACCGATAGGAATGTATATATTTGCTTGCTGTTAAGCCTGTTATAGCTAGCATATGCCTCTTTTAAAGTTTTTTGATTGTTTCGTTGTTTGTAGTTAGCATTTGTTCAGTTTCAAATGCTATCTTTGGTTGTTCGTAGTATGCCTTGTTTATTCCAGTTATTCACAACGTGATGTTCTATATGTGCAAGTATGAACTGTGCAGTTCAATTTCATCAGTACCAGTTTCAACAATACCACTATGAATGACTACATTTGGTTGCTGCATCGTGTAGTTAACACACCTTTCCATTTTTATTTAACCATAACCAGTGTACTTAGACCGGCACAATACCAGTTTGAATGACCATGTTTGCTTGTTGTTAAATGTTAGGCCTATTGCAGTTAGCACACCTTTCCACTTGTTTTGCTTTACTAGCATGCTTAAACCTGCACACTGAAGCTATCTTTTGGAGATTATTTTGTCTGCCATGTGTAATTTTGGTTGATGTTTAGCCTGTTGTGCTTAACATGCTTCTTGATGTACCTACACAGGACAATTTTGGGAACGCCTACTGTTTTCCATCGAGGTTAGTTTCATCCCATGGCTTATATCTGCTCACTGTTCAAGATATCCGTAGCTGGTACCATATAGGCCGGCGGCTGATAAGGGACTAATCGGTGAATCGGACTTTTAACTAAATATATCTGCAACCCATTTTTCCTTAGGTTAACAAGGGCCATATGTAATATATCTGAGGCTACAATGCAAAATGCTCTGTACTTAATGTCTAAATATGCAATCCTAGGCTACATAGCAACAAGGAAGAGTGTTACATTAATGTTCTAATGATGTCTAGATATACATAGAAGAGCAGCAGCAGCAGCAACAGCAACAACATAACCCTGTTTGGATACTCAACTTAGCTAGAGGTTAGAGTTAGTTTTAGCTCATTACTAACCCAGAACTAACTCCATCCAAAGATGGTAGGGTTAGATTGAAAATAAATGCACTAGGAGAACTAGCTCCAATTAGCACCTCTTGGGTTGGATACTAGTTTTTTTGGGTGGGCTATAGATGCAACTAGCTCAAACTAGCCCTCATGTTTAGATATACTTTAGGTCTATTTATGCCCGAACTAGCTCAAACTAACTGTAACTCATGGATACAACAGCAGATAATTTGTAAGAATGAACTAAACTCCTTCCGGCCCATAATATAAGATGTTACTTCATCTAATATGTGAGTATATTGGATGTTATAAGATACCCCCTCCGTTCCTAAATATTTGTCTTTTTAGAGATTTCAAATGGACTACCACATACGGATGTATATAGATATATTATAAAAGAGTGTTGACTACATCATTGTGCAATTGCTGTTTAGCTTCTAATACTAACTTGGTGCTTTTAGGTACATATGTCATTGGTAAAGATCTGCGTTTCGACCCTTTCTACGTATGGGGCAATGAGATATCGATGAACCAGCATCAAGTGAGGAAGCTGATAAAGATTGTTAGTAAAATGGGTCCAAAGATGGCAATTAAACTATTTGTTTACACTTTATCCAAGACAACAGCGAACTGCAGGATGGTAAGTAAGAACTCGGCAGCCTTCTTTTTACTGCCCATAATGAGTTGTGTTAGATGACAATGTCTGAAATCTTATTCCTTTGCAGTGGTTTCCGAAGCAGTTTACTCAAGATTACCTCTCAAACTACATGATTGGTGGGCATGCAAAGGTTAAAGTATTTCTACCAGAACACGATGATTATCTAGATGTTTTAATGAAGACCGTGAAGGATGGGCGGTCGTCCATGACAAGGGGTTGGACTAGAGTCGTGCGTGCCTTCTGCATGGAGGAGGGCACAATATGGGCATTCCGCTTCACCTTGTTCAGCAACTAGAATATATTTCGCCTCTTTCTTTACCGTCTTTAATAGTACAAGTATACAACTGTGGTTCATCATTCGTTATTTGGTTCTTATGTAATTCTTGAACATTTGTACCTATGAATCAAATAATGCATTGGTTGTTTGAACCTGATGGATATGAATAATGTTGTAGCATACATTCAAATTCAAATCCAAATCTGGTACAATTTGGAAAAGCAGCAATTAAATTACGGTGAAATTACACTCTCCAGGTTGTTACGGCACACACGGTTGGTAAAACACAAACGTTTGCGATATGCGCCATAATCCGAGATGGTTCACAGAGAGGAAACGTGTGCAAGCATGCACACAGTTGCCGTTTGCAAAGTGTGTGCGATGTCAGACAATATCACAAACTGTGCGGGCAAACTAAACGTTTGTGTTAGTTGCATTATCATACACGATTCACAACCATGAACTGTTTCTGATGGGGTATGCATCGTAAACGTTTCACCACAGAATAGCGTGTGCAATAGTTGTCGTGTACGACGATGTTATGACGGTCCGACATTTCGTAATCCTGTCCGACACTCGTACGACGATTAGCTAATCTTCTTAATGGTGAACCGTTTGTGATGGGCCGCGCATCATACACATTATATAATAGTGAACCATTTGTGATGGGCCGCACATCGTAAACGTAGCACCACAGAGTACCGACTGCGATGGCAATGCGAGCAGAAACGAGTAGGAGTACTGTAGGGGCCCTATCCCCGACGGTTTCTGGGTCGTGTGGGAAGGACCCCCCCCCCTATCGCCCACACTCACTTGGCGACGGTTCCAAATGCCGTCGTGGAAAGGGGTTTATAACCTTTTTAGGACCAACGCACACTAGTGGTGGGAGTTCATTAGTAATTAAATTATTTGAACTAAAATTTATCATGAACACAGTCGAAATGTCTTTGCAAATTATATTGTAGGTCAGTAGCTCGCGATGTAGCTCCCTATTTTTGATATGTTCCTAGAGAAAACTAAGTTGAAAGATGATGGTAGCAATAATGTGTACTGGGTCCGTGAATCTGAGGATAATCCTCATTGCTGCACAGAAAAATTATGTCCTTGATGCACCGCTAGGTGACAGACCTGCCGCAGGAGCTAATGTAGACGTTATGAACGTTGGGCAAGCTCGATCTGATGATTACTTGATAGTTTAGTGTGCCATGGTTTACGGCTTAGAATCGGGGCTCCAAAGACGTTTTGAACACCATGGAACATACGAGATGTTCCAAGAGATGAAATTGGTATTTTAGGCTCATGCCCGTGTTGAGAGGTATGAGACCTCTGACAAGTACTTTGCCTACAAGATGGAGGAGAATAGCGCAGTCAGTGAGCATCTGCTCAGGATGTCTGGGTACTACAATCGTTTGAATCAAAGTGGGAGTTATTCTTCTAGATAAGATAGTGATTGATACAATTCTCCAGTGACTGTCACCAAGCTACTAGAGCTTCGTGATGAACTATAATATGCAAGGGATGGCGAAAATGATTCCAAGCTCGTCGCGATGATGAACTCAGTAGAGGTAGAAATCAAGAAAGAGCATCAAGTGTTGATGGTTAACAAGACCACCCGTTTTAAGAAAAAGGGCAAGGGAACGAAAGGGAACTTCAAGAAGAATGGCAAGCAAGTTGCCGCTCATGTGAAGAAGCTCAAAGCTGGAACCAAGCCTGAAATTGAGTGCTTCTACTGCAAAGGAAATGGTCACTGGAAGCGGAACTGTCCGAAGTAGTTGGCAGATAAGAAGGATGGCAAAGTGAACAAGGGTATCTTTGATATACATGTTATTGATGTGTTTCTTACTAATGCTCGTAGTAGCACCTGAGTATTTGATATTGGTTTGGTTGCACATCTTTGTAACCCGAAATAGGAGCTGGGGAATAAACGAAGATTGGCTAAGGATGAGGTGATGATGCGCGTCGGAAATGGTTCCAAGGGTGATGTGATCGCCGTCGGCACGCTACCTGTACATCTACCTTTGGGATTAGTTTTAGACCTCAATAATTGTTATTTGGTGCCAGCGTTGAGCATGAACATTATATCTGGATCGTGTTTATTGCGAGCCGGTTATTCATTTAAGTGAGAGAATAATGGTTGTTCTATTTATATGAGTAACATCTTTTATGGTCATGCACATTTATTAAATGGTCTATTCTTCTTGAATCTCGATCGTAGTGATACACATATTCATAATATTGATGCCAAAAGATGCAAAGTTGATAATGATAGTGCAACATACTTTTGGCACTACCGTTTAGGTCATATTGGTGTAAAGCGCATGAAGAAACTCCATACGAATGGACTTTTGGAATCGCTTGATTATGAATCATTTGATACTTGCGAACCATGCCTCATGGGCAAGATGACTAAAACTCCGTTCTCCAAGACAATGGAGCGAGCTAATGACTTAATGGAAATAATACACACTGATGTATGCGGTCCAATGAGTATTGAGGCACGCGGTGGGTATCGTTATTTTCTAACATTCATAGATGATTTGAGTAGGTATGGATATATCTACTTGATGAAACACAAGTCTGAAACATTAGAAAAGTTCAAAGAATTTCAGAGTGAAGTGGAGAATCATCGTAACAAGAAAATAAAATTTCTATGATCTGATCATGGAAGGGGATATTTGAGTTACGAGTTTGGCCTTCATTTAAAACAATGTGGAATTGTTCCACAACTCACGCCACCTAGAATACCACAGCGTAATGGTGTGTCTGAACCTCATAACCGTACTTTATTAGATATGGTGCGTCTATGATGTCTCTTACCAATTTTCATTTATCATTTTGGGGTTATGCATTAGAGACAGCCGCATTCATGTTAAATAGGGCACCATCTAAATCCGTTGAGCCAACACCGTATGAACTATGGTTTGGCAATAAGCCTAAGCTGTCGTTTCTTAAAGTTTGGGGGATGTGACGCTTATGTCAAAAGGCTTCAGCCTGATAAGCTCGAACCCGAAACGGAGAAGTGCGTCTTCATAGGATACCCTAAAGAAACTATTGGATATACCTTCTGCCACAAGATCCGAAGGCAAGATATTATATGTGGATGACATATTGCTGATTGGAAATGATATAGAATTTTTGAATGACATAAAAGGATATTTGAATAAGAATTTTTTAATGAAAGACCTCGGTGAAGCTGCTTACATATTGGGCATCAAGATCTATAGAGGTAGATCAAGGCACTTGATAAGACTTTCAATGAGTACATACCTTGACAAGATTTTGAAGGAGATGAAAATAGATCAGTCAAAGAAGGAGTTCTTGCCTGTATTGTAAGGTGCGAAGTTGAGTAAGACTCAAAGCTTGACCACGGCAGAAGAAAGAGAAAGGACGAAGGTCGTCCCCTTTGCCTTAGCCATAGGCTCTATACGATATGCCATGCTGTGTACCACACCTGATGTGTGCCTTTCCACGTGTCTAGAAAAGGGGTACAAGAGGGATCCAGGAGTGGATCACTGGATAGCGGTCAAAATTATCCTTTGTAACTAGAGGACTAAGGAAATGTTTCTCGATTATGGAGGTGATAAAGAGTTCGTCGTAAAGGGTCACGTCGATGCAAGCTTTCACACCGATCCGGGTAACTCTGAGTAGCAAACGGGATACGTATAATGGAGCAGTTATTTGGAATAGCTCCAAGTGAAGTGTTATAGCAGCATCTACAGTATGACATAAGGATTTGCAAATTACTCGTGGATCTGAATGTTGTAGACCCATTTGACCAAAACCTCTCTCGCAAACAAAACATGACCTAACCCCAAACTCATTGGTTGTTAATCACATGGCGATGTGAACTAGATTATTGACTCTAGTGCAAGTGGGAGACTGTTGGAAATATGCCCTAGAGGCAATAATAAATTGGTTATTATCATATTTCCCTGTTCATGATAAATGTCTATTATCCATGCTAGAATTGTATTGATCGAAAACTCAGATACATGTGTGGATACATAGACAACACCGTATCCCTAGTGAGCCTCTACTAGACTAGCTCGTTGATCAAAAGATGGTTAAGGTTCCCTAACCAGAGACATGTGTTGTCACTTGATAACGGGATCACATCATTAGGAGAATGATGTCATGGACAAGACCCATCAGTTTGCATAGCATATGATCATTCAGTTTACTGCTTTCTTAATGTCAAATACTTATTCCCTCGACCATGAGATCATGCAACTCCCGGATACCGAAGGAATACCTTGTGTGCTATCAAACATCACAACATAATTGGGTGATCATAAAGACGCTCTACAGGTATCTCTGAAGGTGTCTGTTGAGTTGGCGTGAATTGAGATTGGGATTTGTCACTCCGTATGCCAGAGAGGTATCTCTGGGCCCTCTTGGTAATACAACATCACAAGAAGCTTGCAAGCAAAGTGACCAAGGAGTTAGATAAGAGATGATGTATTATGGTATGAGTAAAGAGACTTGCCGGTAATGAGATGGACGATCGAATCTCGGGCAAGTAACATACCGACAGACAAAGGGGACTACATATGTTGTCATAAAGGTTCGACCGATATAGATCTTCGTAGAATATGTAGGAACCAATCTGGGCATCCTGGTCCCGCTATTGGTTATTGACTGGAGAAGCGTCTCGGTCATGTCTACATCATTCTCGAACCCGCAGGGTCCGCACGCTTAATGTTTGTTGAGAATATAGTATTATATGAGTTATGTATGTTGGTGACCGAATGTTGTTCGGAGTCCCGGATGATATCACGGACATGACGAGGACCTCCGGAATGGTCCGGAGGTAAACATTGATGTATAGGATGATATGGTTGAGCCAAGGGGTAAAGCCACGAGGCTTTAGGTCAGTGCACAAAGGAGTTGTATGGAAGGCAGGGGCTAGACGCCAGGGTCATGGCGTCTGCCCCTGGGTTAAACGCTGGAGTCTATGGCTTCTACATAAACACCGGGAACTGTGAGATCTAGCCCTGGAGTCCGAGAAGGACACTTCCTTGCGTTCCAGACCAACTTTGGGGAGGCCTCCTCTCCATGTTATGACCCCAGGGCTCAACATATAAATAGAGGAGCAAGGCTAGACCCTAGAACAAAAGTTTTTGAGCCTCCTCTAGTTGGTCCTAGTTGACTAATTAGAGCTAGCCCTAGCTACCTCTAATCCTCATAATTAGAAGCCCAGTGTGGTTCTAATCTCCTCCCTCTAGTTCACCACCACCGTCACCACGCCGTCGTGCTGCCGGAACTAATCTACTACTTCGCCCCTCTTGCTGGATCAAGAAGGCGAGGACGTCCTCGAGCTGAATGTGTGCTGAACGCGGAGGTGTCGTGCGTTCGGTACTTGATCGGGACAGATCGTGAAGGTGTACGACTACATCAACCGCGTTGATAAACGCTTCCGCTTAGCAATCTACAAGGGTATGTAGATGCTCTCCCCCTCTCGTAGCTATACTTCTCCATAGATAGATCTTGCGTGTGCGTAGAATTTTTTTGTTTTCCATGCAACGTTCCCCAACAGGAGGGATATCACCTCCTTCTCCAGCGCAGCATAATGGGACCCCAACTCATAAGCTCTCTGCACCACACAAAAAACAATCAGTGTAAGGTGTGAAGGAAAAACCAATGTACTAACCCACTACCACTCTGCCATACACTACCGGGAGGAACAAGCTAGACCAGTACCGGATCCTCAAGTACCCTATGACTACCGAGTCGGTCGGACACCTCCAAGAGGAACAAGCTAGACCAGTACCAGACCCTCAGGTATCCTCTGGCTACCGAGTCGGTCGGACACCTCCGAGAGGAACAAGCTCGATCAGTACCAGATCCTCAAGTACCCTCTAATCTACCTTCACTCGGCTAGTTTCCAAGTCAGCAATGAAGAAGATTGAGGACAACAACACCCTGGTCTACTTCATTCGGCTGGTCCCCGAATCAACAATGAAGAAGATTGAAGACAATAACACCCTGATGTACCTCCACTCGGCTAACTTCTGAGTCAGCCGCAAAGGGAATGCTACCTATTGCCACGAAAACACGAGTGTTCCCGAGCACCCCGAGTGCCAAGCGACAATTCCAAAGACCGCTACCGATTGCCCGCAGCCGATAGCAGTCTCAGGGGCTACACCCAATGGGTGCACTCAGCGTGCCCCCCTTGGAAAGTGACTCGTGTTGAGCTAAAAAAATGGCAAACAACCCCAAGGCAAAACCGCCACGGTTCTAAGACTACCAATTACTCCATCCAATCAGCGGTAGCCTCGGGGACTACACCTAGTGGGTGCAATCAGCGTGTCCCCACTGGGTCATGATCACTCAGAAACGCTCTGACTAGACCCCGAGTGAAAGCGACAAAAGAGAAATAGGTTCAAAGACTCCTCCCGACTGATTCTAGTCGACAAGAGCCTCAGGGACTACACCCAATGGGTGCACTCAGCGTGCCCTTTTGGAATTTGAACAACCAGTGGGTGTGCCCCGCGCAAACCCGCTGACAAAAATTCTACAGCAAAAAAAGAAGAAACTTCGACTGGAATTCATACTCACAATGGTACTTACACGGACGTTGGTCTGTAGCACCTCGCTGGCATCATAAGCCTCCTTCAGTCGGCCGCACATTAGCCCCACCTGGATCAGAGCCTCCTTGCTCACCCCCACTTGATCTTCAGTGACATAGTACAGGGGGAAGGAGGTAGTTGGGGCCGACGGAGACGCGGATGCAGGCCTCGGAGCTGGAACCACCGCCGACCCAGTTGGAGGAGCTGGGGTAGACCTTGCGGCCGGGGCCACTGCAGTTGAAGACGCCGGGCCGCCCTCGGCCAGAGGACTCGGCCCCATGGCTCTCGCAGCAGCCTTCGCTGGAGAAATGCAGGCCACTCGGCGTGGAGAGGTGTCCCGCATTAGCACGTCGACACCCGACGCCTTCTCCTTGATGGCCTCTGGGTTAGGCTGGTCAATCCTCTCCTCATCATCTAGCTGAATGATCTATGGTGGAGCTGCATGAGTACACGAACCAGAAAAATAAGTGAAGATCAGTCGGAAGAAACCTGACCGTCCAAATTAGTTGGTACAGAATACCTCTGGAGGTGGCGGCGTCCGCCGCGTCAACATCGTCGGGACCCTGCTTGTGAGCTTGTGGGTCCACTGACGTCGTCGAGGTGTCATTGCTGTAAAGATCGAGTAGCACTCGGTCAACTACCAAGTCAATGCAAATAATATGTAAAGTGCTAACAAGAACACTCATGCCGAAGTCGCAGGCACTGCCACCTTGATCCGGGGCACCGCAACCTTCCGGGGCTTAGCGGAGATCTTCTTGGGCAGCTTGGGCTGCTTCTCAGCTGAGCACTCGGCTTCGGCGCGAGCACGCTTGGAGCTGCGAGTCGTCTGCGGAGCCCCGCCCACCTTGCCACTCGGTTCATGTTGTGCCTTCGTGCGGGGTTCCTTGGGGGCCTCGTAAGACGGAGAAGACTGAGCCACCTCCCCATCCTCAGAGCTCTCGTCCTCGTTGCTCTCCTCTTTGTCGTCGTCGTTGTCACGCTCTTCCGAGTAGCGGCGCTCGGCGTCACTCGGCGCGTCCTCAGGCGACCGGTCAACCGCCAGGATGTTAGAGATCATGTTCTGGAATTCCTGAAGGGCAAACACATCGAGACACCGGAATCAGATATATAGAAAACAACGTACCAGCGAGTCGATCAAACAGAAGCACTTTACCTCGACAGTCGGTGGGAGTTCTTTGGAATAGGCTGGCACCAGCCTGGCTCCCCGCGGGTTGTCTCGGGCGCAGGTGATGGCCTTGATCTTGGCCCGTCCTTCCCGGCGAGTTCCTTCAGGTGCACTCGGGTGGGGTCATTCAGTCCCTCGTACCGCCACATGGGGTGGGCCCTGGCCTGTAGTGGCTGGATCCGCTGAGTAAAGAAAAGTCTCCAGCAGATCCATGCCGGTCACGCTGGTGTTCACAATTCCGACCAGGGCAGTGGCCAAGATGCCGACCTCCGTCTTCTCCCCCTTCGCCACCAAAAGGGACTTGGGAGCCCTCACCCTCTCCGTCGAGTACGGTGGGAGGCCTGATTGGTTGTGGGCACTGGGGACACCCCTGCAATAGAACCATGTCCCCTGCCACCCCTTGATGGAATCAGGGAAGCTCATCTTCAAGAAGGTACTCCCCCCACCCCGGACTTGGATGCCCAAGCCACCGCATAGCTGGGTGACGTGGGTCTTCGCACCGGCTGACGAGTCCTTCTTGACGGTCATCGACTGACAAGTGAAGATATGCTTGAAAAGCCCCCAATGGGGTTGGCAGCTGATGGCAGCTAGACCTACGTCGGTATTTCCCCGGAGAGGGAGGGATGATGTAGCACAGAAACGGTAGAGTATTTCCCTCAGTTATGAAACCAAGCTATCGAACCAGTAGGAGAACCAAGCAACACAACATAAACAGCACCTGCACACAAATAACAACACGCCGCAACCCGACGAGTTAAAGGGGTTGTCAATCCCTTCCGGGGTACGGCGCCTCAAGATAGGCAAGTGGACGTGAGATAAATTCTAGTAGATTGATAGATCGAACGCCAAATAAAATAAATAAAGATGAAACGCAGCAAGGTATTTTTGTATTTTTTGGTTTAATAGATCTGAATAAAAATGCAAAGGAAAAGTACATCGCAAGGCAAATATATGAGAAGAAAGACATGGGGGCCATAGGTTTCACTAGTGGCTTCTCTCGAGAAAAATAGCAAACGGTGGGTAAAAAAATTATTGTTGGGCAATTGATAGAACTTCAAATAATCATGACGATATCTAGGCAATGAACATTACATAGGCATCACGTCCAAGATTATTAGACCGGCTCCTGCTTGCATCTACTACTATTACTCCACACATCGACCGCTATCCAGCATGCATCTAGTGTATTAAGTTCATGGAAAAACGGAGTAATGCAATAAGAACGATGACATGATGTAGACAAGATCTGTTTATCTATATGGCGGTAGATATAGATCCCGTATTTTTATCCTTATTAGCAACGAGACATACGTGTCGTTTCCCCTTCTGTCACTGGGATCGAGCACCGTAAGATCGAACCCACTACCGGGCACCTCTTCCCATTGCAAGACAAATAGATCAAGTTGGCCAAACAAAACCCAAATATCGGAGAAGAAATATGATGCTATAACAGAACATGCATATAAGAGATCAAAGAAACTCAAATAACTTCCATGGATATAAAAAGATATGACTGATCATAAACTCGAAGTTCATCAGATCCTAACAAACACACCGCAAAAGAGTTACATCATATGGATCTCCAAGAGACCATTGTATTGAGAATCCAGCGAGAGAGAGAGAAAGCCATCTAGCTACTAACTATGGACCCGAAGGTCTACAAAGAACTACTCACACATCATCGGAGAGGCACCAATGGAAGTTGTGAACCCCTCCGTGATGGTGTCTAGATTGGATCTGGTGGTTCTGGACTCTGTGGCGGCTGGATGAATATTTCGACGCTTCTTCTAGAGTTTCTGGAATGTTGTGGTATTTATAGAGCAAAGAGGCGGTCCGGGGGGCACCCGAGGTGGGCACAACCCACCAGGGCGCCTGGGCCTCCTGCGCGCCCTGGTCGGTTGTGCCCCCCTCGGGGCACCCCCCAGGTGCAACCAGGGCCCATTGCCTTCCTTCTGGCCCATAAAAATTCATCGTGGAGTTTCGTGGCATTTGGACTCCGTTTGATATTGATTTCCTGCGATGTAAAAAACATGGAAAAACAACAACTGGCACTTGGCACTATGTCAATAGGTTAGTACCAAAAAATGATATAAAATGATTATAAAACATCCAAGATTGATAATAAAACAGCATGGAACAATCAAAAATTATATGTACGTTGGAGACGTATCAGCATCCCCAAGCTTAACTCCTACTCGTCCTCGAGTAGGTAAGTGATATAAACAGAATTTTTTATGTGGAGTGCTGTTCATCAAGTCATAGCATATTCTTTTCTTTATAGCATGGACATTTGGACTTTTATGTGATTCAAAGCAATAGTCTAGTTTTGACATAATAATTCAGATACTCAAGCATATCAACATGCAACCATGTCTTTCAAAATATCAATGCTAAAACAAGTTATCCCTAGCCCATCATGCTAAAACATTGATCCATTCATGAAACACACTCGAATATTAACTACACCCAATACTTGAGCACGATCATATTGCCTCCTAGTTGGTGTTTTTTATGAGAGAAGATGGAGACTCAAATTTCAAAATAAAAATTGCATAAAGTAAAAGAAAGGCCCTTCGCAAAGGGAAGTAGAGATTTGTAGAGGTGCCAGAGCTCAAAGTGAAAAATTAGAGATAAAAACATTTTGGGAGGTGTATCCATCCCACCAACAAAAACGACTTAGAGTTCCAAACACTTTCCATGCTAGCTATGCCATAGGCGGTTCCCAAACAGAAAATAAAGTTTATTCCTTTTTCCACCATTCTTTCACTTTCCATGGCTAGCCGTATCCACGGGTGCCCTCCATACCAACACTTTCCAAGGAATTTATTATTTGACAACATAAAGTAAATTCATTTTTTTTGCATTTCGGCAGTGGTCATCCCTAAGACCTTTGCCTTACTCTCGTGCAATGACAAATGAATAAACACTCATCTTGAGAATAGCACATCCAGCATGGAAAATATTAGCCACCCATTACCGTTCCGCGAGCAAAACAAACACACAAAGAGAAGTTTATTTTGAAAATTAGAGATGGCACATGCAAATTTGCTTAGAACGGCAAAGGAATACCACGTATTGGTAGATATAGTGGACTCAAGTGGCAAAACTGGTTTAAAGGATTTTGGATGCACAAGTAGAGATCATACTTAGTGCAAAATGAAGGCTAACAAAAGATTGGGAAGCGACCAACCAAGAAACGAATAATCTCATAAGCAAGCATTAAGCATAATTAACACCGAATAATGCACCACAAGTAGGATATAATTTTCATTGCATGATTATTGACTTTCGTGCATGCATAGGGAATCACAAACCTTAACACCAATATTTCTACTAGAGCACAATTACTCATCAACATAACTCACATATCACATCATCATATCTCAAAACTATTACTAAGAATCAAGTTTATTTTGTCCAATGATATTCATGACATTTTCTTTACTTTATCCTTTTTGGATATCTATCACTTTGGGACTAATTTTCATGTGTTGCTTTTCATAAGCTCAAACAAATATAAGTGAAGATCATGAGCATAACAAATTTTCTTTCTCTCCAAATAATTTAAGTGAGGCAAGAGAGAATTTCTTTAAAATTTTAGTAACTCTCAAATAAATCTAAGTGAATCAAGAGAGCATTTCTTCAAAAATAACAAAGCACACCGTGCTCAAAAAGATATAAGTGAAGCACTAGAGCAAGTCGTAGCTCATAAAAGATTTAAGTGAAGCATAGAGAGCAATTCTAACAAGTCATGATATAATTTTGGCTCTCTCAAATAGGTGTGTCCAGCAAGGATAGATGACTTAAAAGACAAAATAAAACATGCAAAGACACATATAATACAAGACGCTCCAAGCAAAACACATATCATGTGATGAATAAAAATATAGTCTCGAGTAAAATACCGATAGTTGTTGGAAGAAAGCGGGGATGCCACTCGGGGGCATCCCCAAGCTTAGTTGGTTGCTCATTCTTGGGTAATATCTTGGGATGCCGGGGCATCCCCAAGCTTAGGCTCTTGCATCCTTCCTTCATCCATCGTAAGGTAACCCAAAACTTGAAAACTTCAATCACACAAAACTCAACAAAACCTTCGTGAGATCCGTTAGTATAAGAAAAATAAACCACTACTATAAGTGTTGTATCAAACCAATTCTTATTTTATTTGTATTATATCTACTGTATTCCAACTTTTCTATGGCAAAAACTCATCAAAGAAAACCATAGAGCCATCAAAATAAGCACACAACACAAAGAAAACAGAATCTATCAAAATAGAACAGTCTGTAGCAATCTAACTTTTGCGAATACTTCTGGAACTCCAAAAATTCTACTAAATTAGGAAGACTAGGGTAATTTGTATATTAATCTTCTGCAAAAAGAATCAGAGCAAAAGCTCTTTTATGTGATTTACGAAAATTAATTTCGTGAGCACAAAGTTTCTGTCTTTTTCAGCAAGATCAAACCACTATCACCCAAGAAGACCCTAAAGGATTTACTTGGCACAAACACTAATTAAAACACAAAAAACACAATGATAACAATAACATAATTTTTCTAACACTCAAGAAAAGAAAGCAAAAAACAAAAATAAATTTTATTCATTGGGTTGCCTCCCAACAAGCGCTATAGTTTTACGCCCTTAGCTAGGCATAAAGCAAGGATCTAAGTTTTTTCATCTTTGGTTCGAGATCCATTAGATGCCCTCATGATTGATTCATAAGGTGGCCTGATTTTTGTTCTAGGAAAGTGTTCCATACCTTTCCTCAAAGGAAATTGGAACTTAATATTGCCTTCTTTCATATCAATCACGGCACCGATAGTGCATAAAAATGGTCTACCAAGAATAATTGGACAAGACGGGTTGCAATCAATATCAAGAAGAATAAAATCTATGGGCACATAATTCATATTTGCAAGAATAAGAACATCATTAATTCTTCCCATAGGCTTTTTAATAGTAGAATCCGCCAAGTGCAAATTCAAAGAACATTCTTCAAGATTAGTAAGACCAAGCACATCACATAAAGATTTCGGAATTGTAGAAACACTAGCACCCAAATCACATAAAGCAAAACACTCATAATTTTTAATCTTGACATTGATAGTAGGTTCCCATTCATCATGCAATTTTCTAGGAACTGATACCTCTAATTCCAATTTTTCTTCCAAAGCTTTCATCATAGCATCAACAATATGTTTAGTAAAAGCTTTGTTTTGTTCATAAGCATGGGGTGAATTTATCATGGATTGCAACAAAGAAATACAATCAATCAAAGTGCAACTATCATAATTAAAGTCTTTGTAATCCAAAGGAGTGGGCACATCACTAGTTAAAGTTTTACCTCTCCAAACCTTTTCATCAATTTTCTCAACAAGATTTTCACCCTACGAAATATTGGGACGCCTTCTACCTAAAGTTGACTCTTCTCCAGTCCCTTTTTCATCATTCTTAACTTTACTAAACAAGTAATCAATAGAAGAAACACCAATCATTTTAAGATCTTCATCACTTTTGCAAGAATAATCATTAGAAAAAGCTTTTTCTAAAAATTCTCTTTTAGCTCTAAGCATAGCAGTTATTTTCTTACTTTCATCCATAGAAACATAAAGAGCTTTAATTGATTCATCTACTTTAGGCACAAAAATTTTCATCTTGAGAATTTCCACATCATGAGCAATTCTATCAACACTTCTAGACAAATCATCAATCTTATTCAACTTTTCTTCTATGGAAGTGTTGAAAACCTTTTGTGTATTGATAAATTCTTTAATATTATTCTCAAGATCAGAGGTGTTCCTATTATTATTGTAAGATTGATTTCCATAGGAATTACCATAATTATTAGAGGAATTACTAGGAAAAGGCCTAGGATTAAAATTACCTCTATAAGCATTGTTGTTGAAATTTTTTCTAGAGATAAATTCACATCAATGGCATCACTATTTTGCTCAATCAAAGTTGACAAAGGCATATCATTAAAATCAATAGGAGCACTTTTACTAGCAACCAATTTCATAAGAGCATCAACTTTATCACTCAAAGAAGAAATTTCTTCAACTGAATTGAATTTCTTACTAGTAGGAGCTTTTTCGGTATGCCATTGTGAATAATTTGCCATGATATTATCAAGCAATTTGGTGGCTTCACCCAAAGTAATTTCCATAAAAGTTCCACCCGTAGCGGAATCTAAAAGATTACGAGAAACAAAATTCAACCCCGCATAAAAAATTTGTATGATCATCCAAAGATTTAACCCATGAGTTGGGCAATTCCTTAGCATCATTTTCATCCTTTCCCAAGATTGTGCAACATGCTCATGTTAAAGTTGCTTGAAATTCATGATCTGGGTTCTAAGGGAAATATTTTTTGCGGGCAGAAAATACTTAGTGATAAAAGCATCTTTGCACGTATTCCAAGAATCGATACTATTGCGTGGCAAAGAAGAGAACCAATTTTTTGCAGAATCACGCAAAGAGAACGGAAAATTTCATCTTGACCACATCATTGTCCACATCTTTTTTTTTGCATATCGCATAATTCCAAGAAGGTATTAAGATGGGACACAACATCCTCATTAGGAGTACCGGAAAGTTGATCTTTCATAACAAGATTCAGCAAAGCGGTATTAATATCACAAGTCTCCACACTAGTGGCGGGAGGAGCAAGTGGAGTGCCAATAAAATCATTGTTGTTGGTATTTGAGAAATCACATAACTTGGTGTTCTCTTGAGTCATGATGACCACACAACAAGATTGCACTCAAAAAACAGATCCGGAAAGAAAAAGGCGAACGGAAAAAGAGAGCCGAATAAAACGGCAAATTTTTGTGAAGTGGGGGAGAGGAAAACGAGAGGCAAATGGCGAATAATGTAAATTGCAAGGAGATGAGATTTGTGATTAGGAACCTGGTTATGTTGAAGATCCTCCCCGGCAACGGCGCCAGAAATTCTCTCCTTGATGGCAGCTAGAACTACGTCGGTATTTCCCCGGAGAGGGAGGGATGATGTAGCACAGCAACGGTAGAGTATTTCCCTCAGTTATGAAAACAAGGTATCGAACCAGTAAGAGAACCAAGCAACACAACGTAAATAGCACCTGCACACAAATAACAACACCTCGCAACCCGACGAGTTAAAGGGGTTGTCAATCCCTTCCGGGGTACGGCGCCTCAAGATAGGCAAGTGGACGTGAGATAAATTGTAGTAGATTGATAGATCGAACGCCAAATGAAATAAATAAAGGTAAAATGCAGCAAGGTATTTTTGTATTTTTTTCGTTTAATAGATCTGAATAAAAATGCAAAGGAAAAGTAGATCGCAAGGCAAATATATGAGAAGAAAGACCCGGGGGCATAGGTTTCACTAGTGGCTTCTCTCGAGAAAAATAGAAAACGGTGGGTAAACAAATTACTGTTGGGCAATTGATAGAACTTCAAATAATCATGATGATATCTAGGCAATGATCATTACATAGGTATCACGTCCAAGATTAGTAGACCAACTCCTGCCTGCATCTACTACTATTACTCCACACATCGACCGCTAT
This sequence comes from Triticum aestivum, assembly GCF_018294505.1. Classification (NCBI taxonomy): domain Eukaryota; kingdom Viridiplantae; phylum Streptophyta; class Magnoliopsida; order Poales; family Poaceae; genus Triticum; species Triticum aestivum. The sequence continues at coordinate 443,483,868 of NC_057802.1, read as the reverse complement.
CCAGCATGCATCTAGTGCATTAAGTTCATGGAAAAACGGAGTAATGCAATAAGAACGATGACATGATGTAGACAAGATCTGTTTATCTATCTGGCGATAGATATAGATCCCGTCTTTTTATCCTTAGTAGCAACGATACATACGTGTCATTTCCCCATCTGTCACTGGGATCGAGCACCGTAAGATCGAACCCACTACCGGACACCTCTTCCCATTGCAAGACAAATAGATCAAGTTGGCCAAACAAAGCCCAAATACCGGAGAAAAATACGAGGCTATAAGACAACATGCATATAAGAGATCAAAGAAACTCAAATAACTTTCATGGATATAAAAAGATATGACTGATCATAAACTCGAAGTTCATCAGATCCCAACAAACACACCACAAAAGAGTTACATCATATGGATCTCCAAGATACCATTGTATTGAGAATCCAGCGAGAGAGAGAGAGAGAGAGAAAGCCATCTAGCTACTAACTACGGACCCAAAGGTCTACAAAGAACTACTCACGCATCATTGGAGAGGCACCAATGGAAGTGGTGAACCCCTCCGTGATGGTGTCTAGATTGGATCTGGTGGTTCTGGACTCTGCGGCGGCTAGATGAATATTTCGACGCTTCTTCTAGGGTTTCTGGAATATTGTGGTATTTATAGAGCAAAGAGGCAGTTCGGGGGCACCCGAGGTGGGCACAACCCACCAGGGCACGCCTGGGCCTCCTGGCGCGCCCTGGTGGGTTGTACCCCCCTCGGGTCACCCCCCAGGTGCAACCAGGGCCCATTGCCTTCCTTCTGGCCCATAAAAATTCATCCTGGAGTTTCGTGGCATTTGGACTCCGTTTGATATTGATTTCCTGCAATGTAAAAAGCATGGAAAAAACAGCAACTGGCACTTGGCACTATGTCAATAGGTTAGTACCAAAAAAGATATAAAATGATTATAAAACATCCAAGATTGGTAATAAAACAGCATGGAACGATAAAAAATTATAGATACGTTGGAGACGTATCAGGAGCCGAGGAAGTTCTCACAGAGGGAGACGAAGGCCAAAAGATAGATGATGGCATTTGGAGGGAGATGATGGAGCTACGCACCGAAGTAATCGAGGAACGCTCAAAAAAGGGATGGGGAGGCATAGAGAAGTCCCGCTCGATGTGGGTGACTAGCAGGACGCGCTCGTCCTCCTGCGGCGCCGGCTCAACCTCCCCCGTACCCGGGCAACACCACCTGTCACGTGGGATGGGCCCCTTCTGCGCAAGCTCCTCCAGCCGCTGAGCCGAGACGCGCGATGAGATCCAATCCCCTGCCGCACCTCCGGCCGCCGCACCGGAGCCGGAAGAGGTGGCCTTCCCTACCTTCTTCTCCGCCTTGGCCATGGAGTCTCTCTCCATCACTGCGGGAGTTCTATGCGCTCGAGAGAAAGGAAGCGGAGGAGCCGGAGCAGAAGAAATGGGATCTAAGGTCCTAGCCTCGGTCGCCAAATATTTTATACCACAGAGCAAATCGTGAACCGAATGTCACGTCGCAGATCTCCAGATCAACGGCGCGCACAACAGAGCATCGCGTGGAGCAAGTGCAACATGTGGCGGCTATCGTGCGCGAAAAGCGAGGAGCCGCGCCCCTGGTACGTCTCCAACGTATCTATAATTTGTTATTGTTCCATGCTGTTATATTATCATTCTTGGAAGTTTTACAATCATTTTATAGCAACTTTATATCAATTTTTTGGACTAACCTCTTAACATAGTGCCCAGTGCCAGCTGCTGTTTTTTTTGCTTGTTTTTCACTTTGCAGGAAATCAATACCAAACGGAGTCCAAACGTAGCGTAACTTTTTGGTGATTTTTTCTAGAGCACAAGACATCAGATGGGCCAAAGAAGTACCAGAGGGGTGCCCCGAGGGGGGCACAACCCACCTGGGTGCGCCTGGGGGCCCAGGCGCGCCCTGGTGGGTTATGCCCACCTCGGTGGCCTCCTGCACCGCCTCTTTGCTCTATAAATACCCCAATATTCCAAAAACCCTAGGGGAGTTGACGAAAATCAATTCCAGCCGCCGCAAGTTCCAGAAACCACAGACCAATCTAGACACCATCACGGAGGGGTTCATCATCCTCATTGGTGCCTCTCGATGATGCGAGTAGTTCTTTGTATACCTACGGGTCCGTTAGTAGCTAGATGGGTTCCTCTCTCTCATTTGATTCTCAATACAATGGTCTTTTGGAGATCTATTTGATGTAACTCTTTTTGCGGTGTGTTTGTTGGGATCCGATGAACTTTGAGTTTATGATCAGATCTATGTTTTTATCCACGAAAGTTATTTGAGTCTTCTGATCTCTTATATGCATGATTACTTATAGCCTCATATTTCTTCTTCAAATCTTTGGTTTAGTTAGGCCAACTACATCGATTTTTCTTGCCATGGGAAGAGGTGCTTTGTGATGGGCTCGATATTACGGTGCTTGATCCCAGGGACAGAAGGGGAACCGAAACGTATGTTTTGTTACCATTAAGGATAACAAGATGGGGTCTATTTCTACATAAATAGATCTTTTCTACATCATGTCATCGTTCTTATTGCATTACTCCGCTTTTCCATGAACTTAATACACTAGATGCATGCTGGATAGTGGTCGATGTGTGGAGTAATAGTAGTAGATGCAGGCAGGAGTCGGTCTACTAATCTTGGACGTGATGCCTATATAATGATCATTGCCTGGATATCGTCATGATTATTTGAAGTTCTATCAATTGCCCAACAGTAATTTGTTTACCCACCTTATGCTATTTTTCTCGAGAGAAGCCAGTAGTGAAATCTACGGCCCCCGAGTCTCTTCTTTATTATATTTGCCTTCGAGATCTATTTTTATTTGCTTTTATTTTCATATCTATTAATCCAAAAACACAAAAATACCTTGCTGCAATTTTTATTTACTTATTTTATCTCGCGTTCCCGCGAGATCTATTATCCAATCTACTACAATTTTACCTATCGTTTTACCCGTGAGGGATTGACAACCCCTCTCTTACGTCGGGTTGCACGTATTTATTCTTTCTGTGCAGGAGTTGTTTACGTGGTTTTGCGTGGTTCTCCTGCCGGTTCGATAACCTTGGTCTCATCACTGAGGGAAATACCTACCGTTGCTGTGTTGCATCATCCCTTCCTCTTTGGGAAAATACCGACGTAGTTCAAGCCAACATTAAAAGGAATTTCTGGCGCCGTTGCCGGGGAGGATCAAGTCAAGATAGTCTCCCAGCCACGTGCCAATTTCGGGCGCCGTTGCCGGGGAGACATCATCAACATCTACCAGGTTCCTAATAGCAAATCTCATCTCCTTGCAATTTACATTATTTGCCATTTGCTTCTCGTTTTCCTCTCCCCCACTTCACAAAAATTTGTCGTTTTATTCGCCCCTTTTTCGTTCGCCGGTTTCTCGTCAGATCTGTTTTGAGTGCAATCTTATTGCGTAGTCACGATGACTCAAGAGAACACCAAGTTGTGTGATTTCTCCAATACCAAAAACAATGATTTTATTAGCACTCGGATTGCTCCTCCCGCCACTAGTACGGAGTCTTGTGATATTAATTCCGCTTTGTTGAATCTTGTTATGAAAGATCAATTTTCCGGTACTCCTAGTGAGCATGCCGCGTCCCATCTTAACACATTCGTGGAATTATGCGATATGCAAAAGAAAAAACATGTGGACAATGATATTGTGAAGTTGAAAATATTCACGTTTTCTTTGCGAGATCGTGCAAAAATTTTGTTTTCTGCTTTGCCTCGCAATAGTATCAATTCTTGGGATAAGTGCGAAGATGCTTTATTACTAAGTATCTTCCACCCACGAAAATTATTTCCCTTAGGACGCAAATCATGAATTTTGAGCAACTTGAGCATGAACATGTTGCGCAATCTTGGGAAAGAATGAAATTCACGCTAAGAAATTGTCCTACCCATGGTTTAAATCTTTGGATGACTATATAAAAAATTTATGCGGGACTGAATTTTGTTTCTAGAAATCTTTTAGACTCCTCCGCGGGTGGTACTTTTATGGAAATTACTTTGGGTGAAGCTACTAAATTGCTAGAAAATATTATGGAAAATTATTCACAATGGCATACCGAAAGAGCTCCTACTAGTAAAAAAGTTAATTCGGTTGAAAAAAATTCTTCTTTGAGAGAAAAACTTGATGCTCTTATGAAATTGGTTCCTAATAAAAATGCTCCTATTGATTTTAATGATGTGCCTTTGTCTACTTTGATTGAGCAAAATAGTGATGCCGTAGATGTGAATTTTATCTCGCGAAACAATTTCAACAACAATGCTTATAGAGGTAAGTTTAATCATAGGGCTTTTCCTAGTAATTCCTCTAATAATTCTGGTAATTCATATGGTAATCCTTCTTATAATAATAATAGGAACACATATGATCTTGAGAATAATATTAAATAATTTATCAATACTCAAAAAAATTTAATGCTACGATAGAAGAAAAGTTGAATAAGATTGATGATATGTCTAGAAGTATTGATAGAATTTCTCATTATGTAGAAAAACTCAAGATGAAGATTTTTGTGCCTAAGGTTGAGGAGTAAATTAAAGCTTTATATGTTTCTGTGGATGAAAGTAAGAAAAGAACCGCTATGCTTAGAGCTAAAAGAGAGTTTTTAGAAAAAAAACGTTTTCTAGTGATTGCTTTCATAAAAGTGATGAAGATCTTAAAATGGTTGGTGTTTCCTCTATTGATTCCTTGTTCAGTAAAATTAAAATTGATGATAAAGGGACTGGAGAAGAGTCAACTTCAGCTAGAAGGCGTCCCGATAATTTGGAGGGTGAAAATCTTGTTGAGAAAATTGATAAAAGTGGGTTTGGAGAGGTCAAAACTTTAACTAGTGATGTGCCCACTATTTTGGATTACAAAGACTTTAATTATGATAATTGCTCTTTGATTGATTGTATTTCTTTGTTGCAATCCATGATAAATTCACCCCATGCTTATGAACAAAATAAAGCTTTTACTAAACATATCGTTGATGCTATGATGAAAGCTTTAGAAGAAAAGTTGGAATTAGAGGTTTCAATTCCTAGAAAATTACATGATGAATGGGAACCTACTATCAAAGTCAAGATTAAAAATTATGAGTGTTTTTCATTATGTGACTTGGGTGCTAGTGTTTCTACAATTCCGAAATCTTTATGTGATGTGCTTGGTCTTATCGATATTGAAGAATGTTCTTTAAATTTGCACTTGGCGGATTCTACTATTAAAAAAGCCTATGGGAAGAATTAATGATGTTCTTATTCTTGCAAATAGTAATTATGTGCCCATAGATTTTATTGTTCTTGATATTGATTGCAATCTGTGTTGTCCAATTATTCTTGGTAGACCGTTTTTACGTACTATTGGTGCCGTGATTGATATGAAAGAAGGCAATATTAAATTTCAATTTCCACTAAGGAAGGGTATGGACCACTTCCCTAGAACTTGAATTAAGCCACCATATGTGTCAGTGTACAAAAGTAGGGGCCCTATTTTTGTACCCCTTTACTTGTGCACGGGCAGTTAGAGCCGTGCCTGCGGCCACACTTAGCGGGGCAGAGGAAGGAGGAAAGGACACAAGACGGACAGAGCAACGCCAAGAGAGAAGCATGAAGAGCAGAAGGGCGAGGCGGCCTCCACAGCCCCGGCAAGGCCCTTGCCGGGGCGACTTGCCCAACACCAGCAAAGCTGCCGCCCTTGAGCCCAAGAGTTCCAACACCATGAACCACGTTGGAACCAAGGCTTGGGAGGCGCCTGCATGGTGGCATGCAGATCTTTGTGAAGACCAGAAGCATACAAGACTAGATGGTAACCAGAAGACGAAGATCCTCGGCAAGATCCTTGCCAAGGATACCCACGAGACCCCCAGCAAGACCCTTGCCGGGGACGACCACAATGTCGCGGCAAGACCCTTGCCGGGGCCCCCTGCTACCTCTTGAGCACTGTGTTGGTTTTCCCTTGAAGAGGAAAGGGTGATGCAGTAAAGTAGCGTAAGTATTTCCCTCAGTTTTTGAGAACCAAGGTATCAATCCAGTAGGAGGCCACGCCAAAGTCCCTCGCACCTACACAAACAAATATAAACCTCGCAACCAATGCAATAAAGGGGTTGTCAATCCCTTCACGGTCACTTACGAAAGTGAGATCTGATAGATATGATAAGATAATATTTTTGGTATTTTTATAATAAAGATGCAAAGTAAAATAAAAGGCAATAAAAATAGCTAAGTGTTGGAAGATTAATATGATGGAAAATAGACCCGGGGGCTATAGGTTTCACTAGTGGCTTCTCTCAGGAGCATAAGTAGTACGGTGGGTGAACAAATTACTGTTGAGCAATTGATAGAATTGAGCATAGTTATGAGAATATCTAGGTATGATCATGTATATAGGCATCACGTCCGAGACAAGTAGACCGACTCCTGCCTGCATCTACTACTATTACTCCACACATCGACCGCTATCCAGCATGCATCTAGAGTATTAAGTTCATAAGAACAGAGTAATGCTTTAAGTATGATGACATGATGTAGAGGGATAAACTCATCCAATATGAAATAAACCCCATCTTGTTATCCTCGATGGCAACAATACAATACGTGCCTTGCTGCCCCTACTGTCACTGGGAAAGGACATCGCAAGATTGAACCCAAAGCTAAGCACTTCTCCCATTGCAAGCAAGATCAATCTAGTAGGGCAAACCAAACTGATAATTCGAAGAGACTTGCAAAGATAACCAATCATACATAAAAGAATTCAGAGAAGATTCAAATATTGTTCATAGATAAACTTGATCATAAACCCACAATTCATCGGTCTCAACAAACACACCGCAAAAGAAGATTACATCGAATAGATCTCCACGAGAATCGTGGAGAACTTTGTATTGAGATCCAAAGAGAGAGAAGAAGCCATCTAGCTAATAACTATGGACCCGAAGGTCTGAGGTAAACTACTCACACATCATCGGACAGGCTATGATGTTGATGTAGAAGCCCTCCGTGATCAATGCCCCCTCCGGCAGGACGCCGGAAAAGGCCCCAAGATGGGATCTCACGGGTACAGAAGGTTGCGGCGGTGGAATTAGGTTTTCGTGGATGATTCTGTTGGTTTGGGGGTACGTAGGTATATATAGGAGGAAGAAGTATGTCGGTGGAGCAACGTGGGCCCCACGAGGGTGGAGGGCGCGCCCAGGGGGGTAGGCGCGCCCCCCTACCTCGTGCCCTCCTGGTTGCTTTCTTAATGTAGGGTCCAAGTCCTCTGGATCACGTTTGTTCCGAAAATCACGTACCCGAAGGTTTCATTCCGTTTGGACTCCGTTTGATATTCTTTTTCTGCGAAACACTGAAATAGGCAAAAAAACAACAATTTGGGCTGGGCCTCCGATTAATAGGTTAGTCCCAAAAATAATATAAAAGTGTATAACAAAGCCCATTAATCATCCAAAACAGAATATAATATAGCATGAAGCAATCAAAAATTATAGATACGTTGGAGACGTATCAAGCATCCCTAAGCATAATTCCTACTCGTCCTCGAGTAGGTAAATGATAAAAACAGAATGTTTGATGCGGAATGCTACTTGGCATAATTATTTAATGTAACCCTCTTAATTGTGGTATGAATATTCAGATCTGAAAGATTCAAGATAAAAGTTTAATATTGACATAAAAGCAATTGTACTTCAAGCATACTAACTAAGCAATTATGTCTTCTCAAAATAACATGGCCAAAGAAAGTTCATCCCTACAAAATCACATAGTTTAGTCATGCTCCATCTTCGTCACACAAGAATGCTCTCATCATGCACAACCCCGATGACAAGCCAAGCAATTGTTTCATACTTTAGTAATCTCAAACTTTTTCAACCTTCACGCAATACATGAGCGTGAGCCATGGATATAGCACTATGGGTGGAATAGAATATAATGATGGGGGTTATGTGGAGAAGACAAAAAAGAAGAAAGTCTCACATCAACGCGGCTAATCAACGGGCCATGGAGATGCCCATCGATTGATGTTAATGCAAGGAGTAGGGATTACCATGCAACGGATGCACTAGAGCTATAAATACATGAAATCTCAACAAAAGAAACTAAGTGGGTGTGCATCCAACTTGCTTGCTCACGAAGACCTAGGGCATTTGAGGAAGCCCATTGTTGGAATATACAAGCCAAGTTCTATAATGAAAAATTCCCACTAGTATATGAAAGTGACAAAACAAGAGACTCTCTATCATGAAGATCATGGTGCTACTTTGAAGCACAAGTGTGGAAAAAAAGGATAGTAGCATTGTCCCTTTTTATTTTATTTTTTTGGGCCTTTTTTTATTTGTCCTTTCTTCTTCTTTTTTATTGGGACAATGCTCTATGAATGATGATCATCACACTTCTACTTATTTACAACTCAATGATTACAAGTCGATACTAGAACAAAGTATGACTCTATATGAATGCCTCCGGCGGTATACCGGGATAGCAATGAATCAAGAGTGAAATGTATGAAAAATTAGGAACGGTGGCTTTGCCACAAATATGATGTCAACTACATGATCATGCAAAGCAATATGAAAATGATGAACGTGTCATGATAAACGGAACGGTGGAAAGTTGCATGGCAATATATCTCGGAATGGCTATGGAAATGCCATAATAGGTAGGTATGGTGGATGTTTTGAGGAAGATATAAGGAGGTTTATGTGTGATAGAGCATATCATATCACGGGGTTTGGATGCACCGGCGAAGTTTGCATCAACTCTCAGTGTGAGAAAGGGCAATGCAAGGTACCGAAGAGGCTAGCAATGATGGAAGGGTAAGAGTGCGTATAATCCATGGACTCAACATTAGTTATAAAGAACTCACATACTTATTGCAAAAATCTACAAGTCATCAAAAACTAAGCACTATGCGCATGCTCCTAGGGGGATAGATTGGTAGGAAAAGACCATCGCTCGTCCCCGACCGCCACTCATAAGGAAGACAATCAAAGAACACTTCATGTTTCAAATTCGTTACATAACGTTTACCATACGTGCATGCTATAGGACTTGAAAACTTCAACACAAGTATTTCTCAGTTCCACAACTACTCAACTAGCACAACTTTAATATCACTACCTCCATATATCAAAACAATCATCAAGCATCAAACTTCTCTTAGTATTCAACACACTCATAAGAAAGTTTTTCACTAGTTTTGCATACCTAACATATTAGGATTAATTTTCCTATTTAAGCAAATTACCATGCTGTTTAATACTCTCAAAATAATATAAGTGAAGCATGAGATAATAATAGTTTCTATAAAACAAAACCACCTCCGTGCTCTAAAAGGTATAAGTGAAGCACTAGAGCAAAAACTATATAGCTCAAAAGATATAAGCGAAGCGCATAGAGTATTCTAATAAATTCCGAATCATGTGTGCCTCTCTCAAAAGGTGTGTACATCAAAGATGATTGTGGTAAACTAAAAATCAAAGTCTCAAATCATACAAGACGCTCCAAGCAAAACACATATCATGTGGTGAATAAACATATAGCTCCAAGTAAAGTTACCGATGGAAGTAGACGAAAGAGGGGATGCCTTCCGGGGCATCCCCAAGCTTTGGATTTTTGGTGTCCTTAGATTATCTTGGGGTGCCATGGGCATCCCCAAGCTTAGGCTCTTTCCACTCCTTGTTCCATAATCCATCAAATCTTTTACCCAAAACTTGAAAACTTCACAACACAAAACTTAACAGAAAATCTCGTGAGCTCCATTAGCGAAAGAAAACAAAACACCACTTCAAGGTACTGTAATGAACTCATTATTTATTTATATTTGTGTTAAACCTACTGTATTCCAACTTATCTATGGTTTATAAACTATTTTACTAGCCATAGATTCATCAAAATAAGCAAACAACACACGAAAAACAGAATCTGTCAAAAACAGAACAGTCTGTAGTAATCTGTAACTAACGCAAAGTTCTAGAACTCCAAAAATTCAGCCAAAATAGGACGACCTAGAAAATTTTGTTTATTGCTCAGCAGAAATTGGAATCAATATTTTATCACGTTCTGGTGATTTTTAACAATTGTTTTCGTGAACAGAAAGTTTCTTGAATTTTCAGCCAGATCAAATAACTATCATCCAAGAAGATCATATAGGTTTAACTTGGCACAAACACTAATTAAAACATAAAAACAAACCTAACCAGAGGATAGATCAAATATTTATTCCTAAACAGAAGCAAAAAGCAAAAAACTAAAAATAAAATTGGGTTGCCTCCCAACAAGCGCTATCGTTTAACACCCCTAGCTAGGCATAAAAGCAAGGATAGATCTAGGTATTGCCATCTTTGGTAGGCAATCCATAAGTGGCTCTTATAATAGATTCATAAGGAAATTTTATTTTCTACCTAGTAAATTGTTCCATGCCTTTCCTTAACGGAAATTGAAATCTAATATTCCCTTCCTTCATATCAATAATTGCACCAATCGTTCTAAGGAAAGGTCTACCAAGAATAATAGGACATGAAGGATTACAATCTATATCAAGGACGATGAAATCTACGGGCACATAGTTCCTATTTGCAACAATAAGAACATCATTAATTCTTCCCATAGGTTTCTTAATGGTGGAATCTGCAAGGTGCAAGTTTAAAGAGCAATCATCAAATTCACGGAAACCTGGCAAATCACACAAAGTTTTTGGAATCGTGGAAACGCTAGCACCCAAATCACACAAAGCATAGCATTCATGATATTTAATTTTAATTTTAATAGTAGGTTCCCACTCATCATAAAGTTTTCTAGGGATAGAAACTTCCAACTCAAGTTTTTCTTCATAAGATTGCATCAAAGCATCAGCAATATGTTTAGTAAAAGCTTTATCTTGACTATAAGCATGCAGAGAATTTAGCACGGATTGCAACAAGGAAATACAATCTATCAAAGAGAAATTATCATAATTAAATTCCTTGAAATCCAAAATAGTGGGTTCATTGATATCTAAAGTTTTAACTTCTTCAATCACTTTTATCAATTTTAGCATCAAGATCTAAAAACTCCGAATTTTTGGAACGCCTTCTAGGTAAAGGTGGATCATATTCAGTCCCATAATTATCAAGATTCATATTGCAAAACAAAGATTTAATAGGAGACACATCAATAACTTTTAGATCTTCATATTTATTTTCATAGAAACTAGAAGAACACGCTTTCACAAAGCAATCTTTCTTACCACGCATCCTAGCGGTTCTTTCTTTGCACTCATCAATGGAAATTCTCATGGCTTTGAGAGACTCATTGATATCATGCTTAGGTGGAACAGATCTATGCTTCAAAGAATCAACATCAAGAGAAATTCTATCAACGTTCCTAGCCAATTCATCAATCTTAGGCAACTTTTCTTCAAGCAAAGCATTGAAATTCTTTTGAGAATTTATAAATTCTTTAACACTAGTCTCAAATTCAGAGGGCATCTTATTGAAATTTCCATAAGAGTTGTTGTAGGAATTACCATAATTATTAGAGGAATTACTAGGATACGACCTAGGATTAAAGTTTCCTCTATACGCGTTGTTACCAAAATTATTCCTACCAACAAAATTCACATCCATAGATTCATTATTATTCTCAATCAAAGTGGAAAAAGGCATATCATTAGGATCAGAAGAAACACTTTTATTAGCAAATAATTTCATAAGTTCATCCATCTTTCCACTCAACACATTAATTTCTTCTATCGCATGCACTTTTTATTAGTAGATCTTTCGGTGTGCCACTGAGAATAATTAACCATAATATTATCTAGGAGTTTAGTAGCTTCTCCTAAAGTGATTTCCATAAAAGTGCCTCCCGCGGCCGAATCTAAAAGATTTCTAGAAGCAAAATTCAATCCGGCATAAAATTTTGTATAATCATCCACAAATTCAAACCATGTGTAGGGCAATTACGTATCATTAATTTCATCCTCTCCCAAGCTTGTGCAACATGTTCATGATCAAGTTGCTTAAAATTCATAATATCGTTTCTAAGAGAGATGATCTTAGCGGGAGGAAAATACTTAGAGATAAAAGCATCTTTGAACTTATTCCAAGAATCAATACTATTTTTAGGCAAAGACAAAAACCAAGCTTTAGCACGATCTCTAAGCGAAAAAGGAAATAGCTTCAATTTAACAATATCATTGTCCACATCTTTCTTCTTTTGCATATCACATAAATCAACGAAGCTATTTAGATGGGTAGCGGCATCTTCACTAGGAAGGTCGGCGAATTGATCTTTCATAACAAGATTCAACAAAGACGCATTGATTTCACAAGATTCAGTATCGGTAAGAGGAGCAATCGGACTGCTAAGAAAATCATTGTTGTTGGTATTGGTAAAGTCACACAATTTAGTATTGTCTTGAGCCATAGTGACAAGCAAGCAATCCAACACACGAGCAAACAAGAAGCAAGCGAAAAAGAAGCAAACGGAAATAGAGGGCGAATAAAACGGCAAGGGTGAAGCGGGGAGAGGAAAACGAGAGGCAAATGGCAAATAATGTAATGCGGGAGATAAGAGTTTGTGATGGGTACTTGGTATGTTGACTTTTGCGTAGACTCCCTGACAACGGCGCCAGAAATCCTTCTTGCTACCTCTTGAGCACTACATTGGTTTTCCCTTGAAGAGGAAAGGGTGATGCAGTAAAGTAGCGTAAGTATTTCCCTCAGTTTTTGAGAACCAAGGTATCAATCCATTAGGAGGCCACGCCAAAGTCCCTCGCACCTACACAAACAAATATAAACCTCGCAACCAACGCAATAAAGGGGTTGTCAATCCCTTCACGGTCACTTACGAAAGTGAGATCTCATAGATATGATAAGATAATATTTTTGGTATTTTTATAATAAAGATGCAAAGTAAAATAAAAGGCAATAAAAATAGCTAAGTGTTGGAAGAATAATATGATGGAAAATAGACCCGGGGGCCATAGGTTTCACTAGTGGCTTCTCTCAAGAGCATAAGTATTACGGTGGGTGAACAAATTACTGTTGAGCAATTGATAGAATTGAGCATAGTTATGAGAATATCTAGGTATGATCATGTATATAGGCATCATGTCCGAGACAAGTAGACCGACTCCTGCCTGTATCTACTACTATTACTCCACACATCGACCGCTATCCAGCATGCATCTAGAGTATTAAGTTCATAAGAACAGTAATGCTTTAAGTATGATGACATGATGTAGAGGGATAAACTCATGCAATATGATATAAACCCCATCTTTTTATCGTCGTGGGGAAGCGCAACTGGCGAGGCGAGTTACTGCAGTAAAACTCGGCCCCGCATGCCCGCGCCCCGTTTTGGGCCTAGCCCAACAAGGCGTCGCGCTTATGTGTGGCCCAGGCCCTGGGGCTCCTGTCGGTGTACAAAAGTAGGGGCCCTATTTTTGTACCCCTTTACTTGTGCACATGCAGTTAGAGTCGCGCCTGCGGCCACACTTAGTGGGGCAGAGGAAGGAAGCAAGGACACAAGACGGACAGAGCAACACCAAGACAGAAGCAGGAAGAGCAGAAGGGCGAGGTGAAATCCCCCCCCCCCC
>NC_057802.1:443365426-443470045 GCF_018294505.1 Triticum aestivum | reverse complement strand
CCCCCCCCCCCCGGCAAGGCCCTTGCCGGGGCGGCCTCCACAACTCCGGCAAGAACCTTGCAGGGGCACTTGCCCAACACCAGTAGAGCTGCCGCCCTTGAGCCCAAGAGTTCCAACACCATCAACCACGTTGGAACCAAGGCTCGGGAGGCGCCTGCATGGTGGCATGCAGATCTTTGTGAAGACCAGAAGCATACAAGACTAGATGATAACCAGAAGATGAAGATCCTCGGCAAGATCCTTGCCAAGGATACCCACGAGACCCCCGGCAAGACCCTTGCCGGGGACGACCGCGATGCCACGGCAAGACCCTTGCCGGGGCCCCGGCAAGACTCTTGCTGAAGACACCCGCGGGGCCACAGCCAGGTCCCCACCTGCCAAGACTCCACCGCCGTTCCCACACAACTGCCAGCCCACCAACTAGGCGAGCATCTGCGTGGCGACGTGCGGCCTCCAGGCCAACTCAGCAAGCACCTGCGTGGTGGCATGCAGATCTTCATGAAGACTCTGCCACCGCAGCAACTCAGCAGCCAGCCAGCCAGCCAGCATGGCACTACATGCCTCGTCAGCTCGGACGCGCGTCGAAGCCAGGCGAGATGGCGATAGCTGGGACGAGCTTCCTTGCCGCCGCCGCTAAAGCAAGAAGGGCACGTCGGTAGCGCATTAAATGTGTTTGTCCTACGGTGCCAGGAGATAGACTCGACCACTGTATAGCTTTCCACCTCCTGTGTGCCACTGTGGCGGACCCTTTGTCTATAAAAGGAGGCCCATGGTGTACTGGGAGAGGATTCACACTTTTTGGACCCTGCACGCTCTATATCTAGTCCAAGAACACCAGAGAAACGCAAACCAGCAGGAGTAGGGTATTACGCATCACTTGCGGCCCGAACCTGGTTAATACCCCTGCGTTGATCTTCTAATCCAGCTCTTTCCACAGCCCCGCGCCCGCCAACCGTAGCCAAAGGGATTCTTCGTGATCCCGTAGGTGTCGTTTCCCCCGACATCTTTGGCGCGCCAGGTATGGGGGCGCAGCTGTGAAAATCCGGTTTTGAAGCCGACGCCTCAACTTCATCATCACGATGGCCCCCAAGAAGAAGGGGATGACAGCGATCGGATCGCTTGGAGCAGGCCCGTCCGCACCAGCGTGGGCAGGCGATAGGGTGGCCACAGATGGCACCGGAGGCGCCACCCGTGAGCATCCACGACACTCTGGCACCCAGAGCCGGGCGAGCGACGTCGTACGGGCCCAAGATGACGGGCCACACGCCGCTGGGTCCGGGGTGGGGCCGTGCTACCCACGAGCGGCGCGGCAACCTCTACGGTGCCCCAGCTGGCACCCGTGCCACGGCCTTCCTAGGCCGCGCGCGATGAGCAACACCGCAATGCCGGAGCCCCTAGGCACCGCCGCGGAAAGAGCCCTGTGCGCTACTCGCAGGACGTACTAGGCCGGCGAGCGCGCTCGGACGCCAGTGGAAGCGGTGTGTGACCGCGAGACCATGACAGAGCCCCTTCCAACTTGGTTAGAAGCCGGAGCGCGTCATGGTCTACGCACCTCTCACCACCGCCCACGCCAGCAGAAGCGCTGGCGCGCACGCAACTGCTCCTCGACTTCCCCCCTACGGCGGAGAAGCTCGACGAGTGGAGGGCCACCATCCGAAGCCTTGTCAGCTTTGCCAACAAGGATGAGCCGCTCCCAACGAGACCCTCACACCGGCGTTCTATCAAGCTGGTGCATGCCGGCGGTGAGGGGACCAGAGATGTTGCGACTACGGTGCACTCCCCTCCCCCACGGCCGCGACAGCAGCCACCGGCGACCCCGGTGCCGCCAAGAAGGCCAAGGCTGACGACCCCGGCAAGAAGATTGCCAGGTGCACCGCCTACTGGGCCTTGGTGGCCACAGACAAGCCAGGAGGCTCCGACAAGCAGTACTACAAGATCCACCACACCAAGGGCCATGACCTCTAGAACTGCCGACAAGTTGAGCTGCTTGCTGAGAAGCAAAAAGCTGAATATGAGAGGCGGGACAAGGAGAAGGGTCAGGATGGTGCTGAGGGGTCCGGCAAGAAGCGTGGCGGCCAAGAAGGTCGCCGCGGCAAGGATAATCAACAAGAGAGGCCCGCTCGGGGCCGCGACAAGAAGGAGGAAGATGATGATCACGACGAGGACGACGAGTCCGGCGAGCACGAATTTCAGAAAGCTACAGAGGCCATGTGCATCGACGGTGGCGCCTTGCTGCGCACCTCTCACCGCCAACTGAAGCAGTGGGTGCGTGAGGTCACTGCGGCAGAGCCATCATTCGATGCCCAGAAGCCACTGAAGTGGTCCCGCACGCCCATCATTTTTATTACCGAGGATCACCTTGACCGCACAACTGCGGTTGGGTGTTTGCCGTTGTTGGTCTCGCCAACAATACGCAACCTCAAAGTGACAAAAGTGCTGGTTGACGGTGGGGACGGTCTGAATTTGATCTCGCCCGCTGTGATCAAGAAGCTGCAGATTCCTGATGGAGACCTCGAAGAGACGGGCACGTTTCAAGGGGTCAACCCGGGAAGGAGCCAGCCTAAAGGTAAAATCACGCTGCTCGTTACATTTGGGGGCGAGCTGAACTATAGGACGGAGAAGATCGTCTTTGATGTCGCCGAGATCCCCTTGCCATACAATGGGATCCTTGGCCACCCAGCGCTGGCCAAGTTCATGGCAGCATCCCACTATGCCTACAATACATTGAAGATGCCGGGGCCGCTGACCATCATCACCGTCCCCTCCGACAAGAAAGTTGCACTCATCAGCGCTGATCAACTCTACCGAGAAGCAGTTGCATCAACTACCGCAAAGACACTTGCTCCTGCCGCTGAAGCTCCAGGGAGGAAGAAGGCCGGCAGGGGTCCTTCCGGCAAAACCTCTTCCGGCAAGACCTCTTGCACCCACTCCAGCAAGCGTGCCTCTTCGGAGTGCTGTGCTCCCATTGAGGACGTGCCAGAGAGCTCCACCAGCAAGAGCAAGAAGTCCAAGGTTGCACCACCGGAAACACCAACCAAGAAGGTGTCCGTCAAGGAGGACGGCACGGGCGGGGCTTTCACCATAAGCTCCACCCTCGACAGCAAATAGGAAAGCGCGCTCGTCGCCTTCCTGCGGGCGAACGTCGATGTGTTTGCATGGCAAGCATCCGACATCCCAGGCGTTCCCAGGGAGGTGATTGAGCACCATCTTGCTGTCTGTCCTCATGCGTGGCCCGTCAAGTAGAAGGTCAGGAAGCAAGCTTTGGAGCGACAAGAGTTCATCATAGAAGAGATCAGGAAGTTGGAGGCGGCAGGCCTGGTTAGAGGAGTACTCCACCCCACGTGGTTGGTCAATCCGGTGGTGGTGCGTAAGGCAAATGGGAAGTGGAGACTGTGTATTGACTACACAGATATCAATAAAGCTTGTCCAAAGGATCCTTTCCCCCTGCCACGCATCGACCAGATTGTAGACTCCACTGCTGGGTGTGACCTGCTATCAGGATACCACCAGATCTTCATGATGAAGGAAGACGAAGAGAAGACCGCGTTCATTACCCCATGTGGTACGTACTGTTTTGTACGGATGCCTTTCGGGTTGAAGAGCGCTGGTTCGACATTTGCCCGAGCGGTCCAAATTGGTTTTGAGCCCCAGCTGCATAGAAATATGGAAGCCTATATGGATGATATAGTGGTCAAAACCAAGGACGGGGCCACGCTCGTGCAAGATCTAGAGGAAACATTTGCAAACCTGCGCAAGATCAACCTCAAGCTCAACCCAGAGAAGTGTGTGTTCATTGTCCCGTCCGGCAAACTTCTTGGGTTCTTTGTGTCTCAGCGCGCAATTGAAGAAAATCCCGACAAGATCAAGGCGATCGAGGAGATTGAAGCACCGAAGCGGGTCAAAGACGTCCATAGGCTCGCCGGCTGCATTGCCGCCCTGTGTAGGTTCATCTTCAAATCTGCTGACCGCGCCCTCCCCTTTTTCAAAGTTTTGAAAAAGCGGTCCAGTAAAGTGGACTCCGAAGGCAGAGTCTGCACTGCAAGATTTGAAGAGGTACCTCTCCTCCACGTCAATACTAGTTGTGCCCAAACCACAAGAGCCGTTGCTTGTATACTTGGCAGCAACGAATCAAGTGGTCAGTGCTGCTGAAAGAACATGCGGTGCCCCCATGTTTGGTTTTGGTAATTGATGACAATCTCTATGGACTAATGGTTGCCTTGAGTTATATTTGAAGGATTTGTCCATAGGCTTTTCTTGAAGTCCATGTGTTGGTTTCAAGGAGTTTATGTGGTGACCAAGGTGTTATTAAGGAATTATCCAAAGATTGGTCATGTGAGAGTAGAGCTTATTGCAAGCATGTCTTGAAGAAGAAGATTGTGTGATCATTCATGTTTACCTTCAAGACATCATCCAAATGAAGAGAGTTGGAAAGATTCAAGGTTGATCAAGACTAAGTCAAGAGTGAATCAAGTTGATCAACACACAAAGCGCACAAGATGTACCGAGAGGGATCAAGCGATCCCATGGTGTGGTAAGCATTGTCGATTACGCTTTGTGTACTAACCCATGATCTTCGTGAGAGTTCTTTGTGGGGTTAGGTTGCGGTGTGCAAGTTCAAGTGAAGCATCATGAAGAGATCAAATGCTTGAAGCTTGCCGTCCATTGTGGCGACAATGGACTTGTGAAGATGTTGCGGTGCGCAAGTTCAAGTGAAGCATCATGAAGAGATCAAATGCTTGAAGCTTGCCGTCCATTGTGGTGACAATGGACTTGTGAAGATGTGCGGAAGAGTGGCTCACCCATAGTGGAGTATGGGGGAGCAATCAACTAGTCTTCATCGAGCCAACACAACCAAGAAAGGTGGTCCAACTTGAGGGAGTCAAGATCGTCATCATCTAGCTCAAGTGGACCATGTGCAAGGCAAAGGTTTGCTCTTGATAGGTTTTCTATTTTACCGGTCTCATGATGGTAGTTGGGAGACCGGGTTATAGGATCGATTGCCGTACTATCAAGGGGGGCTCTCGATGAGTAGCTTGATCGTATCGTTCATAGAGAGCTCAAACCATTGCATCCTTGCATCATCTTTGTTGGTTCTTGTTTGGTTCTTCTCTTTGTGAGTTTTGGAGCTTATGGTCATCTTGATGACAAGCTCGAGTTCATCGAAAACGGAGTTCACTCGCATCTTCTATGATGTTTTCGATGTTGGAGGTTATGCCGGTGGTTCTCGGTTGGAGGTTTCACTACTCGGTTGGAGGTTATACTGTTTTGATGCTACTCGTCTTTCTCAATCCAACAAGCTTGAGTTTGCTCAGTTCGGAGCTCATATGCAGAAGTTATGGCAGTTTTGGTTTCCTAGCGGTAGTACCGCGGCCAGAGCGGCAGTACCGCTTATCACCCCAAGCGGTAGTACCGCTGTCCAAAGCGGTAGTACCGCCTATGGCCATAAGCGGTAGTACGGCTACGGTTCCGCGCTGGTACCACCTCGATTTTGGGTCTTGCATTTTTCGTGTCGAGTTTTGCAGTAGTTGCACGGCAGTAAGGCACGGCAGTTCCACCTATAAGCGGTAGTACCGCCCTGATGGGCGGTAGTACCGCCTATAAGCGGTAGTACCGCTCCGGTCGGGCGGTAGTACCGCTACTGTTTTTTTGGTCCCGTGTTCTGCTCCTCCAGCGGTAGTACCGCTGGGGTGCACGGTAGTACCGCTTATAAGCGGTACTACCGCCCCAAGGTTCATGTTTGGTTGCTCCTTTTCCCTGCTTCTTCCGCCAGAGCGGTAGTACCGCTCGTGGAGCGGTAGTACCGCTCGTGTGCGGGCTAAGCACATAACGGTTGGATTTTTTCCCCTTGTATAAAAGGGGGTCTTCTTCCCCAATGAACCTTATCTCTTGAGCTCGTGTTCTTCCCCCATTGTTGACCTTCTTCGAGCTTGCTAACTCTCAATCCCTCCATGGATTCTTGCTAGTTTTTGAGGGAAAAGAGAGAGGAGATCTAGATCCACATTTCCACCAATCACTTTCTCCTCTATGTGAGGGGAACCCCTTGGATCTAGATCTTGGAGTTCTTGGTGTTCTCCTTCTTGTTCTTCCTCTCATTTTCTTCCCTAGCATTAGTTGCTTCGGTGGGATTTGAGAGAGAAGGACTTGGGCACTCCGTGTGCCCTTGCCATTGCATTTGGTGCATCGGTTTGAGTTCTCCACGGTGATACGTGGAAGTTACAAGTTGAGAAGCTTATTACTCTTGGGTGCTTGGTGCCCTTGAGCTTGTTCCTCTTGGGTGCTTGGGCGCCCTAGACGGTTGGTGGTGTTCGGAGCTCAATCATTGTGGTGTAAAGATCCGGGCAAGCGTCGGGGTCTCCAATTAGGTTGTGGAGATCGCCCCGAGCAATTTGACGGGTACCGGTGACCGCCCCCAAGGGTTGCCAAAGTGTACGGGTTCGGTGACCGCCCCCAAGGGTTGCCATTTGTACGGGTTCGGTGACCGCCCTCAAGGGTCCCTTAGTGGAATCACGGCATCTTGCATTGTGCGAGGGCGTGAGGAGATTACGGTGGCCCTAGTGGCTTCTTGGGGAGCATTGTGCCTCCACACCGCTCCAAACGGAGATTAGCATCCGCAAGGGTGTGAACTTCGGGATACATCGTCGTCTCCACGTGCCTCGGTTATCTCTTAACCGAACCCTTTACTTACGCACTTTACTTTGTGATAGCCATATTGTTTCTTGTCATATATCTTGCTATCACTTAGTTGTTTATCTTGCTTAGCATAAGTTGTTGGTGCACATAGGTGAGCCTAGTTGTTGTAGGTTTTGTGCTTGTCAAATTAACCGCTAGGTTTATTCCGCATTTGTTCAAGCCTAAACCGTAATTATTTTAAAGCGCCTATTCACCCCCCCCTCTAGGCGACATCCACGATCTTTCAGCTGCACTAGTGGCGCAGAGGGGACTTGAGGAAGAAGCAGGGGTAGCGGCAGAGCCGTCGGATGGCGGGCCAGGGCCTTCCCCGGCAGAGCCTGACGCCGGCAAACCAGAACCCCTGGCAAGGCCCAGTCCCGGCGAGGCAGAGTCTGAGCGGATGGGCGAAGTGGGATAGAAGAAGAAGATGGTGCAACACCCAGTATATTTTGTCATTTCCCTCTTGCAGGGGGCTAGGTCAAGATATTCTGGAATGCAGAAGCTGCTTTTCGGCCTTCTCATGGCCTCGAGAAAGCTGTGCCACTATTTCCAAGCGCATGAGATCACTGTCGTCACCCGCCTCCCTTTGCAACGGATTTTGCACAACCCAAATGCGACAGGGAGGATTGTGGAGTTGGCGTTGGAGCTGTCGAGCTTTGGCCTCAGGTTTGAAAGTACTTCAACGATCAAGAGCCGAGCCTTGGCAGAGTTCATAGCAGAATGGACCGCAACGCCCGGCGAGGAGATTCAAGAGACCACCCTTCCCGGCAAGGAGACGAGCAGTGAGTGGATTATGTACTTCGACGGGGCTTTCTCACTCCAAGGTGTTGGTGCCGGTGTACTACTCGTCGCACCCACCGGAGAGCACCTCAAGTACGTAAACCAGATGCACTTTCCTCGGGAAAAATCAATGAATAATACGGTGAAGTACGAGGGGTTGCTTGCCGGTCTCAAAATCGCGGCAGACCTCAGAATCAAGAAGCTCATCATCAGAGGTGATTCGCAGCTCGTCGTCAAGCAAGTTAACAAAGATTACCAGAGCCCGTTGATGGAGGCCTACGTGAATGAAGTGAGGAAGTTGGAAGAACATTTCGACAGCCAACAGGCAGAACATGTTCCCCGAGCGGAGAACATCATTGCCGACGACCGGTCGAAATGCGCTGCCCTCAAGTTACTTGTGGAACCAGGTACCTTTGTACTTCAGTTAATTCAGCCATCCGTAGAGCCATCAGCAGGGCAGAACAAGCGAAGGAAGACAAGCCCCGGCAAGTACCTTCCCGCCGAGCTCCCAAGAGCTGCCGGCAAGGAGGTTGCCGGGTACCCCAAGCTTGCCGAGGGGCAACCACCTCCGGCAGGGCCCCAGGCCCTGAACGTAGAGCAGGCAGCCGACCCTACGGCTGAAAATGAGCCTTTAGTCCTCGCCGTCGAGCCCCAGGCCCCGGCGTGGGCACAACACACCGTACGTTTCCTCCAAACAGGGGAACTCCCTGAGGAGCAGGAAGAAGCAGACAGAGTAGCCCGTCGGTCCAACATGTATCAGTTTGTGGATGATACCCTGTACAGAAGGAGACCAAATGGTGTCAGGCTGAAGTGCATTCCTCAAGAAGACGGACTAGAGCTGTTGGCAGAAATACATGGAGGTATGTGTGCCTCCCACATAGGGTCAAGAGCCCTTGCCGGTAAGGCATTCCGGCAAGGTTTCTTTTGGCCCACAGCCCTCCAGGATGCAGCCGCGCTGGTAACCAAGTGTGAAGCATGTCAGTTCCACTCGAAGAAGCTTCATCAACCAGCTCAATCCCTTCAAACAATCCCTCTCTCCTGGCCATTCTCGGTCTGGGGGCTCGACATACTGGGCCCTTTCCCCCGTGCTGTCGGGGGCTTTGAGTACTTGTACGTCACGATCGACAAGTTCACAAAGTGGCCCGAAGTGGAAGCAGTGAGGAAGGTGACAGCACAATCAGTCGTCAAGTTCTTCAAGGGGCTAGTTTGCCGTTTTGGTGTGCCGAACAGGGTCATCACCGACAATGGCACACGGTTCACAAGCTGCACCTTCATGCAATACATCCAGGACCTCGGTAGCAAGGTCTGTTTCGCTTCAGTGGCACACCCACGAAGCAATGGCCAGGCGGAGAGGGAAAATGCTGAAGTACTGCGAGGCCTGAGGACAAAGACTTTTGACAGGCTGCACAAGTGTGGAAGGCACTGGATTGATGAGTTGCAGGCGGTTCTTTGGTCGATCAGAACGACGCCAAATCGAGCCACCGGCCAGACACCCTTTGCCCTGGTATACGGGGCAGAAGCAGTTCTCCCCATGGAACTCACATATGGGTCACCTCGAGTGCTCGCTTATGATGAGCTTGAGTAAGAGTCGTTGCGGCAAGATGACACGACGCTCCTTGAGGAAGATCGTCTTCGGGCGGCTGTGCGAGCTGCACACTACCAGCAAGCCTTGCGCCGCTACCATAGCTGCAAGGTTCATGCCCGAAGTCTTGAGGAAGGCGACCTTGTTCTTCGGTGCGTTCAGTCGGCCAAGAATTTCAACAAGTTGACGCCAAAGTGGGAAGGCCCTTATCGGGTAATACGAGTCACCAGGCCTGGCGCAGTCCGCCTGGAGACCGAAGATGGTATCCCAGTGAGCAACTCCTGGAACATCGAACATCTTCGTAAGTTTTACCCATGAGGCGCGGTTGCCGGGCCTCCCGGCAAACCACCTTTTGTACAAGCCTTGCCGACAAGTCATGTAACCCTTTGTACAGAGCCAGGTGATGAAGCTATGTACTTAGGGTAGGGTCATAGGCCTGACCTAGACACCCTCCCCTAGGACATCAACCTAAAGTCAGAAGTATTCAAAGGATAACAGCATCCACTCGACCAGAAGCATTCCACTCGGAAGATTCGATGTCACTCGACCATAACAGAAACCACTCGATAGACAGAAGATCCAAAGTCACTCTACACAGCAACGATCGGGCGTTACTCATAGACTTAATGATCATTTATGTCACTTTATTATGGATGTTACATGTAACGCTCCCTCTTTATGTACATTGAACTCCTTGTAACGTGGGTTGGCTGGGGTCCTGGCGCACTCTATATAAGCCACCCCCCTCCACTGGCACAAGGGTTCGCACCCCCTGTAACACACACACGCATAATCCAGTCGACCGCCTCCGGGCACCGAGACGTAGGGCCATTACTTCCTCCGCGAAGGGCCTGAACTCGTAAAACTCGTGTGTACAACTTCGCCATAGCTAGGATCTTGCCTCCTAATACCTACCCCCCATTCTACTATCAGTCTTAGATCCACGACAGTTGGCGCCCACCTTGGGGCGGGTGTCTTAGCGACTTTTTGGTGAAGTTGCGATTTTTCCGATTCCCATCATCATGGTTTTCGGCGGTGGATTGGCTGAGGGCTGCGGGATCCGTCTCGGCGCGCTCGTCTTCGTCGCCGACGACTCCGCCTGGCTTCAAGAGGCTCCACTGGACGTCGAGGCACTCCCCGTCCGCGGGGCGACGCACTTTCGCGCGTGCGTCCGTGGCGTCCTTCTCCGGCAGCCGTCGACCCAGTATTGGTCGGCTCCTGTGGTGTCCTCGCTCCCCGCTGTTCGCCGGCGCAAACGTTCTGGTCGGTCGCGGCTCCAACGGTGGGTGACACACGCGGTGGCCCGTCAGTCGGCTACCCCACAAGTTGCGGCAATCGAGCCCGACAAAACTCTCTACGGCCTGTTCGACTGGCTCCGTCGAGACCGCATCCGAGTGCGACAGCAGCGATCCCGCGGCGGAAGTCTTGATGGTCAATGGACCATGCAGTCCTCCTGGCTTCCCCCGCGATGACGGTGCCAATGGCGGCGGCGATCCGTCGCGCGTTCACGAGGAATACCGCCCCGAGCCCCTTTCTTCGCAGCAAAGGGAAGAGCTTCATCGCCGCAATATGGATGCACTTCAGACTCCTATCGTTGGAGAAACCCCCGAGGCCCGGGCCTTGGAGGAGGCACGCCTGGCCAACTTGGCTGAGCGCACTCGACTAGAGAACCTCCAGCACGCACTCGACGAGCGTGCTCGGCAGCGGATTCCTGAGTCCAGTCGACAACAGCTTTTTCCGCCTCAAACTCAGGTATACCGAACTCCGATTCAAAATCTCACAGCTGCAGCCCGAATAGCAGAGTCGATCCAGCCTTCCCAATCAGAAGCTGGCAGAGGTTTGATGCAGATCCGGGATTTACTCCGGGCAGCAGGAGAGCAGAACACAGTAGTATCTCAGTCACGGAATAGGATTCATAGCAGATCTGTGATGGCAGACACAGTTCAGTCGGCTCACAGCCCAAGATCGCCCCCGCGGCATGAGGAAGGTGGATACCGGCAAGATCAGTACAGAAACCGCGAGCAGTATGATCACCGACTCGACCACGATGACCGTCGTCGAGTGCCCACCCTCCCCCGAGGAGTGGGTCATACGTGCCTCGGCGGCATGATGACAGGCGCCCCCACAGCAGCGAGCGAAGAGTACCAGTCGACCCAAGGGAGCCGGGCTTTGATGCGAGATCTATTCTCGTGCAAGGTCTGGTTGACAGGAACAGAGCACACAGAGAGGGTCATGACATAGCTCACCCGACTGGCAGCAGAGTGCATGTTTCAGGTCCAGAGTGCTTCAGCAGAGTCATCAGAGCTGCAGTGATTCCTCCCAACTTCAGGTTGGTGACTGGAGTTAGCAAGTTCACTGGTGAGTCCAAGCCTGACACTTGGCTTGAGGATTACCGAGTGGCTGTACAGATCGGTGGCGGCAATGATCAAGTGGCCATGAAGCACCTTCCTCTGATGTTGGAAGGCTCGGCCAGACCATGGTTGACTCAGTTAGCACCTGGCAGCATATACAGTTGGGAGGAACTCGCCCGAGTGTTTGTTAGAACTTTTGAGGGAACTTGCAAACGGCCGGCAGGGTTAACAGAATTGCAGCACTGCGTGCAGAAGCCAAATGAAACCCTGAGAGATTATATCCAGAGATGGATCACGTTGCACCATACAGTGGAGAATGTGTCAGATCACCAAGCGGTTTGTGCCTCCAAAGAAGGTGTTAAGTATCGAGAGTTGAATTTGAAATTCGATCGGACAGGGGATATGTCCCTGACTCGGATGATGGAGATTGCCACCAAATACGCTAACGGCGAAGAGGAAGACCGACTCCAGAGTGGCAAGCACAAAACGGTCGCCCAGGAAACCGGAGGGGGAATTCCAATCTAAAACAGAAGCGCAAGGCCGAGCCAGCTGCTCCTGGTGAGGCTTTAGTTGTGGCTCAAGGGAAGTTCAAGGGGAAGCCCAAAGGGCCCTGGAACCCCAAGAAAGTGAAAGATCAAGCCGGAAATGATGTGTTGGATTTACCATGCCACATTCATACCAAGAAAGATGAAGATGGTAATCTCATTTACCCTAAACACACCACTCGACAGTGTCGACTCCTGATCCAGCAGTTCTGAGAGAAACAACCCAATGAGAAGGAAAAGGAGTCAGACAAGGGTGAGGATAAGGAAGAAGATGATGATGGTTTTCCCAACGTCAATTCCACTCTGATGATTTTTGCTGATGTTGAGAGCAAAAGTCGACTGAAAGTCATCAACAGAGAAGTGAACATGGTTGCTCCTGCAACACCAAGTTATTTGAAGTGGTCCCAAACTGCCATCACATTCGACCAGTCTGACCATCCAGCACGTATAGCCACCCTGGGAGGCAAGCGTTGGTGGTCGACCCAGTTGTTGAAGGCACTCGATTGACTAAAGTGCTGATGGACGGTGGTAGTGGCCTGAATATCCTTTATGCTGAAACCTTGAAGGGAATGGGCATTCTGATGTCCAAACTTAGTGAAAGCAATATGAGTTTCCATGGCGTTATACCTGGCAAGAAGGCTGAATCACTCGGCCAGATCACCCTTGATGTGGTTTTCGGTGATTCCAAGAATTACCGCAAGGAAAAGTTGACATTTGAAGTAGTGGATTTCCAGAGTGCTTACCATGCTATTCTGGGTAGGCCTGCCTATGCACGTTTTATGGCTCGACCATGTTATGCGTACCTCAAATTGAAAATGCCTGGTCCCAGAGGAGTGATCACTATCACTGGCAATCGGCAGAAGGCAGAAGAGTGCTTCCGGAAGGGCTCAAAAATCGCCGATGCACAAATGGCAGCAGTCGAAATGCAAGAATGCCGGAAGAATGCAGACCCGAGTGATTTGCTGCGCTCCAAGAAGCCTGCCACAGATTCTGCATTTCAGTCGTCCGGTGAAACCAAGCCGATTCATATTCACCCGACCGATCCTAATGCTGCTCCTACTCATATCTCAACATCACTCAACAGGAAATAGGAAGAAGCGCTCATCCAGTTCCTCCGTGAGAACTGGGACATCTTTTCATGGAAGCCTTCTGACATGCCGGCTGTACCCAGGGGACTGGCTGAGCATCGTTTGCGAGTCAACCCGAAAGTAAAACCAGTCAAGGAACATCTTTGACGGTCCGTCGTACAGAAGAGAAAAGCAATTGGTGAGGAAGTGGCTCGGCTCCTGGCAGCTGAGTTCATCCGAGAGATTTACCACTCCGAGTGGCTCGCCAATGTTGTCATGGTCCCCAAGAAGGACGACTCACTTCGCATGTGCATTGACTTCAAGCATATCAACCGGGCCTGCCCGAAAGATCATTTTCCTCTCCCCCGCATCGACCAAATCATCGACTCGACTGTGGGGTGTGAGCGATTGTCTTTTCTGGACGCCTATTCCGGGTATCATCAGATCCGACTGTATGGACCCGATGAAATAAAAACGGCTTTCATCACTCCATTCGGGTGCTTCTGTTATGTCACCATGCCATTCGGCCTGAAGAACGCCGGAGCCACATTCATGAGGATGATTCAGAAGTGTTTGCTCACTCAAATCAGTCGGAATGTGGAAGCATACATGGATGACATTGTGGTTAAGTCGCGTAAAGGTTCCGACCTGCTGGCTGACCTTGCTGAAACCTTTGCCAACCTGAGAAGGTATGATATCAAGCTTAACCCATCAAAGTGCACATTCAGGGTTCCTGGCGGAAACTTACTCGGTTTCCTCGTTTCCGAATGAGGGATCGACGCGAACCGAGATAAAGTTGGTGCCATACTCCAGATGAAGCGCCATGTGCATGTGCATGATGTCCAGAAGCTTACTGGTTTTTTGGCCGCCTTGAGTCGATTCATTTCTCTCCTCGGTGAAAAGGCATTGCCTCTTTACCGACTGATGAAGAAATCTGACAAGTTCGACTGGACTCCCGAAGTTGATGCAGCGTTTGCAGAGCTCAAAACCCTGCTTTCCGCCTAGCCGGTGCTCGCTGCCCCAATCAGCAAAGAGCCTTTACTTCTTTATATTGCAGCCACTGGACAAGTTCTCAGTACCTACTCACGGTCGAGCGGGAAGAAGAAGGAAAAACTTATAAAGTTCAGCACCCATTATACTATGTTTCTGAAGTTCTGACTCCATCAGGGCAAAGATATCCACATTATCAGAAGCTTGTTTATGGGATTTACATGACCATGAAGAAGGTTGCACACTATTTCTCTGATCAGTCCATCACAGTCGTCAGCGATGCACCATTGTCAAAAATTCTGAACAATAGAGATGCAACTGGTCGAGTGGCAAAGTGGGCGATTGAACTCCTTCCCTTAGATATCAAGTTTGAGGCAAAGAAAGCTATCAAGTCCCAAGCAATAGCATATTTCCTCGCCGAGTGGGTCGAACAGTAACTGCCGACTCAGATTCACTCGGAGCATTGGACCATGTTCTTTGATGGATCCAAGATGCTGAATGGTTCCGGTGCTGGGGTGGTATTGGTATCCCCCCGAGGCGACAAACTCAGCTATGTTCTCCGGATTCATTTTGACTCCTCCAACAATGAAGCTGAATATGAAGCACTTCTGTACAGGTTGCGTATGGCCATTTCACTCGGCGTCCGTTGCCTCATGGTCTACGGCGACTCGGATTTAGTGGTTAATCAAGTAATGAAGGAGTGGGACGTCAGAAGCCCGGCTATGACTGGCTATTGTAATGCAATGAGAAAGTTAGAGAAGAAGTTTGAGGGGTTAGAGCTCCATCACATACCCCGACTGAAAAATCAAGCAGCCGATGATCTGGCAAAGATAGGTTCCAAGAGGGAGGCCATTCCCAGCAATGTGTTTTTGGAACATATTCATACACCTTCAGTTCAAGAAGATCCTTTCACTGAAGAGCCCCCACAACCAAAGAGTGCCACTGATCCGACTGAAGTCGAAGTCCCAGCCGTGCTCGACTTGATCATGGAGGTTTTGGTCATCACTCCCGACTGGACAGTACCGTACATCGCGTACATTCTTAGGAAGGAATTCCCAGAGGATGAAGAAGAGGCTCGACAGATCGTCCGTCGATCCAAAGCCTTTATTGTGATAAGAGGACAGCTATTCAGAGAAAGTGTAACTGGAGTCAGTCAGAAATGCATAACACCAGAAGAAGGTCGAGTGATCCTCAACGACATCCACTCGGGGACCTGTGGCCACCATGCGTCCTCTCGGACCATTGTGGCCAAAGCATACCGAGCGGGATTTTATTGGCCACGAGCAAATGAGATGGCAAAAGAAATAGTCGACAAATGTGAAGGTTGCCAGTTTTACTCCAACATGTCTCACAAGCCTGCATCGGCCCTGAAGACCATTCCACTCGTCTGGCCATTTGTTGTTTGGGGGTTGGATATGGTTGGACCTCTAAGGACCGGTAGGAGCAGCTTTAGTCATGTGCTCATGGAAGTCGACAAGTTCACCAAATGGATTGAAGCCAAGCCTATAAAAAAATCTTGAAGCTAGTACTGCTGTCAGCATCATCAGAGAGTTAACATTCATATATGGTGTTCGGCACAGTATCATCACTGACAATGGGTCAAATTTCGATTCTGATGAGTTCAGAGCCTTCTGCGCTTCCCAAGGCACTCGAGTCGACTATGCTTCAGTCGCCCACCCCCAGTAGAATGGACAAGCTGAAAAAGCAAACGGATTGATTCTCAAAGGACTGAAACCCCGACTAATGCGTGATCTCAAACATGCAGTAGGCGCCTGGGTCGATGAACTTCCATCAGTGCTTTGGGGATTGAGGACAACTCCCAATCGGTCGACTGGCCGAACTCCGTTCTTCTTGGTCTATGGAGCTGAGGTTGTACTTCCGAGTGACTTGCTTCACGATGCACCCCGAGTCGAGCTTTTCTCATAAGATGAAGCAGAACAGGCACGGCAAGATGCAGTTGATCTCCTGGAAGAGGAAAGACAGATGGCCCTGATCCGGTCGACCATCTATCAGCAAGACCTGCATCGATTCCATGCCAGAAACGTGAGGGGTCGAGCATTTCAAGAGGGAGACTTGGTTCTTCGAGTGGATCAGCAGAAACCACACAAGCTTGCTCCTGCTTGGGAAGGCCCCTTCACTGTCATCAGAGTGCTCCACAACGGAGCGTACCACCTTTACAACGTCGAGCACAAGAAAGATGAGCCACGCGCTTGGAATGCGGAGCTACTCTGCCCCTTTTACACTTAAGCATTCAGACTGTTGAGATGTAATAAGAAATACCTTCTAGTTTGATTATCAAAGACACAGTGTTACAGTCTCCTAAATGATTGCTGTTTCTTTTTTATATGTTTCAAATCCCCCAGTGGGTGCCTTAGATGCGAATCCGTTTCGCCTAAGTTTAAGAAAAATCCTACCGAGTGGTGAGCAAGCCTCTCACTCGGGGGCTTAGCTGCGAATCCGTTTCGCCTAAGTTTAAAAAATCCTACTGAGTGGTGAGCAAGCTTCTCACTCGAAGGCTTAGCTGCAGTCCAGTACTCGCCTATGTTTAAAAAATCCTACCGAGTAATGAGCAAGCCTCTCACTCGGGGGCTTAGCTGCAGTCCAGTACTCGCCTATGTTTGAAAAATCCTACCGAGTGATGAGCAAGCCTCTCACTCGGGGGCTTAGCTGCAGTCCAGTACTCGCCTAAGTTTAAAAAATCCTACCGAGTGGGGAGCAACCCTCACACTCGGTGGCTTAGCTGCAGTCCGGTACTCGCCTAAGTTTAAAAAATCCTACCGAGTGGTGAGCAAGCCTCTCACTCGAAGGCTTAGCTGCAGTCCAGTACTCGCCTAAGTTTGAAAAAACCTACCGAGTGATGAGCAAGCCTCTCACTCGGGGGCTTAGCTGCAGTCCGGTACTCGCCTAAGTTTAAAAAATCCTACCGAGTGGTGAGCAACCCTCACACTCGGGGGCTTAGCTGCAGTACCGTACTCGCCTAAGTTTAAAAAATCCTACCGAGTGGTGAGCAACCCTCACACTCGGGGGCTTAGCTGCAGTCCAGTACTCGCCTAAGTTTAAAAAATCCTATGGAGTGGTGAGCAACCCTCACACTCGGGGGCTTAGCTGCAGTCCAGCACTCGCCTAAGTTTGAAGCACATCCCTATCCGCAAGGACAACGAGGTATAGGTCGACTGCAACCTTCCCTTCAGAGCTGCGCCACAAGTATAACGTACGCTCCATCCTCATCCGCAAGGACGACGAGGTGCAGGTCGACTGCAACCTTCTCTTCGGAGCTGCGCCACAAATACAACGTGCACCCCGTCCTGATCCGCAAGGACGACGAGGTGCAGGTCGACTGGGACCTCCTCCTCAGAGTATCATCTCAAGTACAAAGACTATTCCGAGTGAAGAACAAGTTCCACTCGAAGGCAAACACAAGCATATTCAGAGATAAACCAAGTTCAGATAAATCCTAAGGTTCCGGACCACGGATTAAAGTACTCGGGCATCAAGCCCGAAGGAGTTTAACGGTTACAAAATCACTCGGCATTCCGGAGGCAAATTTAAGGTGAGGCATAAAAAGTTCACCAAATGGATTGGTCCTCTGAGGACCGGTAGGAGCGGCTTCAGTCATGTGCTCGTGGCAGTCGACAAGTTCACCAAATGGATTGAAGCCAAGCCTATAAAAAATCTTGAAGCTAGTACTGATGTCAGCTTCATCAGAGAGTTAACATTCATATATGGTGTTCCGCAGAGTATCATCACTGACAATGGGTCGAATTTCGATTCTGATGAGTTCAGAGCCTTCTGCGCTTCCCAAGGCACTCGAGTCGACTATGCTTCAATCGCCCACCCCCAGTCGAATGGACAAGCTGAAAGAGCAAATGGATTGATTCTCAAAGGACTGAAACCCCGACTGATGCGTGATCTGAAACACACAGCAGACGCCTGGGTCGATGAACTTCCATCAGTGCTTTGGGGATTGAGGACAACTCCCAATCGGTCGACTGGCCGAACACCGTTCTTCTTGGTCTATGGAGTTGAGGCTGTACTTCCGAGTGACTTTCTTCACAATGCACCCCGAGTCGAGCTTTTCTCAGAAGATGAAGCAGAACAGGCACGGCAAGATGCAGTTGATCTCCTGGAAGAGGAAAGAGAGATGGCCCTGATCCGCTCGACCATCTATCAGCAAGACCTGCATCGATTCCATGCCAGAAACGTGAGCGGTCGAGCATTTCAAGAGGGAGACTTGGTTCTTTGAGTGGATCAGCAGAAACCACACAAGCTTGCTCCTACTTGGGAAGGCCCCTTCATTGTCACCAGAGTGCTCCACAACGGAGCGTACCACCTTTACAACGTCGAGCACAAGAAAGACGAGCCACGCGCTTGGAATGCGGAGCTGCTCCGCCCCTTTTACACTTAAGCATTCAGACTGTTGAGATGTAATGAGAAATACCTTCTAGTTTGATTATCAAAGACACAGTGTTACAGTCTCCTAAATGATTGATGTTTCTTTTTTATATGTTTCAAATCCCCCAGTGGGTGCCTTAGATGCGAATCCGTTTTGCCTAAGTTTAAAAAAAATCCTACCGAGTGGTGAGCAAGCCTCTCACTCGGGGGCTTAGCTGAGAATCCGTCTCGCCTAAGTTTAAAAAATCCTATCGAGTGGTGAGCAAGCCTCTCACTCGAAGGCTTAGCTGCAGTCCAGTACTTGCCTAAGTTTATAAAATCCTACCGAGTGATGAGCAAGCCTCTCACTCAGGGGCTTAGCTGCAGTCCAGTACTCACCTAAGTTTGAAAAATCCTACCGAGTGATGAGCAAGCCTCTCACTCGGGGGCTTAGCTGCAGTCCAGTACTCGCCTAAGTTTAAAAAATCCTACCGAGTGGTGAGCAACCCTCACACTCGGGGGCTTAGCTGCAGTCCGGTACTCGCCTAAGTTTAAAAAATCCTACCGAGTGGTGAGCAAGCCTCTCACTCGAAGGCTTAGCTGCAGTCCAATACTCGCCTAAGTTTGAAAAATCCTACCGAGTGATGAGCAAGCCTCTCACTCGGGGGCTTAGCTGCAGTCCGGTACTCACCTAAGTTTAAAAAATCCTACCGAGTGGTGAGCAACCCTCACACTCAGGGGCTTAGCTGCAGTACCGTACTCGCCTAAGTTTAAAAAATCCTACTGAGTGGTGAGCAACCCTCACACTCGGGGGCTTAGCTGCAGTCCCGTACTCGCCTAAGTTTAAAAATCCTACCGAGTGGTGAGCAACCCTCACACTCGGGGGCTTAGCTACAGTCCAGTACTTGCCTAAGTTTAAAAAATCCTACCGAGTGGTGAGCAACCCTCACACTCGGGGGCTTAGCTGCAGTCCAGCACTCGCCTGAGTTTGAAGCACATCCCTATCCGCAAGGACAACGAGGTATAGGTCGACTGCAACCTTCCCTTCGGAGCTGCGGCACAAGTATAACGTACGCTGCATCCTCATCCGCAAGGACGACGAGGTGCAGGTCGATTGCAACCTTCTCTTCGGAGCTGCGCCACAAATACAACGTGTACCCCGTCCTGATCCGCAAGGACGACGAGGTCCAGGTCGACTGGGACCTCCTCCTCAGAGCTGCATCTCAAGTACAAAGACTATTCCGAGTGAAGAACAAGTTCCACTCGAAGGCAAGCACAAGCATATTCAGAGATAAACCAAGTTCAGATAAATCCTAAGGTTCCGGACCATGGATTAAAGTACTCGGGCATCAAGCCCGATGGAGTTTAACGGTTACAAAATCACTCGGCATTCCGGAGGCAAATTTAAGGTGAGGTATAAAAAGTTTGTTCACTCCGCAGGAGGAGGGCTAGCAGGCTCGACGAACTCGTCCAGGTCGATTCCGTCAGCAATCCGAGTGGCAGCAGCAATAAAGGTCTCCATGAAAGATTGGAAGTCGTGCCTCTTGGTATTGGCAACCTTGTTCGCCGCCAGCTTCTCTTCTCGCGCTTCCTTGCAGTGGACACGAACCAAGGTAGAGCCACATCAGCGCCGCAGCGAGCAGAAGACTTCTTCCATTCTTGCACTCGACCGGGAACCTCATTGAGTCGAGTCATCAGTGACTCGAGGTCATTCTGGAGCGTCGCCCTTGGCCAGAGTGCTGTGTCAATCCGCGACATTGCGACTTTCAGTCGAGCAAGATAGTCGACAACACCAGCAACGCGAGACTCCAGTCGGAGTACGTTCATGGCAGCTTCGTCCTTCACTGGAGAATGGATGGGGTCCAAGCTTGTCTCAACTCGTCCAGTCTCTTCTTCGAAGTTCTGGCAAAATTCTGCACGCGCAATTCAGAGATGAGTTAGTGGTTGTATGTCGAGTCGACAGTAACAAGTCAGTCGGGCAAAGAAAACACCTTCAAGCATGACGAACAGCTTCTTGGCAAGACCTCCTAGATAGTCCTCCAGATCGTTCCTCTTGCGAGCAATGCCTTCCATCTTCTCGGTCAGATTATTCTTGTCCTTCTTCAGGCGAGTCGCTTCCTTATTGGCTTCATCAAGGGCAGTTTTCATCTTGGCGTTCTCTTCTTCCAGTTTGCCAACTGAAGCTATCTTCTGTTCAGCGAGTGCAGTTTTCTCATCAGCTATTTTCTGTGTGACTGCAAGGTCTTCATCCTTTTTCACCAGAGCTTGGTTCAGGTTCTCTGAAAGAAATAACGCTCGGTTCAGAAAAAGCAAATAACATTCGGTTCAGAGACAAATTAGTCGACAAGTTTTCTCTTACCAGTGGCTTCATCCTTGGCCTTCTGCAGATTTGTCTTGGCCAGCTCCAGATCGAGGTTAAGCTGAATCTGCTTCTTCTCCAGGTCAGCAAAACAAGCTCCAAGTTCACAGGATTTCTATAATCAAAAGACAGTCAATCGGCAGATGGAAAGATTGGTTACTTCAGAGCAATGATCTGATAAATTCAACAAGTTCTAAGACTACTGCCGAATCAAACATCCAATAGTAGTCTCGGGGACTACACCTAGCGGGTGCACTTAGCGTGCCCCCACTGGTCCAGTTTATACTCGACGTGGTCTGTCTAGGCCGAGTGTAAAAAAAGAGGCAAGTTGTTCACAGACCAAAGCCGACTGCCCGCAGTCGACCACGGTCTCGGGGACTACACCCAGTGGGTGCACTGAGCGTGCCCCCACTGGTTCAGATTCCACTCGACGTGGTCTGTCCAGGCCGAGTGAGAAAATTCCAATTCTAAGACCACAGTCGACTGCCCGCAGTCAACTATAGTCTCGGGGACTACACCCAGTGGGTGCACTCAGCGTGCCCCCACTAGTTCAAAGATCCAATCGACACAACCTAGTCGACTCAAGATACAAATTTGCTCAATGGCAAGTCAAAACACCCAGTGGGTGTATGAATGCGAAACGCAGACAGATGCAAAGATTCTTCAAAGAAAGTTTTCAGGTACCATATCCTAACAGAACAAGCGACA
This sequence comes from Triticum aestivum, assembly GCF_018294505.1. Lineage (NCBI taxonomy): Eukaryota > Viridiplantae > Streptophyta > Magnoliopsida > Poales > Poaceae > Triticum > Triticum aestivum. The sequence continues at coordinate 443,448,623 of NC_057802.1, read as the reverse complement.
AGCTAAAGAGTCAGTCGATGATCAACCAACCTAGACGTTGCTCTGAAGGGCTGAGCTGGCGTCGTAAGCCGCTTGGCTGGCTTCCCGGACCACCTTCATCTGCTCCATCATGATGCCTGACTGGCATATAGCTTCCTTGGCAACACCCACTTAGTCCTCTGGGACGTGATGTGCAGTAAAGAGCAAAGATGGATCGGCTGGAGTCTGAGCAGTCGACACTGAAGGCTGAGCACTCGTCAGTGGTACGGCGAAAGTTACAAAATTCCGATTGGCATTGCCACCTTCCTGGATTGCCGTTTCGGTCGCCGATGCAGACTGAGGTGTCTTTCCAGCTGACGCCTTCCTGTTTCTTCTCCCTGGGGCCTAAGTGGCACATCCTCGTCATCATCTGGAAGATCAATGACAGTGGGAGGAGCTGCAAAAAGAATCAATTGCTAGAAATTCAATCAACCAATAAAACGACCGAGTAAATGAGGACATGATTACGAGAATCGTACCCGGATTGGAGGTGACTGCATCTTCCATTTCTTCATCTTCATTCCTGTAAGCGGAAGTCTCGGAGGTAGCAGCACTACAAATTTCAAGATTCAGTCGGTCGTGTGTATAACTGTGAGTCGACCAAAACCCAATTCGTACTAAACAAAGAATTCAAGTCCAACTATTACCCGGAAACAGTGGGAATGGTTACTTTGATCTTGGGCAAGGCTTTCTGCGGTTTTGACGGCGCAGCTTTTGATTGCTTCGGCGCCTTCTCAGTCGGCGCTGGAGAAGACGTCCGAGGGCGCTTTGACGACTGCCCGGTCTGTGCGGTCGCTTTGCCGCGGATGCTTGCCGGGTCATGAGTGTGCTTGGATCGCCTTTCCATATGGGGAGGTGAGTCGACCTCTTCTTCATCACTCGGGTCGTCACTCTCCTCATCCTCCTCTCCGTCAGAGTGCCACTCGCCGCTCTCGCCTCCACTCGCCTCCCCCTCTGGATCTTGCTCCTGCTCCCCATTGGGCATCGAGTACATCTCATTAAGGGCCTGAGAGACAACAAGTGAAACAAAAATCAGTCGGTTGACAACAAGCAGTTACATGATAAATGAAGAAAACACTCGATAATTCAGAGTTGGACCTTGTCTGTTTCGTACGAGTTGTCAAGTGGAGGGACTCTCCTGGACCCCCTGGGATTATATTTGTTGCCAGTGATACCCCTCAACCACTTCTCCACCGTATCCTCGTCGACCTCTTCTGGGTGGATCCGAGTGGAATCATCAATGCCCGAATACATCCACATCGGATGGTCACGAGCTTGAAGCGGCTGAATGCGGCGTTTGAGGAAGACCTCCAACAGATCCATGCTGGTCATGCCATCCCGGATGAGCTGGACCACTCGCTCAACCAGCACCTTCACCTCTGCTTTCTCCTTCGGGGTCACTTTCAAGGCGGAGGGCTTCTCTACTCGAGCCATGGAAAAGTGGGGAAGTCCAGTCGACTGACCTGGAGTCGGCTGGCCTTTGCCGTAGAACCAGGTCGACTGCCACCCTCGGACTGACTCGGGAAGGATCATGGCTGGGAAAGAGCTTTTGCCCCTCATCTGAATCCCAAGACCCCCACACATCTGGATCACTTGCGTCTTTTCATCACTCGGATTGGCCTTCTTGACCGACTGAGAGCGACACGTGAAAATGTGCTTGAAGAGGCCCCAGTGTGGTCGACAACCCAAGAAATTCTTGCACATGGACACGAAGGCAGCAAGGTACACGATGGTGTTGGGGGGGAAGTGGTGGAGTTGTGCCCCAAAGAAATTCAAGGAAGCTCGGAAGAAAGGATGAGGAGGCAAAGAAAACCCATGGTCGACGTGGGTGGCGAGGAGAACGCACTCACCCTCCTGCGGCCGCGGCTCGGTCTCGTCCTCCGGGAGCCGCGCGGATCCATGGGGGATCAATCCCCCCCTCGGCCAGATCGTCGATGTCGTCCTGACGAAACATCGACCGGATCCAATCGCCCTGGATCCAGCCGCGCGGCAGGACGGACCTCGACGAAGATCCGCCCCGGTTGGACTTCTTTCCCTTTGCCTTCGCCGTCGCCTTCTTCGCGCGCTCCAAGGCCACCGTCTTCTCCTTCCCCATTACAACGGGCGGAGCTCGAGCAGAGCGGCGACGCCGGGAGCAGAAGTAGATGCGGTGGAGATAACGGAGAAGAAAGAGGAAGAATGGGAACACACTGTGCAAAAAAAACCGTCCGACGCCTTATATGAGGTCATTTCCAAGTGGCTGACCCGTGGGCCCAGACGATCCTATCAAATCCCGCAATAGTCGCGCGCGCGATACGTGGCGGAAAAGGTGGCGTAGAAATCGAGGTGGCCCTGTCTAATCCAACCCGATTACTGCGGCCTCCTCCGCCCCGCACGCTTCCCAAAATTCGAATCCCACAAAATCCGCGAGCAGCAGAGCAACTTGTCAGACAAGAAATTTTCTCGATATCAACACTCGAGGCTTAGCGATAAAAGTTCACTCGACGAAACCAAGAATGGATCAAGGCGACTGAAAAACAAGTTGGAATCATCGTGTTGATTCATTGGACCAGACAAGACACTTCCGAAGCGCAAAAATTGAGTCGGAAGTATTCTCAACTCCTTCTCACTCGAACCCTGAACCATTCGGGGGCTAATGATGAAGCTATGTACTTAGGGTAGGGTCATAGGCCTGACCTAGACACCCTCCCCTAGGACATCACCCTAAAGTCAGAAGTATTCAAAGGATAACAGCATCCACTCGACCAGAAGCATTCCACTCGGAAGATTCGATGTCACTCGACCGTAACAGAAACCACTCGACAGACAGAAGATCCAAAGTCACTCTACACAGCAACGGTCGGGCGTTACTCATAGACTTAATGATCATTTATGTCACTTTATTATGGACGTTACCTGTAATGCTCCCTCTTTATGTACATTGAACTCCTTGTAACGTGGGCTGGTTGGGGTCCTGGCGCACTCTATATAAGCCACCCCTCCACTGGCACAAGGGTTCGCACCCCCTGTAACACACACACGCATAATCCAGTCGACCGCCTCCGGGCATCAAGATGTAGGGCTATTACTTCCTCCGCGAAGGGCCTGAACTCGTCAAACTCATGTGTACAACCTCGCCATAGCTAGGATCTTGCCTCCTAATACCTACCCCGCATTCTACTGTCAGTCTTAGATCCACGACACGAGGCGCAGACCCTGAGCATAAAAAATGAAGCACTGGCGCCCTAAGTTTTGGCATGCATGCTAGGTTAAGTCTCTCTCTTTGGTAGGGTTGATAGTGCTCAGCGGCAACTAACCCCTAGCATAGAGGTCGGGTGTGTGTCTTTCCGTCCTTTCCAGTCCTTTCTTTGGTTCGCAGGCTGCACAGGCGTTTCTACCAAGCCATTTAAGGGCAGGGAGACGGATCAACATCCTCGACCCCGGCAAACCATTGCCGGGGGCTGCAGATTCAAGTATCCAACCACGGCAAGCCAAGGTTGCCGGGGGCCGCAGATTCAGATAAGTCTTTTATCCCCTGTTATGCATTTCCATATGGAACTCGGACGTATGAAGCCTCGTTTATTCCTGGGCCACCGTGCTCCCCCTTTCCTGTGCGCAAGAACTATTCTCTGGGCCAGAATTTGGTTGTAGTTGCGGTGACAAGGAAGCAAACGAAGGGCCTAATCCTACTTCGCCCATGCCTCCGCCGAGAGCATGAGTACGGTCGTGCTATGAAGTAAGGGGACAGCGAGGCCTGTTGCCGGGCGACAATGTTTATCTTAGGAATAACAAGGATTCATTCCTTGGCATGAGCCTCGCTCATGCACAAAGAATCCGGCAAGCACCCTTTTTCATTAATAGGTTCCAAACAAGTACAGTTCGTACGGAATGTAAACATGAGCAAGGGATTACAAGGTTTAAATCTGACAAATGCCCGCAGGCTTAAAAACTAAAAAAGGATAAGATGCCCATAATCCCTTTCTTGTCCCTCTCCTCAGGAAACGGATCAGGATAAGCGAGAGGGCAAAAGGGGCGCCTAGGCGAGGTACGAGCAGCAGAAGACACCAAGAGAAGGCTGGTGATGACGGTGTCGGGGAAGAGGCCAAAAAATGAGGCAGCGGGCCGGCAATACGCGACGAAGGCGTCGGTGCCATCGTACTCCGAGTTGACGGCCCACCACCCGCCTTCTTCGCCTTCTCCGGCCCTCCAGCACCAGCCACCAGAAGCAGCGGCCCCGAGAGGTTCAAGGAGCTGGCGATCCAAATGGTGGTGCTGCCGGCGTCGCCCAGGGACGGTGTGTCTGACACCTAGTCGGACCCGTCATCCTCCCGCCCGCTACCCTCGTCGTCGTTGTCGCTGTCCTCCTCATCGCTGTCGCCCGAGCAGGAGCTTCCGTCATCGGTCGAGCTCTCTGCGTAGCACCCTAGCCTGTGTCCCGAGCGCCTGAAGACCTTGATGGAGAGCAGGTCGCTCTCCGCTAGCTTGAAGCAGAGGACGTGCCCATCCATCAAGCAATGGGCACGTGCGAAGGTTTTCCAGCCCCGACGAAGGAGCATCATGTGAGGGGCGGGAAACCTTGTGTTCACCCACATGTCGCCGTGGCAACACCCCTTCATGTGAAGCCTCAGCCGCGGTGGCCGGTCGATCTCCAGCACCCTCGCGAACGCCCTGGGAAGGCGAAGGCGGCTGCGCGGCGGCCCACGCAGCTGCAGAATAAACTCAAGCACCGTGTCCCCAACGTGACCACTTGACGAAGCATGAGGAGATTGTGGAGGAGATGGCGACGGAGATGGAGACGACGCAGGCATCCCCCTTACGCGCCCACCTCTGCCTCGGCCGCCTCGCCAACCGCGGCCCCGTCCGGTGCCCCCACCTCGAGCATGGCCTTCACCTTGGGCATTTGGCTCTTCCTTGACCGCTGCAGCTCTCTGGCGGGAGGAGGACATGATCGCCTCCATGGAAGAACGGCCGCAGCCACGCCCCCTCGCCATGACAGTGCATGAATGGAGACGGAGGGGAGACGCAGGGAGATGCTCTTCCTCCTACCCCTAAGTTCCCTTTTTATAGCTGAGCGGGGAAGGCCAAAAGACTAGCTCTACGCCTCTGAAGAGCCCGCTCAGGTCCGACTCATTAAGTGGCAACGAGCAAGGCCATCGACCGTCCTCCCCGCCCAATCAAAGGCACGTGAGTATCGACCCCCCCACGCCTTCCCATATTCCATGTGTCTGTCACCTACCCCACGCCGTGCATGCGGCGTACGTGGCGCAAGGGGCAGGCGTAGTGGGAAACGTGGAATGACGGTTCCAAGGCAGAGAGAGTAAATGGGCAGCGGTCCTGCAGTTTTAAAGGGACACGCAAGCCGCCTCTTTACTATTCACCACGGGATAACGCGAGCATGCTCCGGTCATTCCACGCACGACCCCCACGTCACGCATTCAACGCGGGTCGTGGGGAAGCGCAACTGGCAAGGTGAGTTACTGCAGTAAAACTCGGCCCCGCATGCCCGCGCCCCGTTTTGGGCCTAGCCCAACAAGGCGTCGCGCTTATGTGTGGCCCAGGCCCTGGGGCTCCTGTCGGTGTACAAAAGTAGGGGCCCTATTTTTGTACCCCTTTACTTGTGCACATGCAGTTAGAGTCGCGCCTGCGGCCACACTTAGTGGGGCAGAGGAAGGAAGCAAGGACACAAGACGGACAGAGCAACACCAAGACAGAAGCAGGAAGAGCAGAAGGGCGAGGTGAAATCCCCCCCCCCCCCGGCAAGGCCCTTGCCGGGGCGGCCTCCACAACTCCGGCAAGAACCTTGCAGGGGCGACTTGCCCAACACTAGTAGAGCTGCCGCCCTTGAGCCCAAGAGTTCCAACACCATCAACCACGTTGGAACCAAGGCTCGGGAGGCGCCTGCATGGTGGCATGCAGATCTTTGTGAAGACCAGAAGCATACAAGACTAGATGATAACCAGAAGATGAAGATCCTCGGCAAGATCCTTGCCAAGGATACCCACGAGACCCCCGGCAAGACCCTTGCCGGGGACGACCGCAATGCCACGGCAAGACCCTTGCCGGGGCCCCGGCAAGACTCTTGCTGAAGACATCCGCGGGGCCACAGCCAGGCCCCCACCTGCCAAGACTCCACCACCGTTCCCACACAACTACCAGCCCACCAACTAGGCGAGCACCTGCGTGGCGACGTGCGGCCTCCAGGCCAACTCAGCAAGCACCTGCGTGGTGGCATGCAGATCTTCGTGAAGACTCTGCCACCGCACCAACTCAGCAGCCAGCCAGCCAGCATGGCACTACACGCCTCGTCGGCTCGGACGTGCGTCGAAGCCAGGCGAGACGGCGACAGCTGGGACGAGCTTCCTTGCCGCCCCCAATAAAGCAAGAAGGGCACGTCGGCAGCGCATTAAATGCGTTTGTCCTACGGTGCCAGGAGATAGACTCGACCACTGTATAGCTTTCCACCTCCTGTGTGCCACTGTGGCAGCCCCTTTGTCTATAAAAGGAGGCCCGCTGCGTACTGGGAGAGGATTCGGACTTTTTGGACCCTGCACGCTCTGTAGCTAGTCCAAGAACACCAGAAAAACGCAAACCAGTAGGAGTAGGGTATTACGCATCACTTGTGGACCGAACCTAGATAATCCCCCTGCGTTGATCTTCTAATCCCGCTCTTTCCACAGCCCCGCGCCCGCCAACCGTAGCAAAAGGGATTCTTCGTGATCCCGTAGGTGTCGTTTCCCCCGACAATATGAATCAATCATGAGGTCATCTTATGGATCTAGAAACAAAGATGATAACACTTAGATCCTTTGCATTATGCCTAGCTAGGGGCATAAAACGATAGTACTTGTTGGGAGGCAACCCAATGAATAAAATTTATTTTTACCTTTTTCTTTTTGTTCTTGAGTGTTTGCAAAATTATGATTGTGTTTCTTGTGTTTTCATTAGTGTTTGTGCCAAGCAAAGCCTTTGGGATCATGTTGCGTGATAGTTGATTTGATCTTGTGGAAAAACAGAAACTTTTGCGCTCAGAAAAATAATTTTCATAAATCAAAGAAACTTGCTTTTGCTCTGAATTTTTTACACAAGATTGATATAGAAATTTCCCACGTTGTCCTAATTTTTTAGAATTTTTGGAGTTACAGAAGTATACATACAAAGTTCTGTGATTACTACACACTGTTCTATTTTTGACAGTTTCTGTTTTCTTTGCGTTGTGTGCTTATTTTGATGAATCTATGGTTTGTATTGGAGGGTATAAGCTATAGCAAAGTTGGAATACAGTAGATATAATGCAAAACTAAAATATGAATGGGTTTGCAACATAACTTATAGTAGTGATTTGCTTTGTTATACTAACGGGCCCCTAGTCTATCTCCTCCGAGAGACAAATGAATGCCACCCGGTTTTTCTCGGCGATCAACAGCACCCGGTAACCTGGGGAAAACTGTAGTCCAGAATCCATTGTGTTTTCGTCTAAGGTACAGCGAGCCACGACTCAGAAACATATTCCGAATGCTCCCTCAGCGCTCAGACTCAACCGAAGGATCGACTTATTTGTCCTACGAAACCCCAACCGGTTCGGGGGCTAATGATAAGGTCACCTACTACAGGTAGGGTCAAGGACCCATCATTTGGGACCCACATGGGGCTCATCACCACCATGGGTAGGTCCCCGGACTATGCCAGCATTCGGATGCATACATCAGGAAGTCCACTCGGACGGCTCGACGTCACTCGGACGACCACACGCCACTCGGCTAATGAATCACCACTCGGACCAAGGAGACAAGAGGGCGTCGTGGGAGCTGCAATGGTCGAGGAATCCTAAGTCATCGTTTAAAAAGAGTCCAGGCTACCGTTACCTGTAACTGCCGTAGTACAGGCTCATCACACATGCAATTGATGCATTCAGTGTCATTAAATGCCTCGGCGGCGTGGGAGACATGGGGTTGCGGCGCACCCTATACAAGCCGCACCCCCTCCATAGCCGGGCACGAGCAATCTTTGTAACCATACCCATCAAATCAAAGCAAGCCTCTAGGCACGAGATGTAGGGATGTTACCTCCACTGAGAGGGGCCTGAACTCGTTAAACACCGAGTGTTACACGTGTGCCGTAGCTAGGTTCTGCCCCCATATTCGTACCCGTAGTACTCATTGTCAGGATAGTAACCCCGGCATCGTCCGCAACCATTCAGATCGAATTGTCTGGACGTAGTTTGCCATTCAACGCAGTACCATATCTGTTCACAGACCAGTCTGTCCGTTCGTTTTCCCGTAAACCGGAAGCAAACTAGGGGCCTTTGCAGTCATCTGAACCGTCGCCACGTATGTGTTCAACCTCCCGATCCCACCCAAAATCATACCCCGCGCCCTGTCCCGTATCAACAAATCTCCACTTCATGCACCACAATCATTCCGGTCCACAGTGGAGGCAACCGATCACTAGAGCTGGCATTGAAGCGGCGAGCCGACCGAGAGCACGCTCACACCCGCTTCCCGGCCTTCGTGTTTGTTCAATGCCGGAGAGGCTTGACTAGACGGGACGAGACGACTATATGCTGCATTCATACCGGTTGCCCCGTCCGTCCGCCTGTCGACACTAAACATGCACGGTGGCCGAGAAACCAACTCGGACGCCTGCATTGACGCACCACGCCGTGTCTCATGGCCGGTGCCCGCTATTTATAGGTGGACACACCTGATTCGAGCCAGGCCACACCACGTCCAATCCAATCCACTTCCTCTTCCGTACACCTCCTCCTCCATGCACCACGCCCGCCATGACCTCAAGCTCTAAAGCAATGTGGGTGAGGCTCTCGATGGAGCAGAAGCATGAGTTGATCGGCCTTGCCCCGACTCGTAGGCCTTCCCACGTAGCTCCGCTTCCCACTAAGTACAATTTGTGCCGGCCCAACTAGCTCTTTGCTGGTTTTGGAGGTTCTAGAAACTTTGCATTTTTTTCTCTCTTTTTTGTGTGTTTTTGTCTTTTTTCCTGCTTTTTTCATTTTCGTTCTTTCCTTTCTTTTTTCAATTTTTTCATTTTCCTTTTTATTTTTTCATGTTTGGTTTTTATTTTATTTTTATTATGTGAGTATCTTTTCTAATTCGTGAATATTTTTAAATTGTGAACATTTTTAGAATTCACAACATTTTTACGAACTTGAGAATAATTTTCCAATTTGCAAACAATTTTACAAATTCGTGGACATTTTATTTTTAAATTCCGCAACATTTATTGAGTTTGTGAAATTTTTTTGAACCAGCAAATATTTTTTGAATCGATGATTTTTTTAAATAAAGAAAGTTATTTAAGTTCATGTACATTTTTTTGTTTTGAACGATTTTTGGAATCAGCATAGTTTTTGAATCGTTGAACTTTTTTGTAATTCATGAACATTTGTGAATCAGCAAATATGTTCGAATCGATGAATATTTTTGTAATTCACGAACTATTTTTGAATTTTGTGACATTTTTCTAAAAAATCACAAACATTTATCGAATTTGCAAACATTTGTTCAAATTCACAATTGTTTTTGAATACATGAATCATGAACATTTTAATTTCTCGAACATTTTTTTTCCATAATTTACAAAGGCTAGCCTTTTTAGTTCCAAAATAGATGGACGAACAATTCGGCTTTTTCTTCAGTGGTAGACTAATCAACGACCAGGTACAGTGGGCACAGCCACACGAAAACTACGTGTACGCATATAGGTGGCCATCGCGTATGGTTTCTGGTGTGTGTCACCAAACGAACTGACGAAACGGTGCGTGTGCAACGGGATCATGTAGCTATTTGGTCAGTTTATGTACTCCCTCCATTTCATAATAGTTGACGTGGTTTTAGTTTATAAATTACTCAGATGCTTGTGCTCGATGGTAATTAAGTTGATGATGAGTGGCATTTTCCATTGATAGTACCCGAGTTTGGGTGCTCATGTTCTTTGTGCGTGGATTTGTTCTCCGCTTAGGTTATCTTCTTTCTCCGTCTCAAATTACTCGTCACTCAAACGGATGCATCTATCATTAAAATACGTCTAGATACATCCGTTTGAGCGATAAGTAATTCTGGACGGAGAAAACATTTTTTTTATAACAGAACTACCTCGACTTACGGATGCATGGATAATCATCCGTGAAGTCCATAACCAACCACATTGATCGATTTTGTATCAGCATGAGTATAAGTAGCAAAGATTAGCTTATTTTCAGTCACTCAGACGGTCGTGGACTTCGCGGACGCGCCTACATCCTTACCTTGGACTCCATATTTGGCCATTTCGGCTTCACCTATGAAGCCAAGCAAAACCAACTTTTCAGAACAACGATGTGACAGTGACTGTGCACATGTGGCAACCTATTTATCATCAAAAGATGAAAATAAAGAAAAGTAGGGGAAATGGGATTTTTTTTTCCTTTTACAAAAAGTCAACGAATTTGAAGATAAATTGGGGGAAAACTGAGAAAACTATGATTTATATGGAACTCAGTTTCTTTACTAAAATGAATTGGAAAATTGAAGATGAGAAAATTAGGGAGAGGGATTTGGAGATTGTTTTTAACAAATTCATGAGTAATCAAGGAAATATGTTGCAAAACCGAAAACTTTGCTAATGATTTACTCCCTTTGTCTCAGAATGTAGGACTTTTTTAGACACTATGGAGTGTGAAAAAATAATGAGTAATCAAGGAAAATACCCCCTCCGTTCCTAAATATTTGTCTTTCTAGAGTTTTCAAATGAACTATCACATACGGATGTATATAGACATATTTTAGACTGTATATTCACTCATTTTGCTCCGTATGTAGTCACTTGTTGGAATATCTAGAAAGACAAATATTTAGGAACGGAGGGAGTAATTAGTATCTTTGCCGATTTCTACGATTTTCAAGAGGTTTGCAAAGCCCATAGTTTTCTTAATCTTCCTAATCATTGCGCATTTCCAAAATAAATAAAACCATGGCAATTTTTTGAGTAGTTGTCTTTGCCCATAAAAAATATTCCATTTATTCTCATTCACCTTTTGTCATTGTTTCAAAATAGTCATTGAGTGGGCTACCATGTGTGCAAAACCACAGTCAAGCGATCATGAAACTACTTTGGCCGAACCAAGAGACAAATGCAGATGACACTTTACAGACCAATGTTTTGTTGTTTTAATTTTAGTGACCAAATTTGGACTTTCACAATATTTGAGGGACCGGATAAATATTATACCTTTTTAATCTTTCTTGTTTATTTACTTAGCAGAAAGGTGTGTCTGCTCCCGATGTAGGTGCACCCAGATGAACAGTAAATTCAGAACAGATATTAAAAAAATCAGTTTTTTTATGAAATCAAACAAGATCAAAAGTTTTAGCTTCTTACTAAATTTCATCGGCAAATAACACTCGAGGAGCCCTCACCAAAAATAATAAAAATCACTGCTCAAAGTGCACAAAATTTTGAGCATTGATTTTGTTTAGTCTGGACATTATAAAAGACATATACACTTATTGTTGGGATACCTCATGTGGGCCGTGAGGAGATGACAAATGTGAATCATTTAGGCAGCCCAAACATGTGGCAAAGCCCACAACCCATTAGGCTAATGACCTTGGGTCATTTTGGTATTTGCATGCGAGGAAGGGGGGGAGGTCTAGTCCTCCATCCAGCAGCCACCAACACAAATGACGAGAATCAGGTTAACCTTCATTGGAGAAGAGAAAACATAAAGAAAGATTGAAGGAAGAGCTTCAAGCAAACAAAGGGAGCTCAAACCTAAGGTTGTGATGATTTGATCCACTACCTTGTCTCTTTCAAGATGCTGATTCCACATCTTTGATGAGATTGTTCCAACACAAGCTCTTGAGCCCTAAATCTTGTACTACACTTTGGAGGGGGGGCAATGACTACACTTTACTGAATTTAGTCCCCTAAAAATATTTGCTTCAGTAATTTTCCTATGGCTGGGGGAGGGGGGCAGTGGCCCCCTCAAGTTTGCATGTAGCTCCGCCACTGTTGCCATCCAAGATTGAGAGATTTTGATGTATATGAGCCTCTAGTGCTATCTAGAGAAAAAATTCTTGTATCTCACATTTAATTATAGTGGACAAAGCTTTGGGTGGATTTGGTCCGTGGTTTTTATCTAAAACTTGGGGTTTTCCACTTAAAAATATTGGTGTGATGCGTGCCAACCCCTCTCCGTCTTCCTCGTACACCCGCTCCTGCATCTCTCTTCCCTCGTCTCGTCCCCTAACATACGCAGACAAGACGGCCCCCTCGAGCAGCATGGCATCCATGGCGTTGACAGAGCTCGTGTTGCTCTTCCTGTTCTGCAGCCTGCCCGCCCGTCTGCCGACGGCTGAAGTGGGGTGAAATGGAGTGCGCTCCTGCGACCGTGAGCTCGGGCGACCCGCCCCCGCCATCGCCAGACGCCGCCTCCGCCGTCGCCGTCCCCTGTCCCGCGCCGGTGCTCGCGCCAGCCCCCTCCTCGCCGTCGCCCCTCGCGCCTGCCTCGTCCGCCCCGGTCGTCCCCCTCTCCGCTGCGCCGGATCGGTTCCGGTGGGCGGACCTCGCCGATGAGGATGCCGAACCCATCGGTGCGAGCTGCCCCGCCCCCTCGTCCCCCCTTGTAGCCTGGCTCTCGCCGCCTCTGCCGCACCGTCCAGCATGGCCGCCGGTCCAGCCTCCCGTGCGCGAGGCTCGGACACGGGCTCGCGGAGGTTTCCGCCGAGGTGGCCGAGGGCCGGTGCCAAGGGCGGAGCTTTGCAGCAGGGTGTGGTGCTCCATCACCGCCGCCGTTCGTGGGGAGTCGTCGGCCGGTCTGAGCTGGGTCTCGCACGTGCGTCGTGGCGCCCTGCGTCGCCGGCTCCGTCCTCCCGCCCGGTGCTCCATGGCTCGGCATCTCAGCTCGCCGTGCTCGCGCCGGTCCTCCCATCCCGCAACTCTCCGTTCCGCCCGTTCATCGCGTGGTTTGGGACCTCCCCCTCCAATTCCAGGCCCCCCTCCTCTCCGACGCCTCCGATTGGACCGGCCGAGCCCACCCGATGCCATGGCGGCGGTGGCGGCGCCAACATGTCGAGGGGAAACCCTCCGCGCTAGTACCCCCCTCCTTGGGCCTTGGGGTGTTGGGTTGATGCCCGGTGGGCCGCCATGTGGAGGTGGCCTGCTCGGCCCGTCGCGCACTGGAGCCGGCTCGGGCTGTTGCTGAAAGCACAAGTGCTCCCTGGGTGGTTTTGGTAATTAATGTCAACATATCTCTTGTTGGACTAATGCTTCTATCTAGTATGTTTCAGATAAGTTCAACAATGGAGTGGCATGGACTAGAGGATGTGGAACCCCTTCAAGATGTTGAGGACGAAGGATTGGCTCAAGCTCAAAGCTCAGGACCCTACATTTCTATTTTAGTGGTCCAAGATCACATTGAGTCCATAGGAAAGCCAATACTATTAAGAGGGGATGAGGTGTTGCTTAATGGCTTGCTTGCTCAAAGTGCTTAGTGATATGCTCCAAAGCCCTCAACCACTTTCTCATATCCATATATGTCCCAAACCTAAAAGTCAAACTCGGACCCACCGATTCTTTCTATCCGGCGCCACCGAGTTATATTGACATAGCCACTGCCAGAAACCCTAATCAGTTCGGTCACCGATGGGATCTCGGTCTCACCGAGATGGGCTTGCAAACTCTCTGTTGTCTGTTGCAATAATTTCGGTCCCACCGAGAATTGCAGCCGGCCCCACCGAGTTTGCTTGGCCAACATTCTGTTTCACTTATTACCCAATTCGGTCCCACCGAGTTTGAGTAATCGGTCAAACTGAGTTTTGGATTTACCCTAACCCTAGCACATCGGTCCCACCGAGTTGATCCAGTCGGTCCCACCAAAACACCTAACGGTCACATTATGAACCAATTCGGTCTGACCGAGTTCTCTGATTCGGTCCCACCGAGTTTGGTGATTTGTGTGTAACAGTTAGATTTTTTGTGGAGGCTATAAATACCCCTCCACCCACTCTTCATTCGTGGATAGAGCCATCAGAACATGCCTACACTTCCAATACATATTTTCTGAGAGAGAACCACCTACACTTGTGTTGAGGTCAAGATATTCCATTCCAACCACATAAATCTTGATCTCTAGCCTTCCCCAAGTTGCTTTCCACTCAAATCTTCTTTCTACCAAATCCAATCCTATGAGAGGGAGTTGAGTGTTGGGGAGACTATCATTTGAAGCACAAGAGCAAGGAGTTCATCATCAACACACCATTTGTTACTTCTTGGAGAGTGGTGTCTCCTAGATTGGCTAGGTGTCACTTGGGAGCCTCCGACAAGATTGTGGAGTTGAACCAAGGAGTTTGTAAGGGCAAGGAGATCGCCTACTTTGTGAAGATCTACCCTAGTGAGGCAAGTCCTTCGTGGGAGACGGCCATGGTGGGATAGACAAGGTTGCTTCTTCGTGGACCCTTCGTGGGTGGAGCCCTCCGTGGACTCGCGCAACCGTTACCCTTGGTGGGTTGAAGTCTCCATCAACGTGGATGTACGATAGCACCACCTATCGGAACCACGGATAAAAAATCTCCGTGTCTCCAAATTGCGTTTGCACACTCCAATCCCTTCTGTTTACACTCTTGCAACTTGCATGCTTTACTTTCCGCTGCTCATATACTCTTGTATGCTTGCATGCTTGCTTGATATGTATTGTGAATGTTTAAACTTGTGCCAAAACTTCACATCAACTTAAGAGAAATTAAAAACTGCAACTTTCCTTGACTAGAGTCTATTCACCCCCCCTCTAGACACCTCTTCTCGATCCTTTCAATTGGTATCAGAGTTTTGGTCTCCATTGCCTTGGTTTAAACACCGTTGGAGGAAGATGGATGTGTCTACTTTGGGGAGTCTTAGACGTAGAGTGCCTATTCTCGATGGAGAATTTTTCTATGAGTGGAAAAATGAAATGCTTGAGATTCTCAATGAATATCACTTGAACAAGTACATTACTAGCCCTTGTGCACCTCATATTGATCCTTTGCATCCCACACCCGAAGAGGATCTTGACATGATTCGCAATTTTAGAACTATCAATGTTATCATTAGAGGATTGTCCAAAAATTTGATTGTAACTTACCCACTCTTGATTGTGCTTATACTATATGAAGATTTCTTGAGGAACGATTTCCAGATTATTCCTTGAAAAATTTAGATGAAATCCTTCATAAGTCTATTGCCTTGAGTAAGATGGATTCTAGTGATCCTAGCTTTGGTGATTGTCTATTTGAGCTTACCGATCTCATGCGTGCCATAGGAGATGTTGGGATCATTAGCAATATCATTTCCCAAGCTATTAGAATTCATAAAGATAACCATAGAAATGATCGTTTATCTAATGAATTACCCTCTCTAGGAGTTGATCAATCACAAGATGATATTGAACATGATATTATGATGAGGATGATGGTAGTGACTACGATCTTGATGATGCGATGAGACATTTTGGTCTTATGGCAAATCTTCGCGGCTACATGGCTGGAGGAAAGGAATGGGTCCTTGATAGTGGATGTACTGATCATATGACCGGAGATAAAGATATGTTCCGTGAGCTTGCTGAAAACAACGGCCCTTGAAAGTATGTCACTTTTGGTGATAACTCAAAGGGTAAGGTGGTTGGCCTCGGTAAGGTGGCCATCTCACATGATAGCTCCATACAAAATGTCATGCTCGTTGAATCTCTTGAGTATAATTTACTTTCAGTATCTAGACTTGCTGATTTCGGTTTCAATGTCCTATTTACTGAGGTAGATTGCCAAGTGTTTCGTACAGACAATCGCAAAATGGTCTTTACCGGTATAGGTAGAGGTGATCTTTGCATTGTTGATTTCACTAAAAAGGCTCAACCTAGAACTTGCTTAATTGCTAAGTCTTCTAAAGTCTGGTTGTGGCATAGAAGACTAGGTCATGTGGGCATGCGAAATCTTGATAAGCTTATTAAAGGTGATCATATCCTTGGAATAAAAGATGTCATATTTGACAAGGATAGACTTTGTAGTGCTTGTCAGGCAGGAAAACAAGTTGGAGGAAGTCATCGCGCGAAGAACATCATGACCACGAGAAGACCACTTGAGCTACTTCACATGGATCTCTTTGGTCCAAATGCCTACAAGTCTCGGTGGTAACTCATTTGACCTAGTCATAGTTGATGATTTTTCAAGATTTATGTGGGTGTTCTTTCTTGATGACAAATCGCAGGTCCAAAAGATCTTCAAAAACTTCGCTAGGAAGGCCCAAAATCAATTTGACGTGAAGATCAAGAAGGTTCGGAGCGACAACGGAACGGAGTTCAAGAACGCAAATGTGGATACCTTTCTTGACGAAGAGGGGATCTCACACGAGTTCTCGGCTATGTACACACCTCAACAAAATGGAGTTGTTGAGAGAAAGAACCGGACTCTTATTGAGATGGCAAGAACGATGCTTGATGAGTACAAGACACCAAAACACTTTTGGGCGGAAGCGGTTGAGACTGCTTGTCATGCAACAAATAGCTTGTATCTTCACAAGCTACTCGGCAAGACGGCATACGAGCTCCTCACCGGTAACAAACCCCAAGTCGGATACTTTCGAGTATTTGGCTCAAAGTGCTACATTCTTGATAAACATCGTCATTCTAAATTTGCTCCTAAATCTCATGAAGGTTTCCTACTTGGTTATGGCTCAAACTCTCACACTTACCGTGTCTACAACAATTTCACCCGAAAGGTTGAAGAGACGGTAGATGTGAAGTTTGATGAATCTAACGGCTCGCAAGTAGAGCAATTGCCAATTGATGTAGGAGACAAGGACCCTTCGGAAGCAATTCAAGACTTGTCTATTGGCAAGATTCGTCCAACGGAGGTAAAGGAGAGTACCTCGTCCGTCCAAGTGGAAGCTTCTACCTCACGACAAGGTGAACCTAGAATTGATACGGAAGCATCCACAAGTGGGACACACCAAGACGAAGAAAACGAGGAAGCACACCAAGGTGAACATCAACAACCTCCTTCCCCACCACGACAAGAGAATGACAACGTCAACAATGAAGAAGAACAAGATGAAGGAGATGTTCCACCTCGAGCCAAGCCAAAGCTCCCATGAGTTCGAGCAAGAATCGCTAAAGATCATCCCGTCGAGCAAATTTACAATGATATCCAAACCGGGAGAATCACTCGCTCTAAAACTTGTTTGGCTAATTTTTGTGAACATTACTCATTCATCTCTAGCATTGAACCTATGAAGGTTGAAGAAGCATTGGAAGATCCGGATTGGATAAACGCTATGCATGAAGAGCTACACAACTTTGAGAGAAATCAAGTGTGGACATTGGTCGAGAAGCCCGACAACAACCAACATCATTGGTACCAAATGGGTGTTTCGCAACAAGCAAGATGAAGATGGTCAAGTCGTCTGCAACAAAGCACGTCTATTCGCCCAAGGCTACACTCAAGTCGAAGGTATGGACTATGGTGATAAATATGCTCCCGTTGCTAGACTTGAGTCCATTCGCATCTTACTTGCATATGCTAATCACCATGATATCACCTTGTACCAAATGGACATTAAAAGTGCTTTTCTAAATGGTGAAATTGAGGAGGAAGTATATGTTAAGCAACCTCCCGGCTTTGTCAATCCTAAGAAACCTAATCATGTTTACAAACTTCACAAAGCCCTTTATGGTCTTAAACAAGCACCTAGAGCATGGTATAAATGCTTGACCAAGTTCCTTATTGAAAAAGGTTTTGAAATTGGTAAAATTGATTCTACTCTCTTTACTAAAAGGGTTAATGGAGAACTATTTGTGTGCCAAATCTATGTTGATGATATTATATTTGGTTCAATTAACCCTCATTTTAGTGAGAAGTTTGGAAAGCTAATGTCGGAGAAGTTTGAGATGTCTATGATGAGTGAACTCAAATTCTTTCTTGGTTGCAAATTAAGCAAACTAAGGAAGGTACATTTGTTTCTCAAACAAAGTACACCAAGGACTTATTCAAGAAGTTCAATATGCAAGAATGCAAAGGTATGTCTACACCCATGCCTACTAGTGGACATCTTGATTTGACCAAAGATGGTGAACCCGTTGATCAAAAAGTTTACCGCTCTATGATTGGTTCATTGTTATATCTATGTGCCTCTCGTCCTGATATTATGCTAAGTGTGTGCATGTGTGCACGATATCAAGCGGCCCCTAAAGAGTGTCATCTTAAGGCTGTGAAAAGGATAGTGAGATACTTAATACACACACCAAATTTTGGCATTTGGTATCCTAAGAGGTCTTCTTTCGATCTTGTTGGCTACTCCGATTCGGACTATGCCGGAGACGAGGTTGATAGAAAGTCCACTTCGGGTACTTGTCAATTTCTTGGTAGATCTCTTGTGTCTTGGTCCTCCAAAAAACAAAACTCGGTATCCTTATCCACCGCCGAAGCGGAATATATTGCTGCTGGATCATGTTGTGCTCAATTACTTTGGATGACCCAAACTCTTAAAGATTATGGGATATATGTGAAACATGTTCCATTGCTTTGTGACAATGAAAGTGCTATTAAGATTGCTCACAATCCCGTGCAACATTCTCGAACTAAGCATATTGAAGTTCGTCATCATTTCATTCGAGATCATGTTGCCAAAGGGGACATTGATCTAAAGCATGTTCGCACCGACAAGCAATTAGCGGCACCAAACCGCTTGATGAGAAAGTCTTTTGCCGTTTGAAAGGTGAATTGAACATCATTGATGCTTCAAACTTGGAGTAGAAACTCCATTTGGATACATGCAAGGGATGAGTCTTTGACTAATCCTTGATAATTCTTTCATGATGCTATCTATATGTCTTGGATATATTTGCACCCTTGCATGCTATCTAACCCTTGTAGGTACTTGAATGAATTTAAATTCATGACTAGTAAGATGCCCGTGCTACGCTACGGAATCACAAAAGAATAAAAAAACATAAGAATGTACCGAGACATTGATCAAATCGATGTCATATAGTTGCGGAATCACAAAAGATACAAAAAACACAAGAATGTACCAAGACATTGATCAAATCGATGTTATAGTAGTTGGTAGGTACACATCTAGCACAATCAAACATGCGGTTTCCAACCAATGAAATCCTTCCTATAAGCCAAACATTTAGATCATATACCGACTTCTCGTTGGACCTACAAAAAATGGAAAATTAGCAACATAAATATTTGCAAATGATGTAGGTCAAATAGTAATCAAATAACTACTGGAAAACAACTGAGCAAAAGTTGACAAAATGTTAAACTGCCAGTGCCCACAAGCACACATATTCCTTAAACTAAAATACATCTACTCACAACCAGACTGGGCTGAAATGCTAAACTACAGAATTTATTCTAGCGGTTGTTGCCTCGCAACCACGAAATAGTAGTCAACATAAACACAACGGTATCCTTTTTTATTGGGAATCTAAATATGGCAAGACACCATATAATGCACAAAAATCTAATTTGGTCTTGTCATCTCTGGCTCCACTTCGAGCCCTCGGTCTCGTCTCTGACCATGGTATGCAAGCCTACGATATGGTCTGTTTGGTCTAGTATTTGCAAAAGAGTCAGATAGGATTTGCTCTGCCATGGAACTAAACTAATTAAGATGTACTTCTTTAAGAACCATTTTCAATACTTATGCCGGTTAATGTAGGTATATGAGTCTATAGCGATTATTGCAGATTATGTTAATACAGACTAATATATAGCAGACTGGGAAGTTAAAGTACTTGATACAAAGTGTGGGACTCGAGAACTTATCTACTAAATAATACATTTAGTCATCCTTGATCATGATCTCTATTTACCTTGCACCAAATCAGGCCAATTACAAAAGTCTGATAGGTCACAATTGAAAAACGGTCTAGATACTTAATAGCAAATCGGGTACCAACACGAGGGGTAGAAGCTTCTACAAAGAATCAAGAAGGAAGTCTAAATCTGCAGCTCACAAGGTACTGTGCGGACCCATAACCGATTCGTTCTAAACATTTAACAAATCACATGTTTAGGAGAGACCACGGTTTCAATCACACACGTATCTGATACGGATCTCTACTCCAAAAAATGATCAATTTCTTGGATCTGATAGGAGAACCACATAACTTATGGAGGGATGACCATGGTTAGGAGCAGACATAATGGCTCAGGGTAATTGGCATCAGCGCCACCGGGAACGAGCATATGGAAAGATGGTATAAATAAACTTGTTTAAGCATGGCAGGCCATTGGGACAAGTCCTGTTCGGCTTGTTACTGCCGTCGACCACTGTATTATTTCAAGTTGGACCATAAATGGTCGGGTGCAAATTAAGAAACATGCAAGCAGATTGTTTTACCAGGCGGTAAGGTATAGGATACCAACCTTTTTGTTTTCCTTTAGCACATTGTTGGCACGAGGGTTGTAAAATTTGGGGCGTAAGACCTGCTTCTTTCTTGACCTTGTACTTCTTCAGCTTCACACTAAATCCAAGGGTTTCTCCGGGAAACTCCTAAGCTTATCGAATATCTTTTTGACCTGCCATGTAAATCATCGTTTTTCAAAAAATTCAGTAATTTGGTGAGAACAAAGAATCCAAGTGTAGTTGGAGCTGATGTTGAGTATATATGTGCATATGCCTGATGAAGCCATGCGATTTTATATAAAGGGAAATATAACAAACCTAGCTTGGAGAATTTCTGTCTAACCAATTCCTCTAAAACAAGCTGATCCACCACAGAATCAAGTACAGTGAAGTTCCATACGAAGCTGGAATAGGTAGCAAAAATTAGGAGACAACACCTAGGAGAGAAGACAATATATCAAGGGCAGGCATTATCCTCTGTTTCAATGTATCGTAATCCTAAAAGGCCAGCAGAGTTTGAAAAGCATGCCTTTATGGATATTAACATCTTGATTTCCTAGCCTAATCAGCACTAAACCAGAATGCCAGAGAATAAAAAGCTTCAGGCTATCGCCGCAAAAAAAAAGCTTCAGGCTATGTAAAGAATACATTACATTGGTAACTACTCCCTCCGTTCGGAATTACTTGTCTCGGAAATAGATGTATCTAGAACAAAAATACGTCTAGATACATCCATTTTCGAGACAAGTAATTCCGAACGGAGGGAGTACTAACAAGCTACATGGACCACCCAGGTGTTAAGCGGTATTTTCTCCAAACTTAATCCCAAGTTACATATTGTTGGTATATATCAGTGTGTTATTCTAGTAAACCTTGACCATATATATCAACACCCTTTGTTGAAAAAATAAGTGGAAAAGGGACAAATATTATCCTCTGTCCAAATTCGGGTTAAAAGTCACCCAAGATACCAGGGTGAATATTAAACAAAGAAAACCATGTTTTTTTTACCATCTATCAGTAAAATCAGATTATCCAATCAAACTTAACTGCCCCAAAGGAACTACTACTTTACGTTTTTAACTACAACCAATTCACCATTATATGTTCGCTTGTGCACAATCCAAATAATGCAGCCTATTTGGCTGTCATTGTAAACTCAGTGGTTATATCTTATTTGTACAGAAAAGTTGCTGGAATGGAAAGTAAGAAACAATCAATTCTTGCTCTATTCCCAAAACATCCCCAAATACTACGGCAGAAATAGATCTGACTCTTCCTAGTGCATTGAGTTGAGTGTTTACAGGCAGCCAAGCAAAATTACCAATACATTCACACTACTCCCATCCTTGGTTAAGGTCTGGCGGCTAGAGATCTGACCAGAAGTTGTACTTTCTCCGTCTCAAAATAAGTGTCTCAACTTTGTACTATCTCTAGTACAAATTTGTACTAAGCTGAAGACACTTATCTTGGGACGGAGGGAGTATATAAGAGCATTTATATGGGAAGAGGTTAGAGATGCAGAGGAAGTAGTCCAGCATAGCACCTCCACCTCAATCATCACAACAGAACAAGCCGTGGAGCGTGTCGGGGGAGAATAGCAGTAGGTGGTGGCGGCGCCGCCGTGGATGAGCAGCACGCAGCCAACAGCGTACTTGCGGAGATCGGCGTTGGAAGAGGCGGGGACGGCGCAGAGGAGACGGCTATGAGGACGGGGTGGGGGTAAGGCTGCTGCAGGAAACTAGAGGGTAGCGGAGGCGTCGGGGCAATGACGGCGTCGGTGCTCGGCCGCGTACTTGCCAAAATCGATGTTGGGAAGATTGGGAAGGGGGCAGAGCTGCGGAGGAGACGGCGAGGAGGTGGGGCGTCGTGGTTGTGGTCGGCGGTGGGGCATGAGTGTTGGGGTGGATAGCGCCGACACCAACAGCAGCGCGACACCTCTCGAGATCGTTCCACGGACTTCCCGTTTTCTCTCGGATAGACAGATGAGGCAGGGGAGAGATGGGCTGAACAGGAGATACAAAGGAGTCATCTGCAAATGAGGAGGAGTGGCGGGCGGTTTTTTGCAAAATTGCCACAGCTTGCCCAGCTAGCGTTGGATTTAGATCCGATGGTCATAAGTGAAGGATGGCAGGCACACCATCATCACCAACTCACATTTTTATAGGAGTAGAGAAATTGCAACTCACTCATATCTTGAGCAATTTCTATATCACCAAGTCTCTACACAATGGTGGTTGAAGACAAGGAAGCACAAAACTCTTCAAACATATCCTTTGACAAAATCTACATTAAATTTTATGATTGTCATTTTGGATACACAAGTGCTCTTCCTTGCAAAGCTAACCCATGTAGGTAGATGGACTCAAATTCCAAGTGGTGCTCCCAACTCTTGATGAGCTACATCAATCTTGAGCAACCCACACAAGTTCAACTACATGATCAAGATCATCACCATCACCCAAGGTATGTTATTCCATCTTAGAGAAGCTTTACTCAAAGACATGAGTCAAAGTAACTCAACAAGATATGAATACATCAAGATGCTTAAACGAAAAATGGTAACCCCATTTTGAGCTTAACTGATGAGTATGACCTATGATCAAGTGTCCTCACTTGACTCCTAAGTCAATATACTCTAATATAGGTGACTTTGTCGCCGCCCAATTCTAGATGAAGTTCTCTTGTGTTTCTCCGTGCTCTTGCATTTGTCTCATGCATATTTGTTTCCCCTTTCAAAAAAATACTTCATCTAGATTCTTTTCTGTATTTTTTTGTTCTGCATTCTCTGCATCAAATTCCTTGCAAATCTTTCAGCTAGTTCCTTGTAAATCCTTTTGAGATCTAAATTGCCTAGTGAGCTGAGGTGACAAGTGTTTTCTCTGTGATGGACTCGGTCACACCGGTTTGTTTACTTCGGTCCGACCGAATTCTCTCGGTGCCACCGAAGCACACAACTTGGTGCTACCGATTTCACTACAGGAAAGACAACTTGCTACTTATTCCTGCATTCTTTCTGCTCCAGCTCCACTCAATGATTCTTGTCCTCTACCAGCATCACATTCGCTTGCTACTTTGCTTTGTGACTCAAGGACCAAACCCATTGTGACAACAATCCAGAAGGACCCTTCTTGTAAATTGATGTCAAAGGGGGAGAGAGATCACATCAAAGCTTAATCATTCCTTTAGGGGGAGAGAATACTCATTGGGAGAGTGTAAGAAACCCCAGATGATGTCACATGTCTTTAAGAGGGGAAAGACATGTTCATATTTGATTATTTGCATTACCTCTGTTTTTTTCTTTGCTCTGATTTTCTGTTCCCTATCTTCTCCCAATATCTCATGCAAGATTCAGGGGGAGCAAGACATCTAAGGGAAATAAATCTCTGATTTTATTGCACATCTTTACCTTTGGGGATATGTCTATATCCAATAGAGTACCCAGTGCTCATATTCTACATGTCATCCCAGTCTTGGTACCTTTGTGGTTCTTTTGTTTGCTCTGGCTAGTAGATGTATCTGTGTTATCTAACCTTGTTTACTCAGGTTCATTCCCTTCTAAGCCAACTCAAGACCATAAGGTAAGTATATGCATCATAGTCATGTGCATGAGGATTTCTTGCTGATGTACATATTGTTTGCAAGAAGGACTCACGAACATGAGGGCACATTTCCTATATCCAAATCATTTGCTCTGATGCATATAGCCAAGATACATGCAACACATGGCTTACTCTGTCATGCTTATGCAGTCACATGCTCCTATGTTCCATATTTACATGAGTGCATACTTATAGGGGGAGCCTATGCATGTTGCATGTCCTTCCAAAGCTTTACTTGTTTTTCTCTATATCTTTATCTAAAGCTTTGATGTATGTTGTCATCAATTATCAAAAAGGGGGAGATTGAAAGCACAAGTGCTCCCTGGGTGGTTTTGGTAATTAATGTCAACATATCTCTTGTTGGACTAATGCTTCTATCTAGTATGTTTCAGATGATTTCAACAATGGAGTGGCATGGACTAGAGGATGTGGAACCCCTTCAAGATGCTGAGGACGAAGGATTGACTCAAGCTCAAAGCTCAGGACCCTACATTTCTATTTTAGTGGTCCAAGATCGCATTGAGTCCATAGGAAAGCCAATACTATTAAGAGGGGATGAGGTGTTGCTTAATGGTTTGCTTGCTCAAAGTGCTTAGTGATATGCTCCAAAGCCCTCAACCACTTTCTCATATCCATATATGTCCCAAACCTAAAAGTCAAACTCGGACCCACCTATTCTTTCTATCCGGCGCCACCGAGTTATCTTGACATAGCCACTGCCAGAAACCCTAATCAGTTCGGTCTCACCGATGGGATCTCGGTCTCACCGAGATGGGCTTGCAAACTCTCTGTTGTCTGTTGCAATAATTTCGGTCCCACCGAGAATTGCAGCCGGCCCCACCGAGTTTGCTTGGCCAACATTCTGTTTCACTTATTACCCAATTCGGTCCCGCCGAGTTTAAGTAATCGGTCAAACCGAGTTTTGGATTTACCCTAACCCTAGCACATCGGTCCCACCGAGTTGATCCAGTCGGTCCCACCAAAACACCTAACGGTCACATTATGAACCAATTCGGTCTGACCGAGTTTGGTGATTTGTGTGTAACGGTTAGATTTTGTGTGGAGGCTATAAATACCCCTCCACCCACTCTTCATTCGTGGAGAGAGCCATCAGAACATGCCTACACTTCCAATACATATTTTCTGAGAGAGAACCACCTACACTTGTGTTTAGGTCAAGATATTCCACTCCAACCACATAAATCTTGATCTCTAGCCTTCCCCAAGTTGCTTTCCACTCAAATCTTCTTTCTACCAAATCGAATCCTATGAGAGGGAGTTGAGTGTTGGGGAGACTATCATTTGAAGCACAAGAGCAAGGAGTTCATCATCAACACACCATTTGTTACTTCTTGGAGAGTGGTGTCTCCTAGATTGGCTAGGTGTCACTTGGGAGCCTCCGACAAGATTGTGGAGTTGAACCAAGGAGTTTGTAAGGGCAAGGAGATCGCCTACTTCGTGAAGATCTATCCTAGTGAGGCAAGTCCTTCGTGGGCGACGGCCATGGTGGGATAGACAAGGTTGCTTCTTCGTGGACCCTTCGTGGGTGGAGCCCTCCGTGGACTCGCGCAACCGTTACCCTTCGTGGGTTGAAGTCTCCATCAACGTGGATGTACGATAGCACCACCTATCGGAACCACGGATAAAAAATCTCCGTGTCTCCAAATTGCGTTTGCACACTCCAATCCCTTCTCTTTACACTCTTGCAACTTGCATGCTTTACTTTCCGCTGCTCATATACTCTTGTATGCTTGCATGCTTGCTTGATATGTATTGTGAATGTTTAAACTTGTGCCAAAACTTCACCTCAACTTAAGAGAAATTAAAAACTGCAACTTTCCTTGACTAGAGTCTATTCACCCCCCCCCCCTCTAGACACCTCTTCTCGATCCTTTCAGTTGCTGGCCTACTGGGCCGGCCCGATGCCCCTGGGCCGGTGCCGTGCCCTAGGCCCATCTCGCACACGCCCTTCATTTGGCTGCCCTGCGGGTTCCCCCTCCGCCCGTCGTCCTCCTCAGCCGCCACCCGACATCCTCCTGCCGAACAAGCACCTCCCTCCAAGCCCGCGGTTCCCTCCCCCTGCTCCACTGTCGCCCTCCCCCGGTCCCACCCCTCGGCCATGACCCGCGATTGGGACGACGGGGTGGCCCGGTGCAAGCATCGTTACGACGACCACCGGGATCCGCCTCGCCCCTCCCCGGACGCCCTACGCCGAGAGGAGGACCTGCGCCGCGAACTCAGGGGCTGGGACCGCGACGCCCCCTGCCCCTCATGCCAGGAAGACCGCCGGGATGCGCGCCATTCGCCCGACCGCTCCGACTGGCGTGGCCGGTCACGCTCCCCTCCTCCCTCATCGGGTGGCTGGCAACCTCGCCGCCGCTCACCCTCCCCGGTGCGCCGGCGTGAGCGCAACCCCTCCCCTCCCTGGCAGCAGTGGCCCCCCTCCCCGCGTCCTCCTGCTCCTGTGGCCGCCGCCCCCTCCAGGAAGTACGTCCCCCATGCCTCCTCCTCGACTGCGCCCCCTGCTTCGGGTGCCGCAGGGGGGGTTAGCCCTGTGGCCGCCAGGGCCCCAACAAGAAGAAGAAGAGGCGCGGGCAGGGCCGTGCTGCCCAAAGCCAGGCCGTCCGTCAGCCTCCCGTCCCGGGTGCCTTCCCGCAACCAGGCCCTATGTCCGGCCTTCATCGCCCGCCATGCTTCAACTGCGGTGTTGAGGGCCAAGTCAACTGCGTCAACCCCGCCTGCTGCTACATTTGCAAGGACCCGGGCCACCCCGCTCTCCTCTGCCCGGATAGGCCGGTCCCCGACAAGATGAGGATGTATGGGCATGGGATGGAGGGGTTGGGGTTATTCCACATCGACGTCCCTGACATCTCGCCTCCCACCCCATCCCTCCAGGCGGTGGTCATGGTGATTGATGGCGTGGCCTCCCCCGAGATGATCGAGGCTGAGCTCAACCACCTGTACCGTCGTCAGTGTGATTGGATGGTCACCCCTCTCTCCGGAACCGAGTTCTCTGTGGTCTTTCCCGGCGCTCTCAGCCATGGCTACGCCACCCGCAGCAACCAGATCACCCTTGCCCTCAACAAGCTCGTCGTCTGACATCTCCGAGCCGATCCTCGACCCGAAGGCGGTGGCAGTCCTTGACACGACATGGATCCTTATTGCCGGGCTCGCTGACATTGCGAGGTCTGAGCGAGTCATTCGCCAGATGTCTCGGATCCTTGGCAAGCTGGTCGTGGTCGACGAGCTCTCCCTTCTCAAGGAGGAGGAGGTTAGGGTCAAAGTCAAATGCCTCGACTCCTCCAAGCTTCATGCCACCGTTCGGGTCTTCTTCAACGACCAAGGCTTTGACCTCCGCATTGCTCCCAAGCCGCCCAACCATGTGGGGCGTCCCCGCTTCACCGACGATGGCCCCCTCGGTGGCCGCCCGGGCCCTCAGGATGACTACCACGGTCGCCGTCACCCCCGCTCCCCCCGCTCAGATGACGAGGAGGGGTCAGACGACATCCCTTCCCGCTCCCCCTCGCCGGCTCCTTCTCATCCCTCCTCGAGCCAGGGCGGGCGCCAAGCCGAGCTGTCCCTCGCTGCGCTACCGGAGGGCCTTCTCCCTCTCCCTCCTTCACCTTCCGCCGGGGAGGCTGAGGCGAGCGATACGTCCAGTGTTGGGCTAGTGGTCATCCCGGCTTCCTCTCTACACTCACCGACCGCTCACCTCACGGTCTCTCCTCCTGTCCAGCCGGTCGCGTCGCCTACTGTGGACTCCCCCCCCCCCCGTCCAGCCAGCCATGTCGCCTCCTCGACCTCTCGGCGCCTCGGGCTCTTCTCCGTCTCTCGCGGCTCTCGACCCCCTGGAGTTGTCGCCTCCGCCCGCGACTCCTTCGGCGTCCCTTGCCATGGTGCTGTCCCTGCTGCCCCGTGGCCCCCCGGCCTCTCCTCTGCTGCATCAGGAGCTGCTGGAGCGGGCCACCCTGGGGGAGGTGCAGGTGGGCGCGTCCCCACCAACCTTGCCCCGCCTGCCCGACACCCCCACTCCCCCTCATCCCGCTTTGGGGTGTGTGGGTGCCGTCGTCCTGTCTACGCCTCTGGCGGCCCCTCCCCACCCACCGCGGTCTGCAGCCTACTACAGGCATGGCCGCTCGACCTCGACTCCGGTGACGTCCTCGCGACGCAGCGCCCGGATCGATGCTGCTCGGCCAGTAGGCGGCCCCCCTCTGCCCATCTTCGAGCGGGCGGAAGTCAGGGCCGCGGCGCGCAACCTCGAGCCAGGTACCCCAGTCATCCCAGCAAGTTCTTCTACATGTTCGTTCTCTGCTTTGGAGTCGGTCCCGCTTGGACATCTAGCTAAAGTCGCGACCGACTACGATATAGTTTTCAGGGGGGAAGTGGATCCCCCCTTAGTCCAGTTCGAGGCTATCCATGCCCGGGAACTCCTGGATGGCCGGTTGGCCGAGGCCCGTGCTCGCTTGGCCACGCCCTCCTCTGAGGCCAGGAGCCCCCTCCCGTTCGCCCATCCGACCCGCCAGACCACGCTGGCTCCCCCGGAGATCCGTGGCCGCACCCGTTCCCGCACAGCCGCCCTTCACGCTCAAAGCGCCTCATGTGTCCTGGAGTCAAGCAGCCCCCCATGGCGGCTTGATGCGGACCCTCTTCTGGAACATTCGCGATTTCGGCTAGGATGGCCGGCGCCGCCAACTCATAGAGTACATGCGCGATGAGCGAATCGACATAGTAGCAATCCAAGAGACCATGCGAACTGAGTTCACCTTGTCTGAGCTTGAGTGGCTGAGCACTCACCTATTTGCCTGGCATTGGCTCCCTTCTAGTGGGATCGCCGGGCACTCAGGTGGCATCCTGTTGGGTGTCAAGGATGTCACCTTTGAGGCCCTTCTTGCCTCCATCCAGGCCCTGGACCTCCAGGCGGACTCGGTGGATTTATCACCCGATGAGTGGATGCAGCGTTACGACCTTGAGGACCAGCTTATGGTCATCTACACCGATGAGGAGGCCTATTGGCGCCTTCGGGGCACCCAAAAATGGGTCCTCAAGGGGGACGCTAACACCGCATACTTCCAGGCGACCGCCAATAGTCGACGGCGGCATGACACCATCCTCTTTCTGTGGGATGGGAAGACCCTCCTGCAGCGTCCGGCGACATTAGGTCTCATGTTGACGGCTTTTACAAAGCCCTTTTCTCCGCCCCCTCAGGGAGGCTTGGCACTTGCACCCCACTTCTGGGTGGGTTTGCAGTGCATCTCGGCCACCGAAAATGCTGCCCTCACGGCCCCGTTCTCTAAGGAGGAAGTTTGGCTCGCGATTAAAGGAATGAATCCTTCGTCCGCCCCAGGCCCTGACGGTTTGCCGGTTAAGTTCTTCCAGACTTTCTGGCCCGCCATAGAACAGGAGGTCATGGCCCTCTTTGAGGAGTTTTATGTGGGCTCCATCGACCTCCAGCGCCTCAACTACGGGATTATCACCTTGATTCCCAAGGTGCCTGGCGCTTCAGACATTCGCCAGTTCCGTCCTATCACGGTGATCAATGTGATCTTCCGCACTCTCGCAAAGGGGCATGCCAATAGGGTGGCCCCTTTAGCTAACCGCATCACTCACCCGGATCAATCCGCCTTCATTCAAGGCCGGTATATCTTGGATGGGGTCCTTGTCTTCCACGAAGTCCTGCACGAGGCCTGGTCCAAAAACCTCAAAGCGGTATTCCTGAAGATTGACTTCCATAAGGCCTACAACACTGTTAGCTGGTCCTTCCTTCGGGAAGTGTTGCTCAGAAAAGGGTTTGACGATCGATGGGTCTCTCGGGTCATGCAAATGGTGACGTCTGGGTGCACCGCGGTGAACATTAATGGGGAGATCGGGCCCTATTTCCCCACATTATGTGGGGTTAGACATGGGGACCCCTTTTCCCCATTCCTGTTCAACATGGTGGTGGACGCCCTGGCCTCGATCCTTGATAAGGCCAAGGCCGCCGGTCACATTCTAGGCATCGTCCCGCACTTGGTGGAGGGAGGAGGTGTCTCCCTCCTCCAATACACCGATGACGCCATCATCATGGTGCAAGGCTCGGAGGCCGATATCTTGAACCTGAAATTCCTGCTGCTGTGTTTCCAACACCTGTCAGGCCTCAAAATAAACTTCGATAAGAGCGAGGTGATGGTTCTTGGATATTCACCTCTGACAGCCAAAGTATTGCGAACCGACTTAACTGTCAACTGGGGTCATTCCCAACCACCTACCTGGGGATCCCATTAGTGACTCCCGCCTGTCGGTGGCCGATCTGAGGCCCTCGGTGCTCAAGCTCCAGCACCGAATTGGGCCGTGGCAGGGCCCATGGCTGTCGAAGGCGGCCCGCACGACCTCATCAACTCGTCCCTATCCAGTCTCCTCCTATTCATTATGAGTTTCTACAGTCTCCCTGAAACGCTACATCATGAGAGTGGTTCGGTTCAGGCTCGATTCTACTGGGCCGGCGAGGGTGACAAGCAGAAGTACCATATGGTCCGCCGGACCGACATCTGCAAACCCCGGGACCAAGGTGGTCGCGGAATCATGTCCTCCAAGTGCATGAACCTGGCTCTCCTCACGAGGTGGCTCTGGCGCATTGCAAATGGCGAGGGTGGCTTGTGGTTGCAGACATCCGCCGCAAATATTTGCGCGGACAACCCCTCGCCTTTTGCGTTAGGACAGGCGGCTCCCAGTTCTCGCAATCCGTCATTCAGCTGCTCCCCGTCCTCCGCATTGGGACCTCCATCTCGGTCGGAGCTGGGACGTCCACGATGTTTTGGTTCGACCGGTGGGCTGGGGATCTCCCCTTTGCCGCCAGGTTCCCAGACCTCTTCTCCATTGCGGTCGAACCTAGGATCTCCGTCGAGATGGCCCTTATTGACTTAGGGCGTCTCGCGTTCCAGCGGCCCTTTGGGCCCCCGGAGGTTGCCGCGTGGCACGAGCTCCTTGACGCCGTGGCTCTCCGTGAGCCCGACCTGGCGCAGCCCCACGACCGGCTGTCTTGGCACCTCGATCCCTCTGGTCGCTTTTCCACGAAGTCCCTGTACCAGGCCATTGCCCCCTCGCCCTGCCCGGCAGTCCTTGCGTCTATCTGGGCCATCCATTTGCCCCTCAAGATTAGAATCTTCATGTGGCAATGGATCCGTGGCCGGCTTCCCTCTGGCGTGGAGGTCGTAAAATGCCAGGGCCCGGGCGATGGCATCTGCCCCCTATGTGGGACGAAAGAAACCTCGATTCACATCTTCTTCTAGTGCGTGTCTGCCCAGTTCCTATGGGGCTGCCTCCGTGAGGCTGTCGGTGGCAGCTGGTGTACCACCAACTTCCCAGATCTCCTCTCTAAGGTCCAGGCCTCCCCCATGACGGGCCGCCACATTAGGTGGCTGCTCATTGGAGTGCTTGCGTGGATGCTCTGGACCGTGCGTAATAAGCTTGTCATTCAGCTGGTTCCTCTTCGACGTGCTACTGATGCTATGTTCAAAATGTGTGGATATTTGCAGCTCTGGCGGCCGCTTAGCCGCCACCAGGACCGAGACGCCATCACCATCATCATCTCCGACCTTCGCGCGATGGCTCTTCGCTTGCCGCCGCCGCTCCCTCCTCCACCACCAGAGCCGGATTAGCTTCTTAGTTGCTGCTGCGGTTGACCCGCCTCCGTTTTTTCTTTTTCTAGGCTTGTTGAGTTGTGCCCTCAACAGAACCTATTTGTACTCTATGTTGTGCGACCGTGTGTGTGTAGGTGAACATTTGTTGTACTGTTTGGCTGTGGTGGTTTGCTTTATTTATAAATCGGGGCGAAAGCCTTTTTCGGTAAAATATTGGTGTTCATCTCTGCTGATTTTCTACTACTGTTCTTTGTATTTTCACTTGGCACCAAACACCTCTAAGATGGATGTCTCAGGTGACTTACTCTATATCGTCTTAAGTTTTGGCTTCGTAACTGAGCAACGATCCGTGAGTTAGTTAGTGTCTAGAGGTGTTTCTTTACAAAAATGTTGGTTGGCACCAAGAAGAATTAGTAATATTTTATTTCCAGGGTTAGGGTATTGATGTCCATTTACCATCTTAACCAATATTTTAACAATGGCTAACCGGTTAGGTTAAATCAATTTCAGGAGCATTGAAGTGATGGAAATAATTAAATAAGCTCCTGTCAGGTCAACTAAGTTGCGATCCATATCCTTACAACGACCATTTCTGATAACATTTCCAGGTTCACATCTCGAATTCAGCATATATCACATTGATCGGACAAGATGTTTTCCTACATGGGCTTTGGACAAACAAAAAGGCTTGAAAATTAGTTCAAGTTCATGGAGCTGCACTAGCTGTCTTGAGAGCTAGAAACGGGTATCCAATCCGAACAGAAGTACAGATCAGATTCTGACAATTTCTCTGATATGGTTTTCATGCTCAGCCGGCCAAGACGTGAAAGGCACTACACTTAGTCGCTGGGAGCTCACAACATTCTTTTTAGCATTGACCAGACGACAAAGATAACAGCAGAAGAACAGGCTCTATCCTAATCATCGTCATCGAGCTTTATATTGTCAAAGGTTGTTGTGCTGAAGCACTGATTTAATTTGGCATACACACTAATGTATGTTGGGAAACCACAGTCGAAATGGATCTGAACGATTCTTCAGAAGTGCTTGAACTGCAGATGTCTGACCTGCAAGTCTGATCTTGTCATCCTACATGTACGAGCTGATTTGTGCAGTCAGTGTTAGTCTGAACATTCAGTGCATGCACGAGCTGAGTATGTTCATGTCTACACAGAATTTTGAGTTACTTTCCCTGGACTAATAAGCATGCCTGTTGCCTTGGTGCTGAATGTTCAATTTTGTCATGGGACTTGTGTGTGAGCCTTCATAGTTCCAATTGATTGCAAAAGCATAAATGACCTAGTGTAAACTGGAGTACTACATCCAAGTTTGCTTGGAACCATGAAAGTTCATGCATTTCATATTCAGAACGATATGTAGTTGCCACTGTTCCAGATTAAAACGTATAGTTTCTACTGAAAACCATATGACAAAACTTATACTCCTACTAGGTTTCTTTTTTCCGTCAGCAGCTGTTCAAATTGTAACACAACAGGTACCGGTGCACCAACACCATTTTCTTTCAGTCTTTCAGGAGAAGAGAGGTTGCTGCACCTCGTGAACATCTTAACTGCAGCACGATTTCGCGGCAGCACATGATCTCGACGGACAAAAGAATTGACATTGCTCGATCAAACCAACATACAAATCAATGGGGAGAAAAAACATCACGAAAGCAGCACGAATCCTTTGCATGCCGCTACCTGCAAGAACTGCTCTCCTAATCGGCCAGTAACCATTTTTCTTGCTTCGGCGTCAGTTCCTCCAGAACAGGAACGGCACCTTGACGTCGCAGGACCTGGACACCACCTTGGCGCTGGCGGCGAGCCGGTCCACCGCCATGGCGCACCGCACCGTCACCGGCACGGCCCACGTCTTCAGCCCGCCGAGCTGCAGCCGCACGGGCACCGTGATGTCCACGTCGAACGGCACCGACCGGAGCCGCTCCGCCGCGGCCATCTGCCCGCGCTCGCGCTCCGAGAACCGTATCCCGGTGCCCTTCGCCTTCGCCACGAACACCGTGATGTTGCTCGGCGCCTGGTAGAAGGCCGGCCACGCGCCGTCCGCCAGGCTCACGCCCTCGTACGACACGGCGACGCGGCTCCCGGCGCCGTCGTAGTGCACGCCGACCTTGCCGTTGGCGCTGTTGTCGGCGCGGACGGTCGCGGCGAACCCCGGCGAGAGCGCGCCGGGGGCCGAGGCGTTGCCGACGCCGGCGAGGCCGGACACGGCGAGGGACACGACCGAGTAGGCCGGCTGCCTGGGCTTGAACGCGAGGTAGACGGCCCCGACGGCGGCGGCGAGGAGGACGGCGAGGGAGAGGATGGCGACGGCGAGGTAGATGCAGGCGCGGAGGCAGGAGCAGCCGGCGCGGCGCTTGGCGCGGCGGGTGTAGTGCTGGAAGAGGCGCGCGTTCTCCGGCGGCGGCACGCGGAAGACCTTGTCCTTGGGCACCTGCACCACGTACGTGCCGGGCTGCGGCTTGTTGTGGTGCTGGGGCGGCGGCGGGACGGGCTTCTCGAAGTGGAAGCTGTAGAGCGGGCTGGAGGAGGGGTCGGAGGAGGAGTAGGCGTACTCGCCGGAGAAGTCGGAGCTGGTGGCCGCCGGGTGGACCCGGCCGTCGTTCATCATCGGCCGCTCCTGCTCCTCGCGGCGCGCGTGCGAATCAATCTGCAACATCAGAACCGTCCGTGCCACACTGTCAGTTCTAATTGATGTACTCCTACATTGGTGCGCTCCAAACAGGTGAAGCGTCACCGCATTCCCAATTGACAAACAAATCGAAAGTGCGAGCAAGATCGGAATTAAGACGGCGACGCACCTTGTATGGCTGTCTGTGGTCGCCGGCGTTGTTTCTCTCTTGTTGCAGAGGATGGAGGAGAAGACGGAGGTGACGTGCGAGGAGGTGAACAAGGGGTGGGAGAGCGGGGAGGGTCGGCGGCGGAGGGGGTTATATAGAGCGCGGCGGTGGGTCGTGTTGGGTCGGGCTGCTTGCTGTCGAAGGAGGGGGGCTGGACTGGAAACCGCGTCGCGTGCGCGGTCGCGGCTTGTGGGTTTATGGAAGGTTTTGATTAACGGGGAAACAAAGGTGTGAAATCGATCATGGACTGCACCGCATGCATGGCAAGGCAAGCGATGCGTGTTGGCAACCGCGAACACGGATCTCTGCTCGTTAATGCAGACAGCTGGATCCATCGGCGTCTCTCCGGTGAGTAGAGTAGTTCGAGGGGACACGCATCGCATGGTGAACCGGGCCCGGAGAGGAACAAAAATTGTCACACACACACGCACGCACACACTTTTCGCTTCACTCTGCACGCGTGTCATGTGGTCTATGCAATGTCACGGCCACCAGAGCAGAGCCGTTGGAGGCGGCGGCGGCGGCGGCAGCTGTTTGGCAATGGCAGCCAGCTCACGGTACGCGGCTGGGTGAAAACAGCAGGCCGTGCGTGCAGTCGTGCACTGCACACGGGTAGCGGAGCGAGAGAACTGCCGGCAGAGACGCGGGAGGGCAGGGCACACAGGTAGGCAACGCGACCCACGTGATGGTGCTCCGGCTAAGCTTGGTCCAACACGTCACGTCAGATAAGCTCTTGGAGCCAAAAAATACTACGTAATTAATAGTGCTACTAGTGTATAATCCTATTTACGCCACCCGCAAAAAAATCCTATTTACGCAGTGGATAGTTAGTCAGAGTATGCTGCCAGGCGGCAGCTGGATGGACGCCTCAGGAAGTCTCGTAGTACGGTCGCATGATGGATTCATGCATGGTCTATGCCCAAGTGATGCGTGCCCACGCTCGATCGAGGCCGTGCCGCGTCTTCCTCCTTCCTCGTCGTGCGTGGTACTACTCCACTACTGCTAATTCAGAGACAAGCCCAGTTTGCTCTTTGTCCCAAACCTACAACAGATCCATTTGTCTACAAGTAGAATAATGTATTCCCTTCGTTCGGTGAAAAATGTACATATATAAATTTTTGAACAAATTATGGAATAGAATAAAACATGCATTGGAAAGATGCAAGTCACCATCTCTCTCCTCTTTAATTACCCAAACCCCAATGAGCTAAGTGCATGTAGAAATT
Source organism: Triticum aestivum (assembly GCF_018294505.1). Taxonomy (NCBI): domain Eukaryota; kingdom Viridiplantae; phylum Streptophyta; class Magnoliopsida; order Poales; family Poaceae; genus Triticum; species Triticum aestivum. The sequence continues at coordinate 443,412,940 of NC_057802.1, read as the reverse complement.
AAGAAGACCATATGTATAATATTATTGGTCTTGATTACCGTGCGATGAGAGAGAAGCATTTTTGTCTACTTTAAAGTGCATTGAGAAGATAAAAATATACTCTTTCGTGGATAAATTTTGAAGCTAAATATAAACTCTTCACCGGACAGGGGGAGTACAAAGGAGTTCGCAGGGGTACACAGGTGCGAGTTCCTCAATCGTAAATCAAGTAACTACTCCCTCCATCTTAACGTTCTTATATTTTTTACAGAGGGAGTATTTCTCATAGTCTTATGATGCTGCTACACCATAAAACGAAAGCACACTTTCCACAAATCTGAAGCCATGTCAAACGAAAGTTCTAACCTTTCTGGTACTAAAAAAAGAAAACACACACATTGTGGTTTCCATTGTCCCAGTCCATTAAGAGCATATCTAGCTGTTAGGAGCTAGAGTTCTGCCGGTTCTAGGGCGGAGATTGTAGGGGAAAGATGAAGGAAGACAAGGACGAGGGCGCGGCGGCCGGCGGCTAGCCGCCGTCCTTGCGTGGTGGAGAAGAGGCGTCGGTGGCGCAAGAGGCGGCTAGGGTTAGGTCTCCCGGCTCCCTAAAGGTAGCCGAGCAAATAATGATTGCTTCTTGCTTGATTAGATTGATCATCTCCTCTCCTTATATAGAGAGGTTTACTTGGCTCCTAAGCAAACGACCCTAATAACGATAAGATAATTGGGCTAAGCCCCTAATAACGATAAGAGAACTTGGACCATAGCCCACTGGCTAAGCCCCTAATATGCCAGTCCCCGTATAATGCCCTGACCCATAAAATAACCACTAAAATACGGGTTCGCATGAAAAAATGTTGCCCGATCAGACACTGCAAACACGTCGGTTCCGTAATTTTGTTTGAGGGGCGCGGTAAAATCACATCTCCAACCCGCGAAAACGCAGGTTTCTCCCTCGACCCGACGATGCACCGTATCCTAGAAAAGCGGTTGGTGGGAGGGACATTTCAGCCTGTGCCCATTCCCCACCCCCTTCCGCAGTCGCCCACCATTGGTTCCGCCCGTCCGCCGCCGGCGATTCCGGCCAAATCTGCGGACAGAATCACGCCGTGGGCGGCCCTCACCCTGATCCACCTACCCGCTTCACCGGCTTCCCGGATCCGCCGAGCCGAGCCGCGCCTTCGCCGCCCCGGGATCCACCGCCGCAGAGCCACCGCCCCGAGCTGCCAGTGAGTACTTGTGCTTGTGCTTTGGGATGTGCTATGCATAGTTGGTTCATGCGACGTTTGTATTTGTGAATTTAGATGGATTTGAGCCCTCGCGTCAAGTTTTTGCTCGAGCATACGTCCGATTCGGACGACTCGGATGTTGAGACGCTGCTCGAGAACCATCGGCAGTAGATGTTGGTGATGGCCCTCGCCGTGAAGGAGCACGAAGATGAGAACCGAAAGAGACGGCGAGGATCGACCGTCGGCCGTCTTTGCATTCCTCGAAATCTCCATCTCGGGAACGAGATGTTGATGCAAGACTACTTCGCGGACAATCCAACATATCCGCCGCACCTCTTCCGGATAAGGTACCGAATGCGCCGATCCCTTTTTATAAAAATAGTGCAAGCTTGTGAGGCCAATGTCGGTATTTTACTCAAAGAAGAAATGCCGCGGGCTTGAAGGAATTTAGTGCATATCAAAAAATCACGGCAACTATGCGGGTAATTGCATACGGCACCCCGACTGACTATGCCGATGAGTATTTTTCCCATTGGTGAAGATACTACAATTGAGTCAGTGCGTAGGTTTGCCAAAGTGATCATCTGTGCCTTTGGTCCTAAATATCTTCGGGCACCCAACGAGGAAGACACAAAAAGTTGATGGTATCAAGTGAGAGAAGAGATTGGCCTGGCATGCTAGGAAGCATTGATTGTATGCATTGGACTTGGAAAAACTGCCCGAAGGCATGGCAGGGAATGTATTGTGGCAAATCTCGTGATGCAACAATTGTGCTAGAGGCCGTAGCATCTGAGGATTTATGAATTTGGCATTGATTTTTTGGTATGACGGGTACTCTCAATGATATTAATGTGTTGCAACGGTCTCATTTGTTTGTAAGCCTTGCTAGTGGTGATGCTCCTGCTTGCAACTACACTATCAATGAGTATGAATACACAAAGGGGTACTATCTTGCAGATGATATCTACCCTTATTGGTGCACATTTATCAAGAGCATCAAAGACCCCCAAACTAGGAAACAATATGAATTTGCAAGGGTACAAGAGGCAGCCTAAAAAGATATTGAAAGAGCATTCGGGGTTTTGCAATCTAGGTTTGTCATTGTTCGTGGTCCTGCTCGTTTTTGGGACCAGCGATCCTTGAAAAACATCATGGCATGTTGTGTTATTCTTCACAATATGATCCTCGAAGATGAGAGAGACATGAACTTGGAGTTCTTCTACGGCAATATGAGTAGCCGTGTCAAACCAGCTAGAGACCCTAACCGCATTAGAGCATTTCTTCAGATCTACCGGGAGATTGAAAATGCAAACACCCACTTTCAGCTTCAGGAGGATCTCATTGAGCACCATTGACAAAGGGCTGGGCAGTAACACATTCCATTTTTGCATTCATTTAATTTAATTAATGTGTGATTTGTATTCGGGACAAGTTTTGTATTGAATTATTTAGTTTGCTTTGGTGATTTTAATAATTATTGTAATTTAAATGATTGTTGTATTGTAATATTGACATTTTTTCTTATATTGTTGAATATGTGGCATATGTGTCAAATTCATATAAAAACCCATCTGTTTGGCGGGCCGACGCCGGCGCCCGTGCCGGCCCGCAAAAACGTTTTTCCACTAACTGTAAACGAGTTTTGCGGGTCGGCATTATACGGGGTCTGTTAGAGATGCTCTAACATCAGGCAGTCCATTCATGGTGGATTGCTACTCCTTTATCCGTCTACAAATATGCTCGATTATTGACAGGGCAACATAACTCCAGATCAGACAAGTGTAAAATAAAGAAGCAGGTCGGCTATGATGTGCCTACCATGCAGTATGACATGAAATTTCATACGGAGGAAGCCACACTTTCTGAACAGCAACACAAAAGCTCTGATGTGCTACTAGCTGCCTGTGATTGATAACAACATTTAAAAGCACAAGCGATTGTCATAGTGGGGAGTATCATATAATAGTATCATGCATATGATACTAGTGTATGATACTATCTTCATAGTGCATAGTATCATAGATAATCATATTTATTGCCATGCATGACACAAAGTAGCATAGCATTTAACATGATACGGTATATACCTATGTTACTCTAACCCTCTCTCTTCTTTAATTGTGTGGCACATAAGCATGTTTGCTAGTCCCAAGTGCATGTTAGGCTGGTCATAGTGGGGAGTAACTTAGACTAGTGTCATGCATATGACACTAGTCTAAATTACCGCATGACACTCTTGGATCCAAGGGACTTATTTTAGTCTGACTAAAAATAGTTTCTTTAAGAGGCTAAAGTTCCAAGCATCCCTGACTAAAGAGGGGCTAAAACTAGTCTTGAGACTAAAATTTTTTAGTCAGGGGTACCCCTACTAAAATGTAGATTAGTCCTCTCTCCTCATTTAACTCCTCTCCTTTAACACATGCGAGTTCTGGATTGGAGGGTTTGGAGGATAATAAATGCTCATTAACTTGATTTTAGTCTCTTTAGAGGGTGCTTGATACGTTTTAGTCTCATGACTAAAAGTAGTGGGACTAAAACATGCTAGCCCCACCCATGCTTGGATCCAAATGCTAAAGAGACTAAAATCAAGTTAATGAGCATTTATTATCATCCAAACCCTCCAATCCAGAACTCGCCTGTGTTAAAGGAGAGGTGTTAAATGAGGAGAGAAAGGACTAATCCACATTTTAGTAGGGGTACCCCTGACTAAAAAATGACTAGTTTTAGCCCCTCTTTAGTCAGGGGTGCTTGGAACTTTAGCCTCTTCTATTTTTAGTCAGACTAAAATAAGTCCCTTGTATCAAGCACCCTCTTAGTATTTGGATCCAAGTATGGGTGAGGCTACCAGGTTTAGTCCCACTACTTTTAGTAATAAGACTAAAACGTATCCAAGCATCCTCTAAGTTACTACCTTCATAATGCAAAGTAACATAATAGTAGTATCATAAATGACTTCATTTATTAGCTCGTAGACTCATCTTGTCTTGAAAGCGTTATGTTACAGTAACATATTATGTTATCACCTCTCATTAATTACTTGCCACATAAGCAGAATTTTCTCGAAGTGTGCTATGTTACTAACTAAGTTACTCCCACTATGACTAGCCTTACCGGTTATGTTACTCTCACTATGGCCAGCCTAGGCAACCCAAGTGTATTGTCAAAGTCACTCATTTGTGGTATTCTTTTTTTTGTGAAACTCATTTGTGGTATTCGATTGTGTGAAATAGCACAAATAAACAGAATTACGCTGCGCAATTCATGACCATTAACTCAAGCATACCAACGACACAAAACATGGCAATACATCGCAAATCACCAGCAGCACAACAAGTGAAATGCACCAGGAAATTCCCAAATAACACGCAGATGAAATCACAAGCGCACACAAGGGAATGGAAGGGAAAGGTGGGATGGGAGGACGCAACTGCTTGGGACATGGGAGATGACGACGCCGGTGGCAACGAGCGCCTTCTGCGCCGCGCGGTGGTGGAGAGCGGGCCTCGGACGCCGGCGGCGACGCGGCAGACGTTGACGTTATGGGCGACGTGTCAGTTCTTGAAGTCCTTCCACACCGACACCTTCACCGCCATGCCCTCCTCCTCGTGCTGCCGTCACCTGTCGCCACCGTAGTGGGGGCTTCCTCCGCCTCCGATTCCGAGCTGAGGCGGCGGCGGTGTCCGTGTCCCTTGTAGTGGCGGAGGTGGACACCGGGGAACCGGCGGAGGAGGAGCTGCGGCAGCATGGAATCGGCGCCGTCACTCCCTCTCACGGCGTGGGCTTTCGGTTCGTGGCAGGAGGGTTTTGTTTGCTTAAACCCTTTTTAACAGCGGTCGAAAAAACGCTCACCGTCCGATGCGCCCCCAACGGCTTCGATCTGGCGGAATGGTCACACCGCCCAAGCGCACTTCTCTCAGGTGGCCCGGGATCCCCGCTTACTCTGGGCCGGATCAACAAGCCCTCGAAGCTCCCGGCCGCTCCGGTGACGGCGACGGCCTCCTCTCTATTCGATCAAGGTTAGCCCCCCTCCTCTTTCACCTCGTTTTGCTTCTCTGTCTTCATGCCCACACCGATGAGCTCGTTCCTCCAGTCTCCACATCCACGAACGCGGGCAACGGTTCCTCCTCTTCTTTCAGCTAATCGTCACATCACAGCACAGGCGAGTTCATTCTCCTCCTATCCCCTAGATCTTGCAGGCAAACCTTCTAATTTATTTTGGTTGGCAATGAACATTTGATAATTGCCCTTATTTGACACGCCACTTCAAAATCATTACTTAAAAGTTAACACCTTTTCATGTTCAAAATTTGTTTCCATACGCTAGTGATTTAGCTAAAGATTAAGCATGGTGTGTCAATATGGACAATATGAGTTTGATTTAAAGGTCACTAGCCTGCGTTGTTTAGACTCTCTTTTCCATTAATGAATGAATCGGCTTATGTTATTTCAGGTTTCAGTGTTTCACACACAATGGATGGAAGAGCAGAAAGCACAGGATTTTGATGGTGTCTGACTTTTTCTTCCCAAACTTTGGCGGTGTGGAAAGCCACATCTATTATCTATCGCAGTGCCTCCTTAAGCTTGGCCATAAGGTCTTTATCTGATGAACTTTTATTATCCTGCCCATTTATGGTTCGAGAATGTAAGATAGTACGATACTGGGTATGCATTTGATTCATCCACCCTCATCACTCTGCGTTGTACCCATGAATGCATCGTTTTTACTGCATTTGTGAAGCATGCAAATATACTGAGTTTCTGTTTGAGGATGTACTACTTTGGGGACCTTACCTTCTAATGAACACAATAAGCAGAAGTTTGTACAGAGTAACTTATGCTACTATTTCTGAGTAAACTTTTGAGCAATTCCATTTGTTATTCTATAGGTTGTTGTCATGACACATGCATATGGAAAACGTTCTGGAGTACGATATGTTACTGGCGGCTTGAAGGTTTATTATGTGCCATGGAGGCCATTCCTGATGCAGAATACACTACCTACATTGTTCATGACATTTCCAATTATAAGGACCATTCTTATTCGTGAGAAGATATCTGTTGTGCATGGACATCAGGCCTTCTCAACAACGTGCCATGAAGCATTGATGCATGCTAGGACTATGGGGTACAAAGTTGTCTTCACGGACCACTCGCTTTATGGTTTTGCTGATGTTGGAAGCATTCACATGAATAAGGTGCTGCAGTTTACTCTTGCAGATATTGATCAGGCCATATGTGTATCTCACACAAGCAAAGAGAACACTGTATTGAGGTCAGGGATATCTCCAGAGAAGGTTTTCATGGTTCCTAATGCAGTGGATACTGCAATGTTTACTCCCTCCTCGACCCGCTTAAGCTGTGATGAAATCATTATTGTTGTGATAAGTAGATTAGTATATCGAAAAGGTGCTGACCTTCTTGTTGAAGTCATTCCAGAAGTATGCCGTCTATTTCCAAAGGTGGGTTATAGCTAGTAACTACAGCACTCTTTGCATGAGCCACTCATGAAATAAGAAAAGGTGAACTACATGTATTTACTAAGGCCGAAAAAGTTCGTAACTCGGCATATAGACATACTGTTTTGATCACTGTCATCCTTTCTGATCTGATACATATAATAAATTGCCTGACAGTTCAGCTTCATAGAATGTTTTGGTTCATACGTTATCATCCTGCACCTTTACTTTCTTACTCTATGTTGTTTTGGAGTTATAGTCCATTATGTTCCCTCATTCAATAAATCTATGGATTTGTCAGGTTCGCTTTATTGTTGGAGGCGATCGTCCAAAACGTGTACTGACTTGAAGAGATGAGGGAGAAGTTCTCCCTTCAGGATTGAGTTGAGATGTTAGGGGCTGTACCTCATGCTCAAGTACGATCTGTTCTCATATCTGGTCATATATTTCTTAACAGGTACTCCCTCCGTTCCAAAATAGATGACTCCACTTTGTACAAAGTGGAGTCATCTATTTTGGAACGGAGGGAGTACCTTTCTGAGTTTTTTTTGTGTGTGTGTTCAAAATATCTAAATTGTTGGTCATATATGTGCTTTTTCTGCTCTTACTGGATTTCTACTTTACCATCGATTATCGTATACTCTTCTGTGTTGAAATAGTCCTGTCAGGTTCCAATTTTCAGTTTTTGTTGCGACAAAGGAAGTTCCTTTTACCGAACTTGTCCATTGAATTCTAAAAACTCATGTCGTCTGTGGAATGTTTGAATGCTTACCGCTCTCCTCGAACAGATATTTTGAGCCGCATTGTATTCGTTCGATCTTTTCTGCACTTGGTCATATTTGTACCCGATTATTGAATTGTTCCTGTTAACCTCTGGTTCTTCAAACATGTATGTAGAATATCATTTGATAAACCATACTGATGTTGTGGGAATATTTCTTGTGGAATTATAAGTATATATTTCATGGATCTGATGCAAACAGAAAGAAAATAGTTTTTTTTCACTTACATAATCCTAATGTTATTTGGAAACTATTAAGGTGGATAAGTTAACATTGTTTACGATAGTTGTGCAGAACGCAATTAACAATAGTAATACTGAGACGTGAGGCTTAACCTTTGCTATTGTAGTTCGCTTACAGAAGCATTTTGCATAGCCATTCTGGAAGCAGCAAGCTGCGGGCTGTTGACAGTAAGCACTAGAGTCGGAGGGGTCCCAGAGGTATGATCTTTATGATTTCAAAGTTTTCTTTTGTAAAGAACCATAAATTCCAGCTAGTTGGACAATTTGCAGTGCCCTACAAATGACTCTTTTTCAGGTTCTACCAGATGACATGATAGTGCTCGCAGAACCAGATCCAGAAGATATGGTACGAGCTGTCAGGCAAGCTATCGACATACTTCCTGGTATAGATCCCCAAATTATGCATCGCCGGGTGAGTTTCAACTCTATGCACCTGGCTGACCTTACTGAGCATTGGGCCACTCTCAGAAAAGGGAGTAAATTGCAGAAAACCACCGGTTTGAGGGCTAGGTCATCAGAAAACACTAGGTTACAGTTTCTTGACAAAAAGCACCACCTCTCTCGTAAACATTTTGCAAAAACCACTGATCGGTGGATTAGTCTTGTTTGAGCGCGTTTATGACAGGTGGGCCCCCTTTTTGCTTACGTGGCATCACTGTTTGGGTTTAAAGCATAAAAGCCCTTAACTTTCTTCCCCTCGTGCCCCCCTCCACTTCCCTCTCGCGGGCAGCCGCCGCTCCCTTCGCGGGAAGCCGCCGTCGTTCCCTCCGCACGCAACCGCCGCCATTGCCGCTCCCTACGCAGGGCACCGCCGCTCCCTCCGCAGGCAACAGCCGCCGTCGTTCCCTACGCAGGCTACTGCCGCCGTCGCCGTTCCGTCCGCAGACCCCCGTCGTCGTTGCTTCCTGCGCAGGCCGCCGCTGTCACTCCCTCCGCAGGCAGTCGCCGCTCCATCCGCAGGCAACCGCCAACGTCGCCTCTCCCTACGCAGACCGCTGCCGTCGCTGCTCCCTACACAGGCCGCCGCCGTTCTCGCCCGGCATCGGATCTGTAGGCTGCCGTCACCGCCGCTCCCTCCGCAGGCCGTCCTCGACGATCTGCAGTTGGCCGGCCAGTGGCGCGCCGCCGCTCCCTAAGCCCTGATGGTGCTCCCTCTCGCCGGCGACGAGACCCATGGTCCGCCCCATCCACCTTCCTTCTGCTCGCGTGAGCCATGGGCGCCGTGCAACCGGTTTTGTGCACACGAGGGCCTGATTGCGTTTTTTATTTTTGATTAAGGGGTGTCTATATAAAATTGTTGGGACTAGTTTGTAAATACAGATAAAAACACATTTGGCATGAAAAGTTATGCCACGTAAGCCAAATAGGGGCCCACCTGTCATAAACGCGCTCAAACGAGACTAATCCGCCGATCAGTGGTTTTTGCAAAATGTTTACGAGAGAGGTGGTGCTTTTTGTCAAGAAACTGTAACCTAGTGTTTTCTGATGACCTAGCCCTCAAACTGGTGGTTTTCTGCAATTTACTCCAGAAAAGGGCATTCTGCACCAGCTTTTCCTTCAGTAGAAAATTGATACGCAAAGTTCTTTTGTGCTTATTCAAATCTAATGTGCATCGTAGATGAAAAAACTCTATAGTTGGGATGATGTGGCCAAAAGAACAGAGATTGTCTATGATCGTGCAATGCAGTCATCAAACACTAATTTGCTAGATCGTCTTCCCCGGTGAGTACAAGGCAGAGCACGGACTGTAAATTCATCTTCTATCATTTCAGAGTATTTGTAACTGAAGATACCATATTTTTCGTTTGGATCGTCAGCTGTCCTTACATATATTGTCTGTCAAAGTGCTAATGCTATATTTTCTATATTCCATATAATGGTTAGTTTAGTTGCACTGGTCAAAATGTGGGCAATAACACCACATTTTTGCAACGACAGCAAACACAAAAGGAAGTCGCTGATGTTCTGTTTCCTTAATGGTGTAGATACCTCACATGTGGAGCTTGGGCAGGCAAACTGTTTTGCCTCGTTATGATCATAAATTACCTTGTGTGGTGCCTTCTAGAATTCCTCCAGGTGATTTTTTAACCCATGCTTTTCTCATTTTCTGGAGATTGACGAAATTGTAACGGCGTTTCTCTCCCTCTCAGCCTGCTGAAGGTATTGAAGAGGTCCCAGATATCGGGTCACTGCACATTCGTTTGGATTCGGCAGACGACCAGTGTGAAACGCAAGGAAATTGAACTGTTTTTCCAACCATTGTGGCATGGATCATATAGGAGGCCATGGTGTCTATTTTAGGCTGGCTCCCAATTATGAAATCATTTCGTCGCACCAAATACGGAATTTACAGTCGTGTTGCATAAAGCCAATGGTGTGAGTAGTAATGTCATTGCCAACTTCTTGTGTGATGTAATTGTATGGTTCACCACCATTTTCGTTTGAACTGTCTCTTGTGCCAATTCTGGGACCCCGGCTGCTTCTTTGATATTGATTTGGTGTCTCGACATATTGGATGATAAATTTTGGAGACAGTTGGCATAAAATTTGGAAGCTCGTTTTGTCCTGAATTCGCTCTTGGTTCGTCCATCCAAATTCAGTACGTGTATGCCTATTACCACATTCGAACATGAACGAGACAGGGAAAGAATGAGAGTGAGGATAAAAGGGTTAGAGGTCCGTGTACTCGTAATTCCATTCGTACCGGCGGTCGAAGACAAGGCGGCTTCTGCTGCCGCCATGCCCTTCCATGCTAAAAGTTGCAGTGGATTGGCAACTTGGACATAATAATTAGGCACGCTATAGTATGTTAGTATTATTATAGAAACAACAAAGGAAATACACAAAAGTGGTCGTGCCGGAGTGGTTATCGGGCATGACTAGAAATCATGTGGGCTTTGCCCGCGCAGGTTCGAATCCTGCCGACCACGCATTTTTGGGGTCAAATGTGCTCTATGCATTTATGTTTACATTTTATTCAACAAATTATTTTTAATTAAGAGTATTATTCCACGAATTTTGTTCTATAACTCATATTTGTTACGGGTGACGAGATTGGCAATTTTTGCCAAATATTTTTTCTGTATGCATTTTTATGTTTACATTTTATTCCACAATTTTTTTTATAACTCAGTTTTCGTTCACCTATTTCAATAGGACCCCCGTAAATTTCGAACGTTCGGATTTTAAGCATGGCAACCCAAACATTTTTTTATGGCAACTTTAGTTCAGATTTTCATGTTTGCCAACTAAATTTGCCGCCTCGTGTCAACTGAAGTTGCTATAAAAAATGTTCGGGTTGCCATGCTTAAGAGCCGAACGTTTGGGATTCATCATTTCTGTTTCAATATTTTACTTTGTGTGGGTGTTGACTTAGTGTTGTACAGGTGACGAGATTGACAATTCAGTCACTTTGACTTAGCGTCAGGAGTGCTTGCTTCTTCACCTTTGTGGGAGTCTCGGAGAGCAGTCATGGCTTCTTTTCTTTGGCAATGGTAGAAGAAGAGTTAATTCAATGGAGTGGGTTACGCGTCGATTTGTCTTTGTGAGATTGGCATGTTTCTAACCACAAAGAGTGGCAAATTTTTATTGTTTGTGTGCTTATGTTGACTCCTTATCTGGTAGTTTTTATGCATATAACCCATGTTGATTCTTTGTTTTATAAATAAATCAGTATCTCCTCATTTCGTATCCGATTGCCTCATGTTAAAAAAAAAAATTACAAGTCATGGGTGTAATCTCACCACCTCAATCTAAATGGTTACTCAACCTCTATCCATCACTCATCCCTAAAACCAAACACTCAACTAGTTATCCCAACTATCTTTCATCCTTCAAATGAAACAAAATTTTGGCTCTTCTAACTCACCCAACCAAATAGAAAAAATGTTTATCCTTAGCCACACGGACGGAAACCCGCAACCACTCAAATCTATCCCTAGAAACAAACACACCCTTGATGAGCTCAAAACCTAAAATAGACTTCTTTTTTTCTGGATGGACCTAAACTTTACTTGATGTATTTGGAAGCCGACTACAGTTTGTGTTTTTGGCCAACCAACTTAATTCATGTTTGTATTGTATTCCATAAATTCTTTAATCAATACTATTATTTCAAAATCCAGGATTAGTTTCTCTCATATCATTTTTGTTGTCTATTTTTTTGTCAATGGGTTCTTTTCTTTATGCAATTTTTGCTTAATTTTGACCAGAATCTCTTAATTCTTAGTGGCCCGTCAACCCATTTATACAGAAACACTTGGTCTCTCGGGACCAGCACCATCCCTTTCCCACCTCATCCCAACAAATAAGAATAATAAATTTGAGTGAAACTTAACATAATTTTAGTAATATGTAGTACTAGAATTAGAGTGATTTTTCCAAAGTTTGTAAGCATGATTCATAACCAACACATAAAGGTCGCCCCAAAATACCGTCATTCTTTCCATAAATTTTTAAAAGAAGATCAAGATACTAGTGGAGTTTTGTAGTATGCAAACCAGGAAAATACTGATTCAGTTTGATTAAGATGGCTGGATCACCAAACTGCCAAAATGTTTCCAGTTTTGCTAAAGCACATCTAGATGTGCCATAAGTATTGCACATCTAAGTCCGAAGTCATTGATCTTACGCGGAGATTCGTGTGGATATTTTATTTTCCCTTTTCTTTTCCTTCTTATGCTTGATTGAGTGACTTAGATGCGCAATAATTAGGGCACATCTAGATGTGCCATAGACAAACCCAAATGTTTCTTATGAATCATGGTAGCCTTGGACAGATCTTCTATGACACTATGCCCCCTAGTTTTAAAGATCCCACATTTAATTAAGAGCATCTCCAACAGCCGCCCAACACGCCGTGCGCTAAAAACCACTTTCCTGCGCGCCCTTCGTCTAGTTTTGCGCGGCCGGCAGCGCTGGCTCCAACAGCCGTGCTAAAATGCAGCGCGCGCGCCGCTCCAGCAGCGCATAAAAATGCAGCGCGCGCGACTCGCCGGCGCATGCCATATGTTGCATTTTGGACACAAAATGGATTTCAAACATTCAAAATACAATGAACATGGCATATAAATTTCACACAAACAAGTTGATGAATAAAAGTTCATGCCCACAAGTTCATCCAACCAAGTTCAAAATGCAAACCAAGTTCACGACACAAACGAAAGACACATCAAGCCTCGTCCTCGTCTTCGGAAGACGATTCTTCCTCCTCCGAAGATGATTCTTCCTCCTCCTCATCATTGTCGCGCACCGCATCACGTCAAGCTCGGACGGTGTTGGCAAGATCTTCAACGGCATCTTCATGAGAAGGTGTGTGAGGCACACCGGAAGACATTCCGCCCATGGCGGCCGGAGGTGCACCCATGCCTCCCATGAGAGAAGAAAAACTCATGCCTCCCATGGCGGCCATGGCGCCGGGCGGTGCTCCAAAGCCACCCATGGCTCCCATGGTCTCCATGGTAGCTCCAAAGCCACCCATGGCACCTAAGACGCCCACGGTAGCTCCGAAGCCACCCATGGCGCCAAGTCCACCGCCACCCATTGCGCGAATCATAGCTCATTTTTGGATCAAGACTTCTTCACGGGCAAGATTGACATACTCCTTTTGTGCCTCACTGAGGATAGATGTGTCCAAGAAGAACAAGTGCTTCTCCCATTCCAACAATCTAGTTCGCTCCTCATTGCTCACCTTCCTCTCCTCCAAAGCCACCTTCCTCTCCTCGGCCGCCAACCTCCTCTCCTCGGCCGCGGCATCTTGGTTCCTAGCCATTTTTGTCACCTCGTTGGCTTCTTTTCTTGCCTTCACAATAGCTTTCATAGCATTTTTTAGCTCATCATCTCCTTTCCTCTTCTTCTTTTCTTTTGCGTCTTTCTTGCACCCATCCGGTCGTTTTGGCTTCGAGTATGAAACCGAGTTGGGTGTGGGGTTTCTCTTGCCGTCATCACTTGATGCATCATCCTCCTCCTCCTCATCATCATCCAACTCAATTGTTCGCTTGCGTTTGTTGCTCAAATCCAAATCATCCAAATCATCACGCTTCTTCCATTTCTCGTCATCCTTCAACACTTCATAGCAATGAGGCAAGGTAAATATCCTTCCTTTCTTGATCTTCCCCTTCTTGGTTCTCTTCTCCTCTCCTTTGAACAAGTTTTGTGCAATGTTGTACTACATGAAAACAAAGCAAGTTAGCACTTAAAACACCAACAACAAGTGTGATGAACATGGATGAAATACCACTTGCTCTATCGTCCTCAATGGTGCCACTTGGGTTCAACTTGTCAACCGCCTTTTGTGCGGCCGTCCACTTTTGACAATCCTTGTTGATTGTCGACCACCGGGACCGAAGTGATCGCTCGGAGTGGTCAATTCCACTCACGTTGCGAACATCAAAGTGTTCTTTCATCCGCCCCCAATAAGCATCTCTACTTTGATCACCTCCAATGGATGGTGTTGGAAATATGCCCTAGAGGCAATAATAAAGTGGTTATTATTATATTTCCTTGTTCATGATAATTGTCTATTGTTCATGCTATAATTGTGTTATCCGGAAATCGTAATACATGTGTGAATACATAGATCACAACATGTCCCTGGCGAGCCTCTAGTTGACTAGCTCGTTGATCAATAGATGGTTACGGTTTCCTGACCATGGATATTGGATGTCGTTGATAACGGGATCACATCATTAGGAGAATGATGTGATGGACAAGACCCAATCCTAAGCATAGCACAAGATCGTGTAGTTCGTCTGCTAAAGCTTTTCTAATGTCAAGTATTATTTCCTTAGACCATGAGATTGTGCAACTCCCGGATACCGTAGGAATGCTTTGGGTGTGCCAAACGTCACAATGTAACTGTGTGGCTATAAAGGTACACTACAGGTATCTCCGAAAGTGTCTGTTGGGTCGGCACGAATCGAGACTGGGATTTGTCACTCCATGTGACGGAGAGGTATCTCTGGGCCCACTCGGCAGGACATCATCACAATGAGCTCAATGTGACCAAGGAGTTGGTCACGGGATGATGTGTTACGAACGAGTAAAGAGACTTGCCGGTAACGAGATTGAACAAGGTATAGGGATACCGACGATTGAATCTCGGGCAAGTATCATACCGGTAGACAAAGGAAATTGTATACGGGATTGATTGAATCCCCGACATCGTGGTTCATCCGATGAGATCATCGTGGAACATGTGGGAGCCAACATGGGTATCCAGACCCCGCTGTTGGTTATTGGCCGGAGAGATGTCTCGGTCATGTCTGCATGGTTCCCGAACCCGTAGGGTCTACACACTTAAGGTTCGATGATGCTAGGGTTATAGGGAAAGTATGTACGTGGTTACGGAATGTTGTTCGGAGTCCCGGATGAGATCCCGGATGTCACGAGGAGTTCCGGAATGGTCCAGAGGTAAAGAATGATATATAGGACGTGAGGATTTGGACACCGGAAGTGTTCCGGGCATCACCGGTAATGTACCGGGACCACCGGAAGGGTTCCGGGTGTCCACCGGGAGGGGCCACCTGCCCCGGAGGCGTGCATGGGCCAAGAGTGGGAAGGGACCAGCCCCTGAGTGGGCTGGTGCGCCTCCCACCAAGGCCCAAGGCGCAGCAAAGGGGAGAGGGGGAAAACCCTAGGCATAGATGGGCCTAAGGC
Source organism: Triticum aestivum (assembly GCF_018294505.1). Lineage (NCBI taxonomy): Eukaryota > Viridiplantae > Streptophyta > Magnoliopsida > Poales > Poaceae > Triticum > Triticum aestivum. Next base: position 443,397,596 of record NC_057802.1, on the reverse strand, counting down.
CCACCCTAGGGTGCGCCCCCCCTCTCTCTCCCCCTCTTGGCTGCCCCCTTCCATCCCATCTAGGGCTGCCGCCCCCCTTAGGGTGGGAACCCTAGAGGGGGCACACCCCCTCCCCTCCTCCTATATATAGTGGGGGTTTTGGGGCTGCCATACACGAAAGTCTCTCTCTCTCTCTCTCTCTCTCTCTCTCTCTCTCTCTCTCTCTCTCTCTCTCTCTCTCTCTCTCTCTCTCTCTCTCTCTCTCTCGGCGCAGCCCTACCTCTCCACCTCCTCGTCCTTCGTAGTGCTTGGCGAAGCCCTGCTGGAGAACCACACTGCTCCAACACCACCACACCGTCGTGCTGCTGCTGGAGTTGTCTTCCCCAACCTCTCCCTCCTCCTTGCTGGATCAAGGTGCGGGAGACATCACCGGGTTGCACGTGTGTTGAACGTGGAGGTGCCGTTGTTCGGCGCTTAGATCGAAATCGACCGCGATCTGAATCGCTGCGTGTACGACTCCACCAACCGCGTTCTTGTAATGCTTCCGCATCGCGATCTTCAAGGGTATGAAGATACACTCCCCTCTCTCTCGTTGCTAGTCTCTCCATAGATTGATCTTGGTGATGCGTAGAATTTTTTTACTTTCTGCAACGATCCCCAACAGTGGCATCATGAGCTAGGTCTATGCGTAGTTTCTATGCACGAGTAGAACACAAGTTGTTGTGGGCGTCGATTTTGTCAATTTACTTGCCTACTAGTCTTATCTTGATTCGGCGGCATCATGGGATGAAGCGGCCTGGACCGACCTTACACGTACGCTTACGTGAGACAGGTTCCACCGACTGACATGCACTAGTTGCATAAGGTGGCTAGCGGGTGTCTGTCTCTCCCACTTTAGTCAGATCAGATTCGATGAAAAGGGTCCTTATGAAGGGTAAATATAAATTGGCATATCACGTTGTGGTTTTGGCGTAGGTAAGAAACGTTCTTGCTAGAAACCTATAGCAGCCACGTAAAAACTTGCAACAACAATTAGAGGACGTCTAACTTGTTCTTGCAGCATGCCATGTGATGTGATATGGCCAAAAGGATGTGATGAATGATATATGTGATGTATGAGATTGATCATGTTCTTGTAATAGGAATCACGACTTGCATGTCGATGAGTATGACAACCGGCAGGAGCCATAGGAGTTGTCTTAATTTATTGTTTGACCTGCGTGTCAATGAAAACGCCATGTAATTACTTTACTTTATTGCTAACTGTTAGCCATAGTAGTAGAAGTAATAGTTGGCGAGACAACTTCATGAAGACACGATGATGGAGATCATGGTGTCATGCTAGTGAAGATGATGATCATGGCGCCCCGAAGATGGAGATCAAAAGGAGCAAAATGATATTGGCCATATCATGTCACTATTTGATTGCATGTGATGTTTATCATGTTTTTACATCTTATTTGCTTCGAACGACGGTAGCTTAAATAAGATGATCCCTCGCTAAAATTTCAAGAAAGTGTTCCCCCTAACTGTGTACCATTGCGAAGGTTCGTTGTTTCGAAGCACCATGTGATGATCGGGTGTGATAGATTCTAACGTTCGAATACAACGGGTGTAAACCAGATTTACACATGCAAAACACTTAGGTTGACTTGACGAGCCTAGCATGTATAGACATGGCCTCCGAACACGAGAGACCGAAAGGTCGAACATGAGTCGTATAGTAGATACGATCAACATGGAGATGTTCACCGTTGATGGCTAGTCCGTCTCACGTGATGATCGGACACGGCCTAGTCGATTCGGATCATGTATCACTTAGATGACTAGAGGGATGTCTATCTGAGTGGGAGTTCATTAAATAATTTGATTAGATGAACTTAATTATCATGAACTTAGTCTAAAAATCTTTACAATATGTCTTGTAGATCAAATGGCCCACGCTAATGTTGCCCTCAACTTCAATGCGTTCCTAGAGAAAATCAAGCTGAAAGACGATGGTAGCAACTATACAGACTGGGTCCGTAACTTGAGGATCATCCTCATAGCTGCCAAGAAGGCATATGTCCTTGAAGCACCGCTAGGTGAAGCACCCATTTTCCCAGCAACTCAAGATGTTATGAACGCCTGGCAGTTGCGTAGTGATGATTACTCCCTGGTTCAGTGCGGCATGCTTTACAGCTTAGAACCGGGGCTCCAAAAGCGTTTTGAGCAACACAGAGCATATGAGATGTTCCAAGAGCTGAAAATGGTTTTCCAAGCTCATGCCCGGGTCGAGAGATATGAAGTCTCCGACAGGTTCTACAGTTGTAAGATGGAGGAAAACAGTTCTGTCAGCGAGCATATACTCAAAATTTCTGGGTTGCACAACCGCTTGTCTCAGCTGGGAGTTAATCTCCTGGATGACTCGGTCATTGACAGGATCCTCCAGTCGCTTTCACCTAGCTACAAGAGCTTTGTGATGAACTACAATATGCAAGGGATGGAGAAGTCCATTCCTGAGTTATATTCAATGCTGAAATCAGCGGAGGTGGAAATAAAAAAGGAACATCAAGTGTTGATGGTGAATAAAACCACTAGTTTCAAGAAAGTCAAGGGTAAGAAGAACTTCAAGAAGGACAGCAAGGGAGTTGCCGCACCCGGTAAATCAGTTGCCGGGAAGAAGCCAAAGAATGGACCCAAGCCCGAGACTCAGTGCTTTTATTGCAAGGGAAATGGTCACTGGAAGTGGAACTACCCCAAGTACTTAGCGAATAAGAAGGCCGGCAACGCCAAAGGTATATGTGATATACATGTTATTGATGTGTACCTTACCAGCGCTCGTAGTAGCTCCTGGGTATTTGATACCGGTGCGGTTGCTCATATTTGTAACTCAAAACAGGAGCTGCGGAATAAGCGGAGACTGGCGAAGGACGAGGTGACGATGCGCGTCGGGAATGGTTCCAAGGTCGATGTGATCGCCGTCGGCACGCTACCTCTACATTTACCTACGGGATTAGTTTTAAACCTCAATAATTGTTATTTAGTTGTACCCGGTGTAATGATGCTACAGTAACCCCTGGGGTTAAGTTAATCTTTTTGCTAAACATGTGCCTGATCATTATTATCTCATGTTTCTTTCAACTTCCCCTTTGAATGCAAATTCAAATGCTAAGTGAAATTAAAAATTTCTCAAACATGAAAACAAAAATGTTCATCAGGTGCCAAATATTCCAAAACTAATATTGGTGGTGAACCAACATTTTTGCAAAGGGTTTAAGTGGCCTAAACTACTTAAAACAGTGACCTAAGCAATAAATTAAATGCCTTTTTAATTTATAAAATTGGCAAACTATTTCAAAAGTCTCACAATATTTTGGTGGCAGTGCACTTTAATTCTTGAAATTGTTTTGGCCAGTGGCATAATTTTGCAAGTCATTAGTGGCTAAAATTAAATGCAAAAGCTGCAAAAAAAGAAAAAGGGAACCCCCCTGCCCCTGGGCCTAAGGCCACAGAGACAGGCCCAGTTCCCCTCCCCGGTCGCTCTCCTTTCCCTTCTGTTCCCCCGGTGCGCGCCGCTACAGGGGCTCGTCGCCGCCCGACCACCTCGCCGTCCCCGCCGAACGGGATAAGGCCTCCACCGCCCCGACGCCTCGGCCACCTCGCCTCCCACGCGTCTGCCACCCCACTCACCTCGCCCCTCGCTCTCCAGATCCCCTTCTCTCTCTCCCTCTCCTTACTTTTGGAGAGGAGGCCGACGCGGTCGCCGCCGTGCCTCACCCGTCCTCGCGGCTACCGACCTCGCCGCGCCTCGCCAACCTGTCGGGGAGCTACGCCATCGTCCTCTCCATCGACCGGTGGCCTCAGCTGGAGTTGGGGAGCACCGAAGCGCCAGATCCCTTTTCGTCCATGTCTCTGGTCGTCGCCGCCCTTCTTCGGCTCCGGCGACGTCTCTGTAGCTCCTAAACCACCACGGGCCATCGTGTGAGGCACTCTGTTACACCCCAAAATTTTGACCTTGTTTTATTTTATTAAAATTTTGCCAGGAAATAAAACTTTTCCATTTGTCAAGATTTACCCTTTTGTTATTATGGATTTTTACATCAAGTGGAAAACTTTCAAGAGGTATTGTTGGACTTGAATACTCTCTATGATAAAACAATTCTTTATCAGTGGATTTAAATTGCAAGATTTGTTTTCTCAGAGCTTTATTCTTTTGAAATGATTTCTTTTGAATTTGGAGCCTGTTTTGCACTACAACCATTTGACAAATGCATTTAACATTTCCACCAAAATTTGGAGATGTCATGTGATGTTTCCACATCACTTTTATGCAAAAATACCTTTTGGCCATTGGAGATTTTGAGCTCTACACCAACTTTTCCAATCTGGTCCAGTAGGCACTTTTGCACTACAACCTATTTAAATATTTCTTTAAAAATTATTCCAAGTGTTTGGAGATGTCAGTAGATGCATACAATTCAACTTTATACCAAAACCCAGAGTTGTTCTTTGAAAAATTTGAGTAAAACAACCTCTTTTGCATTCTGGTCCAGTTTGGTGATTTGTACTGCAACCTTATTTTATTTTGCTCTAGTGACCCTGAGCTTTTTCCTACTTGTAGCCCTCCCTTCAAAACCCTTAAGTCCAGGGGAGTGGACTCATCGGAGGTTTTTAAGTGCATGCAATAAACCCTTTTTCTTTTTGTCCAAAACTGGAGTTTTGCAAAACTTGCACTAACAAGTTTCTGGTTTTGCCCATATGATCTTGCCTTCATCATCCACACCTAAAGAGACCCTGATCTGGAGATTTTGGCCACTCCAAGAGTTGCCTAAGTGCACTTGGCATTCTGTCGAGCACTTGGTGTGCACAGTCAGCTTTGGGCATGTTTCCTAGTTTGCACTGTGAACTTGCTCCAATGACCCAGCAACCTTGTCCACTGAACTCCTAGCTGTCTCTATCCTAGTCCTGTTAATTACCAGCCCCACCCTCGCGCTCTAGACCGCCCTGGCATTTCGTCGAGCAGGTTCCGTGCGTGCTCTGGGCGCGCCCAGAGCGCACGTTTTGCACGCGCGCGCACTGAGCTGCCACGCCGCACTGCCGCACTCGACGCGACCCATCCCTGGCCCCTGCTCCACCGCTGAACCGCGCACTAGCTCGCCCCCTCTCCACGCCATCTCTGGCGCCCTGCAGCGCCACTGGCAGAGCGTTTGGCGGCACGCCCGCGTCGGCAGCGAACCTCTGACATGGACGGCGCCGCCCAAGCCACCCCAGCGCGCCAGCTGCCCCCGTGAACAGCCCGGTCTTATCCCGAAGCTCGTCGGCACGCGCTCGTCACCACCACGTCGCCCTGCAGCTACAGCACGGCTGTCGCCGGTGATCTTATCCTCAGCCGCCGCGGTCCAACCTCGAGCGCATATTTAAAGGGTCCCCGAACTCGTTCAAGACCTCAGGCGACCTCAGACCCTCCCCGTAGAGCTTCCCTAGCAATGGACTGACTGGAGAAGACCGTCTTCACCAACTCCGGCCAGTTCGGCCGCCGCCGAACTCCGGTGCAATACGTCGCAGCCAGCCACTCTCCCGCCCAACCAGCGCCACCAGTAGCTTCCCCTTGTCCTTGCGGAGCTGCCCAGCAACCCAACCTCGATCGGAGACCACCGGAGCCCAAAAACCACTTCACCACCGTAGCCCCCTCCGCCGCGGAGCTCGCCGCCGGCGATTTCTTCCACCCCCGACGACCCAGCGACCACCAAGAGGACCGCCTCGGTCTGGCCGGTCCATCCCCGCCCTCAGATGCCCTCGAGGAGCCGCCGTTCGTTGTCGGCGATCGCCAGAGTCCCGCTCCCGTCGGGCAGAGAAGAGGAGGGAGAGGGAAGAATGGTCAAACCTGACCAGTGGGCCCTCTGGACCCACTGTCAGTGATCCGCGCGCCGTCTCCTCTGTTTAAGTGAAAGCGTATACCCTCGGAGTACGTCTCCCCTACCCCGAAAGCGTATTCCCCTCGAAACGTCTTCTTTTCTGGTTTTATTTAAAAACAGAGATTTGACCAAACTTTGACTGGCTATAACTTTTAAAATAAAACTCCAAATGAGTTGATTCCTTTTCCTACCTCTCTCAAATTTCATCTAGTTTATTTTAAGATTTATTTCAAAAATATTTGAGACAACCTTTTGTACTGTGTTTGAAATATGTGTTGTTTGGATTTTTTTCAAAATAGGATTTTGGAGAAAAGGGAAAGCTTCCAAAAAGTGCATCCCTTGCATACTCTTGAAGGCAAGCATTTCTGAACTCTGGCATAATATTTTGTTGTGGTGTTCTAATACGTTTACAACACCATTTGGCTCGGAGTATGCGTTATCTTTATGTAACGATAAAGTCTCGTACATGAGCGCTCTTTGGAGATATTTTGTGGTCAGCAATGGATACGCTAGTGTTTTGGATCATCCTCGTGAGCTCCTCATGCATACCGGAAGGAAGCCGGGAAAGTCGTGGTCTTGGGTAGACACGAGCTTGTCCCTAGTCCCTCGTCGAGACGAGTATGTCCGGTATGGCATGGTGAGGCTTGATGAGTGGTGATTTATTCCACTAATGGTAATATTGTTGGAGGACACTTGTACCACCTGAGTCGGTCGTAGATCGAGTCTTGATCAGTAACTTCCTTATTTGTTGGTACTACCACTTGTCCCTGTCGCAGACGGGGTATGGTTCAGTAAGTTGTCAACCCCTTACCAAAGCACACACCGTACAGAGAGGCCATAGTGGAAGATACCGGAGGCCTCCGGTAGGCATGCCACTTGGTCCGGGGGCATGGGTGTTTCCGGTTGGGACCGAGAGGGGGGGCACCCCTTAGAGCGAGCGAATATAAATTTGATCCCATGCTACGTCGAGGTTGTAGCCTCCCCACTTAGAGTTTTGCTTGGCAGGTGTCGTGGGTGATTCCAGACACCGGTGAGTTAAGCTGGTGTGTGCAGGTCAGGCGTGTTTTCAATTAAAAGGCCGTAGGCGGAATTAGTCCCGATGGACTAAATAAATCCGTTACTCGTGGGAAATCGTACTCCCTCTGCAGAGGATATATCCTGTTGGATAGCCATGTTCATAGTTAAGGACCACAGTCTGAGTGGAATCTAGTAACGGTATTCGGATGGAGAACGAATTAGCTAGAACTCAGTGACGGTTTTCGGATGGAGACACGGCTAACTGGATCATAGTAACGGTATTTGGATGGAGGACGATTTAGCTAGAACTCAGTGACGGTCTTCGGGTGGAGGAACGGCTAGACTAGATCTTTGTTTATGACCTGTGACATCTGAGGATCATGTTTTAATTTTGTTATTATTATGGACTAACCACTTACACTATGTATTTTATTGAGTATCCCTGGGATGGTTCTACCTCCTGGATATTCACTGTGATTATTCTTTTATAAGCCCTTTCTGTGGTGTCGCTCAGACGCCCGACTGCGGCATGCCTGTTGTTTATTTATCTTTTATAAGCCCTTTCTATGGTGTCGCTCAGACGCCCGACTGCGGCATGCTTGTTGTTTATTTATCCTTTATAAGCCGTTTATGTGGTGTCGCTCAGACGCCCGACTGTGGCATACTGGTTGTTTGTTTACCTTTCATAAGCTCTTTCTGTGGTGTCGCTCAGACGCCCGACTGCGGCATCGTTAATTTATTTGCAACCTTTCGGGGAGTCATTTTAGACACTCGCTCAGTACATTTCTTTTACTTCCGTATTGGACGTCCATATTTTCTCTGCACGCATGCATCACAGATTTTTGTTTACTTCATGGCAGACTTATCATCATGAATGTTTCGGAGCATGATTACCTCCTGATATATTATACCCGTGTTCTTAATGTTTGCGAGTACATTCAAACGTACTCACTGGCTTGTCCCTGGCTATTGTCTTGGCCAGATTTTCGCGCATGGAGATAAGCATCGCGGTGACAGCTTCGGAATCTACGTATTTGACGATAGCAGCCTCGCGAAGATAGGAGTTATCCTAGTCAGCTGTTCTTGTGGAAAATGGAGTCCCATAGACGCAGATGTACCTAACCGCTTCCGCCCTCAACCATTAGAAACCAAGTGTTGTACTCCTAGGCCACAATGGTCGTGTACTACACATTTTTGTACCTTGCTTGGAATTCTTGTATCAAGTTGGTGCCTCATCAGCTAACAGTAATCCTGGGGCTGGTGAGCGCAAAGGCCGTTTTTCTGGGAAATTATTACCCCAAAAATCCGGTCATGACAGACTTGGTATCAGAGCCAGGCTGACCATTGGCTAATCCTATCTTAGCCAGGTCAATAACCTAGGTTAACCAAACCACCAGACCTTAGCCTGACCCCGGTCAAGCTTCCCACGTAAGATAGCTCCACAGTGACCCGACGCCTTTCGGCGGACGGTGCCCAACCTATCAGCCTAGCCCGTCAATCACGCGCCAGTGACTGACGCCCAACCCGTCTCTATCGCAAGCGTGCGGAGGAAGACTCCGTCCCCTTTCCCTATAAAAAGGGCACGCTAGCCACAGCACAGCACAGCCTCTTTCCCCAAACCAAGCCACGATGCCTGGTCCCATTGTTCACAATGAGACCACCGCAACCAACCTTGGAGGTTTTGTGACCGTGCTCGCAAACCTCACCCGCCGTGCCTATGCATTAGAAGAGCCTCCTGAATATGTTGTGTACCAGGGACCCATGTACGGTGAGAGCCATCAGTACTGGGCCACTGTGCACATCTACGGTAGGGGTCTGTCGCCAGAACGCCCCTACAGGTTCACTGGAAGGACAACTTCCTTTGAGCCACAAGCCATCCAACTGGTAGCCCGAGAAGCTATAGTTCAACTCCGGCACTTGTCGCCCAGAGTTAACTGTCGCTCGTTCTACTACTACCCCAGTCGTGACGGGTATGGTAGGCCGCCCCAGGTTGCCAACGGAGATCACGAGACGGATCCGGCACTATTGCATCTGGTGCGCTATGTAAGCGCACTAGAGCAACTGTTCGATCAGGTCACCCTCGATCTGATCGCAGCTCGTGGAGAACTGGTTCGCCGAACCCCGGCGAGAAGAGACGCGGAGCCCGACACCGACAACCCAGTCGTGCTATTTGGACACCCGATCGATCCCTTGAGGTCCGCCCGAGCCATCAACCAGAGTACTTTGGTGTCGCCAGAAGCGCTTCGTCGCCTTTTGGGAACCCATTCCAACGGGGTTGTGGCCAACAACTCCCGCGATGGTCATCACCATTACCCCGACTCTGCAGCCCCTCAACCTCAGCCGGCAAATCCTGACGGAGAAACCCGTGGAGAAACCTCGGCATCCGCCAGGCCAGCCCACTTAGACATTAACGAAGTAGACTAAGTCGCTCGAGTTGTATCGAGCCTTAGTTTTCCTACGCCTTGTAATGGTGTGGTCTTGTATCGCTTTTATTACATGCTGTCTGCTTGAGCGCCCTTATTTTGGAGTAGTAGCTATGCATATGTACGTTAGCGTACAGTTACATTTTTTTTAAATTTCGGGCGCAGCTACCAAGACCAACCCCGACGGCACCCACAGTAATGTGTCACATTTATGTGATATGTATATCTGTGGCTTTGACCCAAGAACAGGATCGACAACCAGTTACCCTTCACCCCGGTGGATAACCCACCCCCGATACTATATAAAGGCCACTTCGTGACCTTGCCGAGTACCCCTCACCTTTGTGCGCCACACTCACAGCCATTCCTTTGCCATGCCGACCCCCAGTATTTATCTGAGAACCCCAGACGCAACCCCGGGTAGTTTTGTTAAATTATTGTGGGACTTTACCTGCAGTACCATGAGTGCCACCCGTCCACCCCAGTACGAGTTGCTCAAATCGAGGATCACCCCTTCCACCTCGAAATATTGGGCAGTGGTGCACATCCCTCCCGCATACCCAAACCAAGACCCTACGGAAGTCTCCTTCGTGGGGAAATCCATGCCGACTCCGCATATGGCCATAGAAGCTGCTGCATACGAGGCGCTCGTTCGTCTTCGATTCGCGGTACCCTATGCCAGCGAGCGAGGATACTATTATTTTCCGAGTCGTGCAGCACCCGGAGAAGTTGCATCTTTTCCCGGTGGACGAATTGAGAGAGATCCAGTACTGGCCAACCTTGCCCAGTACGTTATCGCTCAGGAACGTTTAACTCAGCGGGTAATGGGTTATCTCCAGAGCCTCGCTGATTTAAACCCTCGGATCGCTATTGCCAGACCGCTGAGACCTGACCAGGAGAGGCGCATTCATCGACTGGTCAACCCGCTTCCCCCGATAGAAGAGGAGTGTGCCCCAGTACCAGAGGCGTTTTCTCAGGACCCTGTCCTTTTGCCGTTTTACTTGTAAACGCCTCCGCTGTATTTATTATCCCAGTATTTTGTTTATGTGTTGTAGCGTGTTCGTGGTTCCCAAATTTTGTACGAGGGATCCGATTCTCTTTAGTTCCAGTTATGTGAGCAGTTTTACTGCTGTTAGTTTTGTTAAATTTTTTTCTCTCGCAACATGTCTTTGAGGAGATTTCTGTCCCCGAGTCACTGCGGCGTATACCTTTTTCACAACATAGATTTTTATTCGTGCAGCACCGTAACAGCGGACTCGCAGCGGCAACCACTCGACCTCGAGCACTATTACAAATCCTTGAGCACATTTTTACGCCTAACTGATCACACGCAAGGACACCACAGTCTCAGTGAGAGAGATTTGTGAGTGATCATTCAGGCACGAGTTGCCCCAGCACACCGACGGCAGTTAGCCCTCGAGGCCGCGCCTAATCCACGTGATCGCCGCCGCCGCGAAGAGCTAACACTCGAGCGGCAGCATCACGACGATCATCCAGGATCATCGCACACAGAAGCACGGAGAACCCTAGCAGCACCGCCAAACCTCCACACACCAGGACCACATACCAGTCCGGCATCGCCTCCGCCATTAGAGCCTCGTCTCGAGCTCCTGCTAACAGCAATGGAGGAGAAGGAAGGAGGAGTAGGAACGAGGCCAGATGTGAGGAAGAAGAGAGGAGCACCGCGATCATTTTATAGCTCGAGATCGGTGTACGGTGGGCGAGGTCCACCAGCGCCACTCGACGCTCAACCGCCGGTGTTCGGGGGCGAGTCCGCGAGCAGTGCCGACAGCGCACTAGCCCGCGAGGTGAGTGCACACTGCACCGGCAGCTAGCACGCCGCGCACTACCACGGTACGGCCTCGATGCCCTACGAGCTAGGCATCGCTGGTGGTGGGAGTGCGGGAGAGCACGCAAGAGAGAAGAGAGAGCCAGAGGTAGAAGAAGAGGCCGACAGTGGGCCCTGGGTCCACGTGTCTGCCAGAGAGAGCACTGTGCTCTCGGGTACGACCAGCGTATTTTAGTAATTTAGAATTTATTCTAAGTTACTGTATCCGCGTGGAAATATCTCGTTTTTCCCCAACCATAGATTTTTTTCCCACGCTACGCCAGTGTATTACCCTGTGGTTTTACACCACTTTTTGCCCTCTCACTATAGCCGCTTTGTTTTTGTGCAGTTGCATGATTTCTTTTGATAAAAACAGTTTTTGTTCAAAATAGCTTTTTGACAAATCTCGAGGACAAGATTTTTCTTAAGGGGGGTAGTGTTGTGACACCCCAAAATTTTGACCTTGTTTTATTTTATTAAAATTTTGCTAGGAAATAAAACTTTTCCATTTGTCAAGATTTACCCTTTTGTTATTATGGATTTTTACATCAAGTGGAAAACTTTCAAGAGGTATTGTTGGACTTGAATACTCTCTATGATAAAACAATTCTTTATCAGTGGATTTACCCTTTATAAGCCGTTTATGTGGTGTCGCTCAGACGCCCGACTGTGGCATACTGGTTGTTTGTTTACCTTTCATAAGCTCTTTCTGTGGTGTCGCTCAGACGCCCGACTGCGGCATCGTTAATTTATTTGCAACCTTTCAGGGAGTCATTTTAGACACTCGCTCAGTACATTTCTTTTACTTCCGTATTGGACGTCCATATTTTCTCTGCACGCATGCATCACAGATTTTTGTTTACTTCATGGCAGACTTATCATCATGAATGTTTCGGAGCATGATTACCTCCTGATATATTATACCCGTGTTCTTAATGTTTGCGAGTACATTCAAACGTACTCACTGGCTTGTCCCTGGCTATTGTCTTGGCCAGATTTTCGCGCATGGAGATAAGCATCGCGGTGACAGCTTCGGAATCTACGTATTTGACGATAGCAGCCTCGCGAAGATAGGAGTTATCCTAGTCAGCTGTTCTTGTGGAAAATGGAGTCCCATAGACGCAGATGTACCTAACCGCTTCTGCCCTCAACCATTAGAAACCAAGTGTTGTACTCCTAGGCCACAATGGTCGTGTACTACACATTTTTGTACCTTGCTTGGAATTCTTGTATCAAGTTGGTGCCTCATCAGCTAACAGTAATCCTGGGGCTGGTGAGTGCAAAGGCCGTTTTTCTGGGAAATTATTACCCCAAAAATCCGGTCGTGACACACTCGGTGAGCCTCTCTTCGTCCCTCATCTCTCTGGCCGTCCTCGCACGCGCGCTAGATACTTTCCCCACGCGCGCCCGAACGCAGCGCCGCGGAGCTCGTCGCCGGCGAGTCTCCGGTGACCAAATGGTCATGGGCGTATGCCCGTTAGCCTCACCGCGTCGCGCAGCACGCGCCTAGCCCTTTCGCCTGAGCTGTAGCGCGCCGTAGCTCCTTTTCTGCCGTCGACCGTAGCCGCTCCCCCGCGGACCTCGTCGCCGGCGACTTTTCCAGCCAGGTCCGGCGATGCCACCACCACCACTCGACGCGCGGTCGAGTGGCCGTTCGAACGCGCCTAGCCGCACCTCTTTCCGTGCCCCGTATGCGTTTTCCGTCCGTCTCCGGCGTTCGGCCGCCGCGGATGGCCTCACCGGCATTGCTCCGGCGCGGGCGCTGACCTGGCACCGGCAGGGCCCGCCTCTGGGTCGCTGCCTATGGGCCCCCTGGACCCATTTGACCACGTTGACCATGGTCAACTATGCTGACTGGGCACTCAGTGCCACTGACACACGGCCCCCCGCCTAATTAACCTAATTAAAACATTTTCCTAAATAAAAATAATTAGCTAAACTAATTAGTCACTGACATGTGGGGCCCAACTGCTAATCAACCCATGTTCAATTAAAATAACCCGCCGTTAGCCCTCTCTCTATGACATATGGGACCCACTAGTCAGTTTGACCAGTCAGCAGGTCTGTTGACCTGCTGATATCATGCTGACACTCTGCTCATGTCATAATTCCTTTTCTGTTATTTTAAATAATTTCATAATATGCTTTAATCTTTGAAAATACATAGAAAATAAACAGTACCTCGGATGAAAATGTTTTCTACATGAAAGTTGCTCAGAAAAATCCAACGAATCTGAATACGCGGTCCGTTCATCGGACACATGCCCCTAGCATGCTGAACATGGAACATTCCCCCTCCGGTCATCTGGTTGATACAGGTCCGGAACCGGGAATACATTCCCGGTTGAATTCCCCCTTCACCTTTATCGTGTAGCCTTGCGTTAGTTCACATCCGGCACATCTTATTGCCATGTTATGCTTTGTGATGCTATGTTTGCTTTATATTTATTGTTTCTTCCCCCTCTTCTCTCCGGTAGACCCCGAGACCGATGCCACCCTTGTGATCGACTACGTCGAAGACGACCCCTCCTTGCCAGAGCAACCAGGCAAGCCACCCTTTGATCATCCCGATATCGCCCATTCCATTCTCTCATGCTTGTATTAGATTTTGCTACTGTTATTGTTTGCTCCTATTCTGATGCATAGCCTGCTTTTGTAACCTGCTCATTGTTACCTACCTGCTTATCCTAAACTGCTTAGTATAGGTTGGTTAGTGATCCACCAGTGACCCCCACCTTGTCCTTGTTGCCCCTGCTTCATCATCGAAGACCCGATCAACTGGATCGAAGACCAGGCCCCGACACCGCACATCACTTCCCCTTAGTTGCTCGACACTACTGGGTTACTATCGAGTGCCGAGGGTGAGGCCTCATCAGCACTTCTGATGTTAACCCGCTAGTGTAGTTATTCGGTCGTGGTCATCGAGGGTGATTCCGCGTTAACCACTTCCGATACGACTCTGTCGTGCAACCCCTGAAGTGTGAACCTCGAGGGTGGTCCCTCTTACGTTCACCTTAATGATTACATCGAGTGGAATTCATTGGGGGTGATTCCTCAGGTTTTCCCCTTGATGTTTGGACACACGGTTACTATGGTTACTATGACTTTACACTGAACCATGTTACTAAAGACGGGTCGACCCTGAGGGGTACCCGCGCGAGCATAATTGTGAGTGATGTGGAGACGGGTTGACCTGGAAGGTGCCCGCGAGATAATTACGAGGCGTGGCCGGGCATTCCTAGCCCTTTCCGCAAGTCCTCGAGACGGGGCGACGGGGTCACCTCTTTCGTGAGTCTCTGCTGGTTACCGCGCGTTCCTAATCCACTACGATTTGGATATTTGATCTGAGGGGCCTATGGCCTGATAGCACTAACCATCACGTGGGCATAGTATGGGCGTTCTGCGTCGTATGCATCAGCCGAAGCTTAATAGACGTCAGCGACTGAGCGGCGCGCGCCGGGTTGGACTGCGTAAGCACCTGCCTTGTTGAAGGAGGTAGCTAGGTCTGCTCACCGGCCGCGTACGCAACGTGCAGGAGTTCCCGGGGAGATGGCCCATGACCCCTGGGGGCATAGGTTTAGTCCGGCGTGCTGACCTCTCTACTAAGCCTAGGTCGGGTTGCGGCGTATTGTTTGGCCGAGGGCGGGCATGTCCCAGGAAAGTGTGTCCGGCCGGAGTTAATCGAGCGTGGTGGGTAAGTTGGTGCACCCCTACAGGGAAGAAAACATCTATCGATAGCCTGTCCTACGGTAACGGACACTTGGAGTTGTATCCCGATCGATACAACTAGAACTGGATACTTGTGATGAGAATTGGTTTGTGATGATAACTGGATAGTATGGCTCTGGGATTGCTTTCTCGCAGGGGGTCGAGAAAGGATCTCCGGCCGAGATTGATAACACTGCTACTACTTTACTTTATGCTACTCTTATCTCTTCTGATGCTGCAAGATGCTTGAAGATGTTGAAGATGCTAGTCTTCGATAGTACTAGGCCTTCTCTCTATTCTGGCATTTCTGCAGCCCAGTCCACATATATAGCCTTCCTTTGATAATGTTGCATATGTAGTGTAGATCCTTGCTTGCGAGTACTTTGGATGAGTACTCACGGTTGCTTTGCTCCCCCTTTTCCCCCTTTCTTCTCCTTTCCGGTTGGTGCAACCAGATGTCGGAGCCTAGGAGCCAGATGCCACCGCCGATGCTTACTACTACGTGGAAGCCGCCGACGACCAGGAGTAGTTAGGAGGCTCCCAGGCAGGAGGCCTTGCCTCTTTGATCGTGTTGCTTTTGTGCTAGCCTTCTTAAGGCAAACTTGCCTAACTTATGTCTGTACTCAGATATTGTTGCTTCCGCTGACTCTTGTGTATTCGAGCTTATGTATTCGAGCCCTCGAGGCCCCTGGCTCGTAATATAAAGCTTGTATTATTTTAATTTGTGTCTAGAGTTGTGTTGTGATATCTCCCCGTGAGTCCTTGATCTTGATCGTACACATTTGCGTGTATGATTAGTGTACGATTGAATCGAGGGCGTCACAAGTTGGTATCAGAGCCGACTGCGTGTAGGTAGCCCCCTTTCTAACTCCTTGGCCGAAGTTGAGTCTAGTCATTGAAAAACATTTACTAACATTGGCTGTGTGTCTTACAGGCCCACGTCGCCATTGGGTGGTATTAGGATCTTTTACTCCTCGTCTATGCTCTGGGACTCTGATCTCTCTTCCATTCGGGTTAAACGAATTTACTAACTCTAACATTAGGATCCCGTGACCACATTCACCCCAAAGTTGGATAAGCCATAGATATTCCTTAGAATAGTATTCTGAATGGTACACACACTGTCGTGTTGACTACGAAGTGGTATCCATCGTACCTCTTTCATTATGCATGTTTCATCATGAATGATCCTTGTCTTTGCAAATGCTCAATGCTGAACTACCCCCTGTTACATGTTAGCAGGATGGTTAGACCCGTTGGTCATGGCCGTGGTGCCAACGATCCACCACCACCCGAATTCTTTGCTGGGATGATGCAACAATTTGAGCTGAACCGCCAGTTCATGGAAGGAACGATGGCTCAGTTTCCTCGTCCGAACATGAATCAACAACCAACCCCAGTAACTCTGCAGGACTTCATGCGCCTCAACCCAACTATTTACTGCAGCTCAACTCAGCCCCTTGATGCTGATGACTGGCTCCGCGACATCACGTATGAAATGGAGTCTGCTAGTGTGGCCCCTGCTAGCTACGTCACCTTTGCATCTTTCTTTCTGAAGGGTCCCGCTGCTCAATGGTGGGACAACCACAGGCGTACCCTACCTGCTGGAACGGTCATCACTTGGCCGGATTTCCAAGTCGCTTTCCGTGCCCACTTCATTCCTCAGGGAATCATGGACAAGAAGAAGCGAGAGTTCCGCAACCTCACCCAAGGCAACAAGTCCATAGATGCTTATCAACAGGAATTCCTAGACTTGTCACGTTATGATGAAGAAGACATTGCTACTGATG
Organism: Triticum aestivum; assembly: GCF_018294505.1. Classification (NCBI taxonomy): domain Eukaryota; kingdom Viridiplantae; phylum Streptophyta; class Magnoliopsida; order Poales; family Poaceae; genus Triticum; species Triticum aestivum. The sequence goes on along the minus strand of NC_057802.1, from coordinate 443,380,954 downwards.
CTCGTAAGCAAGAGAAGTTTCGTGATGGTCTTCACCCTGATATCAAGCTAGCACTGCTCGTTCATGACTTTGCCGACTTCGCCACCTTGGTGAACAAGGCTATTCAGGTCGAGACTGGTCTTCAGGAACAGCAGGGATCCCTCAGGCGCAGCCGTGACGCTGGCTCATCTTCGGGCCCGTCAGTGCAGAAGCGTCGGATATGGATTCCCCACATCATGTATCGTCCAACTGCACCTGCACCAAGACAGTCCTATGCTGCACCTCGTCTTCCCCCCCCCCCCACCGCAGAGGCAGCCCCTTCGGGCTGTACCACCCCAAGCTTCTGCTCCCAACCCCAATGATGGTCTATGCTTCAAGTGTGGCCTTCCAGGTCACCGTTCCAGGAAATGCCCTCAGAATCAGAATCAGCTGGCTCTACCTTCAACTGGTCGTAACAATCAGCCCCATAACAACAATGGCAGACCTTATGGTCGTGGTCAGGCTAATCATGTTGATTTGAATGAAGTTCAAGACCAGCCTGCCACTGTGATGGGTACTCTTCTCGTTAATTCAATACCGACTTCTATTTTATTCGATTCAGGAGCATCACATTCATTCATGTCAGAAAATTTTGCATACGCACACGACATTCGATGCGAGCCCATGAACACTCCAATAGTGGTACGCACCCCTGCGGGCTGATGTCAAACTACCATGATTGGTCGCGACGTTCCTGTTGAAATTGAAGGGTTGGAATTCCTTGTTTCTCCCATTATTCTGGAGTCTTCCAATATTGACCTCATTCTGGGAATGGAATGGTTGAAAGCGCATACTGCCTCTATCGTTTGCGCCACCAAGGTCGTTCACCTCCTACATCCTTCCGATGAGATAGTAACCTACCATGCTCAGCTTGTTCAAAACCCTGAAGCACGACTTTATGCTTTGAATGCGTTGAATGCAACACCTCTTGAGGGAATTGAAAAGATTCCAGTCGTTCACGACTTCCAAGACGTATTTCCAGAAGAACTTCCAGGAATACCCCCTGCCCGGGCTGTCGAGTTCGGCATCGACTTGAAACCAGGCACCGTTCCTATTGCCAAACGACCCTACAAGATGCCACCTCATGAACTCCTTGAACTTAAGGAGGAAATCGACAAATCTCTTCGCAAGAGTTTCATTCGTCCAAGTTCCTCTGCTTGGGGAGCACCTTCTCTCTTCGTTAAGAAGAAGGACGGAACGAACCATTTGGTCCAAGACTACCGTCCTATCAACCAAGCTACAATTCAGAACAAATATCCCCTTCCTCGGATCAATGATCTGTATGATCAACTGGCTGGTTCATCGATATTCTCTAAACTCGACTTGAGGTTGGGTTACCACCAGATCCGTGTTCGTGAAGAGGATATTCCAAAGACCGCATTCGTCACTCGTTATGGTTCTTACGAGTACACCGTCATGTCTTTTGGCTTGACCAATGCTCCAGCCACATTCTCCCGTCTGATGAACTACATATTCTTGGATTACCCCGACAAGTTCGTCGTAGTCTATCTGGATGATATCTTGGTATATTCAAAGAACAAAGAAGAACATGCTGAACATCTTCGACTTGTTCTAGAGAAGCTGCGAGAACATCAACTTTATGCCAAGTATTCCAAGTGTGAATTCTGGCTTCTCGAAGTCACCTACCTTGGTCATGTCATCTCCAAGGATGGTATTGCTGTCAACCCAGAGCGCGTTCAGGCTATTCTTGACTGGACCCCTCCGAAGACTGTCAAGCAAGTTAGAAGCTTTCTCGGACTAGCCACCTACTGTCGCCGCTTTGTCGAGAACTTCTCCAAGATCGCCAAGCCACTGACCAATCTGCTACACAAAGGCGTTAAGTTTGATTGGACTGAAAAGTGTCAGGAAAGTTTCCAGGCACTCAAGGACAAGCTGACTTCTGCCCCAGTGCTTGCTCCCCCTGATTCTCGCAAAGACTTCGTCATCTATTGCGACGCTTCATGACAAGGATTAGGCTGTGTCCTAATGCAAGAGCGCAGAGTGATTGCTTATGCCTCCCGTCAAGTGCGTCCTCATGAAGAGAACTACCTAGTTCACGACCTCGAGCTTGCTGCAGTTATCTTTGCACTAAAGCTATGGCGACAGTACCTTCTCGGTAATCGTTGCGAGATCTTCACCGATCATCAGAGTCTGAAGTACCTATTTACTCAGCCAGATCTGAACCTCCATCAGCAGCGATGGATGGAAGCTATTGCCGACTACAACTGCGGTATATCCTATACCCCTGGCAAGGCTAATGTAATGGCTGATGCCCTGAGCCGCAAGTCTTATTGCAATAATCACATGGTCTACAAAGCTCAACCCCGCCTTTATGAAGAGCTGTGCAAGCTGAACCTTCAACTAGTTCCACAGGGTTCTCTGAATAACCTTGTCCTGGAACCAACTCTTTTGAAAGCAATTAAGTCTGCACAAGCCAAAGATGCTCACGTGGATTTGATGAAAAAGGATCTTGCCTTAGAGAAATCCAGAGATTTCTCACTTGGTGAAGATGGAACCTTGTACTTCAGAGATCGCATTGTAGTACCCCGGTTCGAGCTTATGACAGAGAAGGTGATGAAAGAAGCGCATGACACCCCTCTCTCTATTCATCCGAGAAGTACCAAGATGTATCTAGACATCCGTCAGAAGTACTGGTGGTCTAATATGAAGCAAGACATTGCTCGATATATTGAAGAATGTGACGTTTGTCGTCGCGTCAAAGCAGAACATCAGAAACCGGCTGGACTTCTACAACCGCTTCCGATTCCTGAATGGAAGTGGGATAAGATCCAAATGGACTTCGTCACTGGCCTTCCCAAGTCTCAGAAAGGGAACGATGCTATCTTTGTCGTCATCGACCAATTCTCGAAGGTTGCTCACTTTCTGCCAGTCAAGGAGACTATCACTGCTAGTCAATTAGCAAACTTGTATATCTCCCGAATTGTGTCACTCCATGGCATTCCGAAAGAGATCAGTTCAGACCGCGGCAGTATATTCACTTCAAAGTTCTGGGATAGTTTCCAAGAGGCAATGGGAACTCATATTACCTGGAGCACTACTTATCATCCCCAATCCCAAGGCCAAGTCGAGCGAGTCAATCAAATTCTTGAAGACATGCTTCGGGCTTGTGTTATTTCTTTCGGCAAGAAGTGGGAAGAATCTCTCCCTTATGCGGAGTTCTCTTATAACAACAGTTATCAAGCCAGCTTGAAAATGGCACCCTTTGAAGTGCTTTATGGACGCAAGTGCCGAACCCCTCTGAATTGGTCGGAAACTGGGGAACGGACGCTCATTGGTCCAGACATTATTCAACAAGCTGAAGAGCAGGTTCGCATTTTCCGGGATAATCTCAAGGCGGCCCGATCCCGCCAGAAGAGCAATTATGATCGTAAACACTGGGGTTCAACTTATCAACCTGGTGAACAAGCTTATTTGCGTGTCACTACTTTGAGAGGCACTCATCCGTTCAGAGTCAAGGGAAAGCTAGCTCCGCGCTACATTGGTCCTTTCCGCATTCTGGCCCGTCGTGGACTGGTGGCTTATCAACTGGAGTTGCCACCTCAGTTCTCTCACGTCCATGACGTCTTCCATGTGTCGCAACTTCGTCGTTGCTTCAAGGACCCGGAACATGAAGTGGATCCGGAATTGATTGAAATTCAAGATGATCTCACATACAAAGAGCATCCGATCCGCATTCTTGAAGAAGCTGAACGTCGAACCCGCCAGAAGGTTACCAACTTCCTCAAGGTGCAATGGTCGAATCATACTAAAGATGAAGCCACTTGGGAACGCGAAGATAACCTCCGGGCTGAATACCCCGACCTGTTCCCTTCTACCTCTTAATTCTCGGGACGAGAATTTCTTTTAGAGGAGGAGAGTTGTAACTCCCCGGTGTAATGATACTACAGTAACCCTTGGGGTTAAGTTAATATTTTTGCTAAACATGTACCTGATCATTATTATCTCATGTTTCTTTCAACTTCCCCTTTGAATGCAAATTCAAATGCTAAGTGAAATTCAAAATTTCTCAAACATGAAACCAAAAATGTTCATCAGGTGCCAAATATTCCACAACTAATATTGGTGATGAACCAACATTTTTGCTAAGGGTTTAAGTGGCCTAAACTACTTAAAACAGTGACCTAAGCAATAAATTAAATGCCTTTTTATTTATAAAATTGGCAAACTATTTCAAAAGTCTCACAATATTTTGGTGGCAGTGCACTTTAATTCTTGAAATTGTTTTGGCCAGTGGCATAATTTTGCAAGTCATTAGTGGCTAAAATAAAATGCAAAAGCTGCAAAAAAATAGAAAAAGGGAAGCCCCTGCCCCTGGGCCTAAGGCCACAGAGACAGGCCCAGCCGGCCAGGCCCAGTTCCCCTCCCCGGTCGCTCTCCTTTCCCTTCTGTTCCCCCGGTGTGCGCCGCTACAGGGGCTCGTCGCCGCCCGACCACCTCGCCGTCCCCGCCGAACGGGATAAGGCCTCCACCGCCCCGACGCCTCGGCCCCCTCGCCTCCCACGCGTCTGCCACCCCACTCACCTCGCCCCTCGCTCTCCAGATCCCCTTCTCTCTCTCCCTCTCCTTCGTTTTGGAGAGGAGGCCGACGCGGTCGCCGCCGTGCCTCGCTCTCGCGGCTACCGACCTCGCCGCGCCTCGCCAACCTGTCGGGGAGCTCCGCCATCGTCCTCTCCATCGACCGGTGGCCTAAGCTGGAGTTGGGGAGCACCGAAGCGCCGGATCCCTTTTCGTCCACGTCTCTGGTCGTCGCCGCCCTTCTTCGGCTCCGGCGACGTCTCTGCAGCTCCTAAACCACCACGGGCCATCGTGTGAGCCACTCGGTGAGCCTCTCTTCCTCCCTCATCTCTCTGGCCATCCTCGCACGCGCGCAAGCTACTTTCCCCACGCGCGCCCGAATGCAGCGCCGCGGAGCTCGTCGCCGGCGAGTCTCCGGTGACCAAATGGTCACGGGCATATGCCCGTTAGCCTCACCGCGACGCCCAGCACGCGCCTAGCCCTTTCGCCTGAGCTGTAGCGCGCCGTAGCTCCTTTTCTGCCGTCGACCGTAGCCGCTCCGCCGCGGACCTCGTCGCCGGCGACGTTTCCGGCCAGGTCCGGCCATGCCACCACCACCACTCGACGCGCGGTCTGTGACACCCAAGTTTTTATTTCGATTTTTCAAAAGATTTCTATTTGACATGAGGGGAGTGATTTAAATTTTCCCTTTAAGAGAACTCTCACTCTCAAATATTTTTTCCTTATGGCAAAAGTTTTATTTGGATTCACCCAAGATCTGCCTTTGGTCTTGGAAGTTCTTGCCTTTCATTTGGACTCAAGACAAAATGTTTTTCTTTTGGGGAAAATAACTTTTGAAAACCTTTTTGAATTTGCACTATGGCTTTTGGAAAATCCTTTGCCACTTTCAACAATTCCTTCTTGCCATGGCATTAGTGCAAATCCTCTCTCCTAACCACTCCCTCACCTCTGGATCATGATTTGCATCAAATCCAGCAAGTTGAACCTCCCCATGTGATTATTTCCATTCAAATTATATTCAAACAAATTTCTGTCTTCTATTCTACCACTTGGAGATTTGCAAAGGAACTCCATTTTCTGTTTTGATTTTTGCCCCCAAACCAACTCTCCTCCCTGGTCCTTTGTACCCTCAACCTAGAACCATGAAGATCCACTGGTCTTCAGTTCAAAATTTTCAAACTACACTTGCTGCAAGTTTGGACCAGATTTGTCAAATTTGGTGAAATTCATTCCAAACCTTCTCCAAAAATTCCAAGTAAAATCAGGCAGCCTCTGGGTGCATTGAGTGGTCATCTCACCAAGTTACAGCCCCAGAAAAATTTATCTCATAGCCAAAACCTTCTGTCGAACACCTGCAGTGCACTGTCTTTGTCAAAGTTCAGAAGGTTCAGAGGTTCAGTCAGTGGCTGCTGTCGTTTTCTTCAGAGGAGGACGTCGATCTCGCCAGTGCCACCGCGTCGCCTTGCTCCTCGTCCCCGCCCCCTTGTTCCTGCACCGCACAAACGCTTGGCGCCTTGCGGGCGTCGGCGACGAGCAGCAGAAGGTGCGCCGCCCCGTGACCGACGCTGGCGGCGGCTTTGCGGACGCCAGCGGGGGACACGGCGCCGACGACGCCACCCAGCGCCGCCCAAACCACCAGAGCTCGCCGCGTGGCCTTCCACTCCCCCGAACGCGCTGCCGCTCTCGTCGTGAACCGCAGGGCGCGGAGCGCGCTCTCTGCCGCCGTTGAGCCCGTGCGGTCACCTCACCGTGGACCGACACCATTACGCCAAGACCGACCCCGTTTAGCTGCAAAACGAATCCAGTAACCTCCACTGATGCTGCCCGGCCGCTCAAACCCCCTGCCAATCCACTGCTCCGCCGTAATCGCTCGCCGGAGATTCTCCGTTCACGGCCACCCCATCGATCTGCCTATAAATAGAGGCCCCGAGCTTCAACTCGAGCACCCACCAGCCCTGCACTCCCCCTAGAGCACGCCTAGCCACTGCAAGAGCCCCGAGGAGGTCTCCTTCCTCGACTCCGGCCGCCGCGACCCGCCACGGGATCCAGCCTGATTCGCCCCCGTGTGTGCTCCTCCGCCTCCATTCTCTTGCCAGTAGCTTCACCATGCATCCCTCTTTCTGACCCGCACTTCAATTTGAAGCTTGCAGCCCTCCACCGGAGTTCCCCATCCTCACCCGAGCCGCCGTCCGCCAGAGAAAGTGTCGCCGTCGACGTGGTGCTCCCCGTTGGACGAGTCCACCACCCACCGACGCGGAAGAGGACGCTGAAGCTCTTGGTACCCTCCGTTCCTCCTAACTCGCCGTGGTTCGACGCCGGCGTCCACCGCAGTTTTCGGGCGCCGGCGAGCTTTTCAAACCTGACATGTGGACCCCGCATGTCAGCCTCTGTTCTTTTATTCGCGAACCATTTTCTGTTGGCGCCTTCGGGCAGAATACGTTTTCTCCTTTGCGCTTGCGCATTCCCAACCGAAGCATTTTCTGTTTTCTCAGTTAAAACCCTGGAACTTTTCTGTTTCATTACAGATAAGTCCCTGGACAGGAACCTTTATAACTTTTTAATAAAAAGGTATTTTTGAGTGATTCTTTTTCTGACAATCTTCAAATTTTGTCTAGTTTTTTATGGGATTTATTTGAAAAATATTTGGAAAAGTTTCTGTGCAGGTGTTGGTTTTCACGTTAGTACCCGTTTCGTGATTGCCGTAGGTTCTGGGAGAGGTGACGGAGCCGCGAACTTCGCCGAGCTAGACTCCGACTTCTCTGAACCAGGCAAGCATGTTTTGAACATTTGATATGACAGGTGTTTTACATGTTCACGTGAGAGTTTGTGCATGGCAAATGAGTGTCGGTAAATACCTCATTGCTTGTAAGGCAACGACCCGGTTGTTCCAAAGTTGCGATGATCTCTGATGAGAGATGGCCTAATCATGTGGTGACATGAAGGGCAGCAAGGTGGTACTGTTGTAGCATGCCAGCCTTGCGTCATCCGACTTTCTTCGACGTTAACGTGGTTGGAGCCACGTTATCGATCTTTTCCCGCATGTTCCAAAGTTGCGATGATCTCTGATGAGAGATGGCCTAATCATGTGGTGACATGAAGGGCAGCAAGGTGGTACTGTTGTAGCATGCCAGCCTTGCGTCATCCAACTTTCTCCGACGTTAACGTGGTTGGAGCCGCGTTACCGTTCTTTCCCCTTTCCGTGCTACCACATGTCTCATTTGCCAGGATGCGGTTTAGTAAGTTGGTAACCTCTTTCCGTGTACACACCAAACAGAGAGGCCGGGATGATGGTACCTTGGCCCAGGATTAAAGCCAATCATTCGGTCAGGGGGCATGGGTGTTTCCGGTTGGGACTGAGAGGGGGGCACCCCCTTAAAGCGCGCGTATAGAAATTTGATCCCATGCTACGCGAGGTTGTAGCCTCCCCGTCTCAAGGTTTTTCTTGAATGTTGCCGAGGGTGATCCCTGGCTTCGGATGGTTGAATTGGGTGTGTACTGGTTAGACGTGTTTCTTCCAAAACACCGTAGACGGAACTAGTCCCCGTGACTACTGAAATCCGTTGGCTGTGGTTAAGTACAAACTCTGCAGAGTCAATTCTTTCCAAATCATCGTATCCATGATCAAGCAGTGTAAGTATTATATCCATATCTATCTGTGTGAAAAACTTGTCCCCGGTGAACAAGCTCAAGTGGTAAATTCAGATTTATTGTTATTCCTGTGGATGGACTAACTTTATCTTTGTCTCATGCTTGTGATAATTTATGTTCCCGAACTATTGTATTAATGAGTTGTGATATAAGCCCTTTATGAGACGTCGCGCAGACGTCCGACTGTGGCGTGTACTCGTTTTTCACTTTAAATATAAGCCCTTTATGTGATGTCGCTCAGACGTCCGACTGCGGCATGCACTGTCTATTATTTTCTGTTATAAGCCCTTTATGTGGTGTCGCCCCGACGCCCGACTGTGGCATTATTATTCCGCATTTTCCGCTCGAGGAGTCTTTCAGACACTCGTTTGGCACCCGCATTAATATTCCGCATTTTCCGCTCAAGGAGTCTTTCAGACACTCGTTTGGCACCAGTATTACTATTCTGCAGTTTCCGCTCGAGGCGTCATTCAGACCCTCGCTTGGCACCCAGTATTTATTACCGCTATGTCTAATCGCACCGGTTAACTTGTTCATATGCTTCATGTTTACATTTGTTATATCTTATGTCCGAACTGTCTTGCGAGTACTTTCATAGTACTCACCTGGCTTGTTGATTTGGCCAGATGTTGACGAAGGCGATCTCTTGGATGAAGAGTTTGATAGCGCGTCCGATGCCTAGATGAGTCCCAGTCAGTCCTGCGCGATCCCGGACATTGGTCACTTGTATTGTATACGCTTCCGCCACCCGCAATAAGTCTCCTCGAGCCTCACTCCGACGCTCGAAGAGCTGTAGTCTTCTGGAATCATATCACTCGCTTCGCGGTGATATTTCCAGCACCGTTATTATCGTAAGTTAGTAGTTTGCCACCCTATCCGCCGTCTTGTTTTAGCGGCGTGCATGTAATAAATTGTTGGGCAGTCTCTGCTCAACCTTGTATTATATTTAGTACTCCTGGTATTTTTCTTCTGTGACCAAGATATTGTCTACCAGTGAGAAGGAATTCTTCCTCGCTGGTCCGTAAAAGGGATTGGTCTCTCAATAAATATTTTATTGAAAAACCGGTCGTGACAAGCTTGGTATCAGAGCCAGGCTGACTGTAGGAAGCCACTAGGTGCGATCGCTAATCGTTTATTAGCGTCTTTTGTGCTTTTTCAGCATTTTTGCAATTGTAGCTGTTTTTTGTTGGTCATCATAAATTTATGACATGACTACTCAGAATTTTTGCCTACTTTTGTAGATGGCTGGCAGCAGCTGTGAGAATCGAGTGTTCACCAACGTGCCCGAGGGGTTTGTCAAGCTCCTCGTCTCCATCACCAAGCTCGCGATCGGGCCAGCAGCTCGCCCGGAGTTCACGCTCTATCAGCACAAGCTCAGTGACGACGTGTCTATGCACCAAGCCGTGGTGCAGTTCAGGGGAGGACGTTCTGCTGCTCGTCACTTCCGTTTTACGGGAAGGGCCATGCCTACGGAGAGGCATGCCATGCAGATGGCTGCCCGCGAGGCGATAGCTCGCCTTCGGGACATCCTTCCTACGATGAAGACTCGTCGCTACCGCTACCTCCCATGCCATGTGCCTTACACCAGCCACTATGCGTTCGCCTGCCATCGGGGAGAACGAGATGAAGCCATCGAGATGGTTGTGGAGTATCTCAAGGCTCTGGAGGAGTCTTTCGACAACCTCGTAGATGATCTTGTAGCTACCCGCATGGACTTAGTCCGGGGCGGTCCTGCCAGCAGGAAGGAGCTTCTCCACACGGCGCCGCCTCTGACATTCGTCTCGTCTTCAGCCTCGTATGCACCGGCCGTTTTGGCCACTGCTCGCCGTCTGCCTACCACTGAGGAGTTCGACCGAGTCATCGCTCCTACTCCAGTCAGAGCCGCACCGCCTGCCGCACGCGCTCTACCACCAGTCGCCCCCGCACCATCACCGCCGCGCAGCGTCGCGCCCCAGGAGCCAGCTAGAGAGGAGGAGGTTGATTCTCCTGGACCGCTGAGCCTTGCCATCGGCAAGGGGAAGGAGATCTTCACCATCTCCGACTGAGAGCACCGAGTAGCCACGTGTTATGCCTGCTTGTATGACGTGTTGTTTTATCTATACGCTAGTTTGTATTGGTGTGGTTGCTGCCTTCCGGAGTAGTACGCTAGTTTTTAAATAACATGTCAGGATGTGTACGCGCATCCTGAGTGCCGTATCATGTGTTTGCTTTTCGCATGTAAGTTTTATGTTAAGCACTTCTTCTCCGTGAAGAATCATTTGTGTTTCTTTGAAAACCTTGAAGCCTCTTTAATTATCGCCTTTGCAAGATTTTTCTTGTGCTACACAGTTTTTCTCATGGGTTTTGCAAATAATACCCCAGACTAGAAAAATGTCTCGCCCATGGACTCGCTCTATGCCCAATCAGCCAGAAGAGGTTTACGGGACGCAGACCAGCAACAATTTCACTCAGGGTCAGTCCAGCCAACCAGACAGCGAAGCAGCACTGTCTCAAGTATGCCGTCTCTTCGAGCAAAGCCAGCAACAACACCAAGAGATGATGAATCATGTCATCAATATGGGAAACCACCGTGAACCCTATCAACCACATTCCAAGTTATCTGAGTTACAGAAGACTCGCCCCTCAACTTTTGCTCACACCGATAGACCGCTGGAAGCCGATGATTGGCTTCGTGAGATTGAAAGGAAACTGATTATTGCTCAGTGCTCAGATCATGAGAAGGTGCTTTATGCACCACACTACCTTACTGGAGCAGCCACAGCATGGTGGGAAAACTTCCTACACATGCATCCCAAGGAACACAACATCACCTGGGAAGAATTCAAGGAAGGCTTCCGTGGGGCACACATCCCCAGGAGCATCCTAAAGATCAAGAAGAGAGAGTTTGATGACCTAAAGCAAAGAGGCATGTCCGTCACAGAATACAACGGTCAGTTCACCCAGCTGTCTCGTTATGCCTACGACGAGCACATGACAGAAAACAAGAAGATGGAAAAATTCCTGGACGGCCTGGCACCAGCGTTAAGATGCCAACTGATCGTACACACCTTTCCGGATTTTAAGACGCTGGTGGACAAGGCCATCACCTTGGAGAATGAGCGCCGTAGTCTAGAAGATATCCGTAAGCGGAAGAGGGACAAGACGACTCTTGCCCGCAGCAACCGAGGCAAGACTGAGGTCCCAAGGACAGACGCAAGGAGATCCACGACTACTGAGCCAAGGCCCGTCGGACAGTTTCATGCCAGGGACAAGGAGTTCACATACCGTCCAGGGGTCACCTGCTATGCTTGTGGTCAACAAGGGCATTATGCTAAACAGTGCCCGAAGCCGAGAGACTCGGCACCCAAGCCGAACAATGGTGGGAACAATCCAGCCCCCAAGCGCAAAACTTCAACCCCAGCAACAACCACAGGAAGGGTCACCTGAACCATGTGACCAGGGAAGAAGTGCAGAATGCCCCAGACATCGTGCTCGGTACGTTCCCTGTCAACACAGTACCTGCCACGGTTTTGTTTGATTCTGGAGCTTCCCATTCGTTCGTTTCGAAGAGTTTTGTTTCGCAACACGGTTTTCCGATACTTCCCTTGGAAAAATCTATGATCATAAAGTCCCCCGGAAATAAGCAAATCGCTCAAGGTTACTGCCAAGGAGTGGTCATTGAGTTCGAAGGACTACAATTCCACGCGAATCTCATCGTGTTGGAAAGTAAAGGACTGGATGTCATTTTAGGGATGGACTGGTTGACCACCAACAAAGGATTCATCGACTGTTTCAATCGGACAGTGATTCTCACTCACCATCACGGCAAGACTATAAGAGTTTCCGCTCAAGAAAGGCCACAATCCCAGAAACCAAAACTGAACAAAATGGACATTGCGGAACTGAGAAAAGTTCCAGTGGTATGCGAGTTCCCTGATGTGTTCCCGGAAGAACTACCAGGCATGCCACCAGACCGAGAGATAGAATTCAGCATTGAACTAGCACCTGGCACCGCTCCCATCTATAAAAAGCCGTATAGAATGGCACCCTCAGAATTGGTGGAGTTGAAGAAGCAGATAAAGGAATTGTTGGACAAAGGATTTATTCGAGCCAGCTCCTCACCTTGGGGTTCGCCTGTGTTGTTCGCCAAAAAGAAAGATGGGACACTGAGGCTGTGCATAGACTATCGAGCCCTCAATATGGTCACCATCAAAAACAAATATCCGATGCCACGAATAAATGATTTGTTTGACCAGCTCGCACAGGCCAAGGTATTCTCAAAAATTGATTTGAGATCGGGATATCACCAATTGAAGGTACGGACGGAAGATATTCCCAAGACAGCTTTCACTTCCAGATATGGGTTATACGAGTTTACAGTGATGCCTTTTGGACTAACGAACGCCCCCGCATATTTCGTCCACCTCATGAACAAAGTGTTCATGAAATTCATGGACAAATTTGTGGTGGTATTCATTGATGATATTCTGGTTTACTCAAGGACACCAGAAGAGCATGCTGAGCACCTCAGAATTGTTTTGGGAGAATTGAGGAAACATCAGTTGTACGCCAAACTTAGCAAATGCGAATTTTGGCTAAGACAAGTTGGTTTCTTGGGCCATATATTGAACCAAGAAGGCGTGGCCGTAGACCCAGAAAAAGTCAAGGCCATACTAGACCGGAAGCCACCCGCGAATGTTACAGATGTGCGGAGTTTCCTAGGAATGGCCGGATATTACAGGAGATTTATTGAAGGATTCTCCACTGTGGCAAAACCTATAACACAGTTACTCAAGAAGGACAAGAAATTTGTATGGACGGAAGCATGCGAGCAGAGCTTCCAAGAACTCAAGAAGAAACTGACAACCGCACCGGTCTTAACCGTACCAGACATACACAAGAGGTTTGAAGTGTATTGTGACGCGTCCCGAAAAGGTCTCGGATGTGTGCTAATGCAGGATGGCAAGGTTGTCGCATATGCCTCCAGGCAGCTGCGAAAACATGAGGAAAATTACCCAACACATGACCTGGAGCTAGCAGCAGTTATACATGCACTCAAGGAGTGGAGGCACTTTCTGTTGGGAAATCGCTGTGAAATATATACGGACCATAAGAGCCTCAAATATATTTTCACACAGCCAGAGCTGAATTTACGCCAACGACGCTGGTTGGAACTGGTCAAGGACTATGACGTCGGTATTCACTACCACCCAGGGAAAGCAAATGTAGTGGCCGATGCCCTTAGTCGAAACCCCAGCCCGGACAGTGACGGTCAGCAAAATTTGAGGCCTGAGTTTCAGCGAGAGTTCACTAGGCTCAACATGATGTTAGTCTCTGAGGGCACCGTATCAAACCTGGAGATACAACCCACCCTAGTGGAACAAATCAAGAAGGCTCAACAGGGACATCCCAGTATCGAAGGCATAAAGAAGAAAATGAATGTTAGAAGGACTTCAGAATTCATCACGGACAGTGAAGGAACATTATGGTACCGAGACAGACTTTGCGTACCTAACATTGAGGAACTCAAGCAACAGATCTTGACGGAAAGCCACACCGCCCCATACTCGATCCATCCTGGAGGAACCAAAATGTACAAGGACATCCAGGAAAGATTTTGGTGGCACGGTATGAAAAGAGATATAGCCACATTCATTGCTTGTTGCGATTCATGTCAGCGCATCAAGGTCGAGCACCAAAAGCCAGCAGGGCTACTCTAGCCTAACAGGATACCGGAGTGGAAATGGGATGAAATCGGAATGGACTTCATTGTCGGATTACCCCGATCACAACGCGGAAATGACGCCATATGGGTCATCACAGACCGACTAACCAAGGTTGCTCATTTCATTCCCGTGAAGACTACCTACTCCACACAAAGACTGGCAAAACTTTATCTCTCCCGTATAGTTTGCTTGCACGGAGTCCCAAAGACTATAATTTCAGACCGAGGCACCCAATTCGTCTCCAAATTTTGGGATCACCTACAACAAGCTCTGGGCACGCAACTGGCTTTCAGTACAGCATACCACCCTCAGACCGATGGACAAACAGAACGTGTAAACCAAATCCTAGAGGATATGCTAAGAGCTTGTGTGCTCACCTATGGATCCAGTTGGGAAGAGAGTTTGCCGTATGCCGAATTTGCTTACAACAACAGTTACCAAGCCAGCTTGCAAATGGCACCCTTTGAAGCGTTGTACGGATGAAGATGTCGTACCCCTCTGAATTGGTCAGAAACAGGTGACAGCCGTATCTTCGGCCCAGACATGCTTAAGGAGGCCGAGGAGAAAGTTAAACAAATCAGGGACAGACTCAAGACAGCACAGAGCCGACAAAAGAGCTACTATGATCAGAAGCACCGTGAGGTCAGCTTTGAACCTGGTGATTCCGTATACCTCCGAGTATCTCCTATGAGGGGTCTACAACGGTTCAAAATTAAGGGGAAGCTAGCCCCAAGATTTATTGGACCATTTTGTGTAAAGGCACGAAGAGGCACGGTGGCCTACCAACTAGACCTCCCCAAGGAGCTGTCAGACGTCCATGACGTGTTCCACGTCTCACAGTTAAGAAAATGTGTGAGCAACCCAGAAAAACATGTACCTCATGAGGACATTGATATGCAACCAGATCTCACCTACAGAGAAAGGCCAGTAAAGATTTTAGAAGAGTCTGAACGGAGGACCCGTCAGAAAACGACAAGATTTTTCAGGGTTCAGTGGAGCAACCACACTGAGGATGAAGCTACATGGGAAAGGGAAGATTTCCTTCGAGCAGAGTATCCACATCTATTTGAGGATCAGCAGAAATCTCGAGGACGAGATTTTTCCTAAGGGGGTAGGTGTTGTGACACCCAAGTTTTTATTTGGATTTTTCAAAAGATTTCTATTTGACTTGAGGGGAGTGATTTAAATTTTCCCTTTAAGAGAACTCTCACTCTCAAATATTTTTTCCTTATGGCAAAAGTTTTATTTGGATTCACCCAAGATCTGCCTTTGGTCTTGGAAGTTCTTGCCTTTCATTTGGACTCAAGACAAAATGTTTTTCTTTTGGGGAAAATAACTTTTGAAAACCTTTTTGAATTTGCACTATGGCTTTTGGAAAATCCTTTGCCACTTTCAACAATTCCTTCTTGCCATGGCATTAGTGCAAATCCTCTCTCCTAACCACTCCCTCACCTCTGGATCATGATTTGCATCAAATCCAGCAAGTTGAACCTCCCCATGTGATTATTTCCATTCAAATTATATTCAAACAAATTTCTGTCTTCTATTCTACCACTTGGAGATTTGCAAAGGAACTCCATTTTCTGTTTTGATTTTTGCCCCCAAACCAACTCTCCTCCCT